>NW_021680408.1:52165-117886 GCF_001412515.2 Diachasma alloeum | reverse complement strand
CTCGAGAAAGCATGGGATCAAATGGGTACGGCGGGTTGAAATATCTCTCTTATTCATCCCGGTACCCCTTTGTTTTTTATCGCCACCACATTGAACACATCATTCCCCATATCTTCAAATTTTTTCAAATTTTTCTTGAGTTCCCAGGGGGTTGAAACGTTCAATTTAATCAAAACTCCATAAGAGGCCGTGTATAAGACTGATTTTGTTTATTTAATTTCTCGATATCCATAAGTTCTAAAATTTGAAAATTGTCACCGATGTTCACCATCTGTCTAATACTATTAATTAAAAAAATTATAACTTTGTTGGTGAATGTCAATTTTCAAGGTCATCGCCAAATTCACTTGGCACCCTTAATCGAGTGGGATTTTTGTGGAGGCATCGTTCAGCGTTACAGACGACATTGAGAATTTTTCTCCCGCGAATCACGATCTGGAGCTGAAAACCGCCAGAACTAGCGAAAACAAACGTGTTATCGCTCCCAACAATTATTTTCTCATCAATACCCCGACATTATCACTTGCACGACCCTCTCAGTAACCCAAACAAAAAAAAAGGTCAATGAAAATTTGACGCATTCGCTGCACGTGAGATAGCGAGTTGAATCGACACGCTCGAAATTCAATCGATAGACGCCAGACTTAATGTTTTTGTTTCGCTTATCGGGGATTGAAAAAGTATAGAAAATATTCAATCACTCCGCGATAACACTTCTCATTGCGGTAGTGGCAATTTCAAAAGATTTTCCGGGCGCAGTTCAATCGTGTTTAATTAATCAAATCAATCCCATTAATTTTTCGCACTCTCACAATTGCTTCCACCGGCTTTTTTACACAATTTTTTTCATCTCCAATTGCACAAAACTGCAGTACGTTTGTTACTCTCCCTCTGCCCCAATATTTTCAATCATATTTTTACCTTTTTGTTTTCCCGTGAATAAAAAAAATCCAATTTCTCTTTCTCGCCGTCTCCAAATAATCCACTGTCACTCACATACATCCATTACGCTGTCAAAAAGTGACACTGAAGCGTGCAAAAAAATACTGTTTCTCTCAACATCACTGAATCACACTGACACTTATCAAATTTTTATACCTAATGTACCATCAGCGATAATGATCTCTCCAGCGAAAAGAGATGGCGTGAATTTAAAAAAAAAACTTGAATATCACGCAAAAAAATTAAAGGCGTGAAACGATACTAACACTTGGCACTAGCAAAGAGCAACTGGTTCGAGGCGCGAGTCATCGGTTGGTTTTATATGAACGACCGGTCTCCCTCCATCTCTCTCTAGTGTCTCGGTGTTGCCGGCACTGAGCCCCGTATTCACCAAAGCAAAACAACACTACGAAACGACTGAATAAACGCGCCTTCATACCTGGCGCCTTACCGCATGTGAATTTCTCTCTCTCTATCTCTCTCGCTCCTGTGAGTCATTTTTGTCGATATCAGTAAGTTGACGGTTTTATTTTTTTCCTTCTCCCTTCAATTTTTTTTCTCGCCAAACTTTGGCCCGTGGAATTTCTTAAAACAACACATGAAGATAAAAAAACCGCTTTGCGATTCTTTTCTCCTCTCTGTCTACGCAAATGCAGTTGTCCGCAAATAAAAAACATTCCAACAAAATTCTTTAATGAACAATATTTGAGAGGCTTGAAAGGAAAAAACATGAGATGTTTATGAGCCTTTTATGTACGCAAATAAAAAGTTCTTGGAATCAGCAAAATGAGTATTGCGAAATTTTAAAGGAATCATTTCAACTTTGGAATGTGAAATAAAAATGTACTTTTTTCGTACATTAAAAATGCAATTGGTTGAGTGGAGGGAGAGGGAACTCAATGAAGTGATATTTTGAATGGAAATCTCAGGAGATATGCGACAAAAAAAGCTCCACCTTTTTCCCCCAATTTTTCTCACTCCTTTTGAGAGGATAAAAAAAACGTCGAGAATGGATGTGAGAAATGAGTTATTTTCCGATATATGGAGTGACCCGGTGTATTAGAGCCCAGAGAGGGTCGATCCCGGATGTCCCCTGGTCACTATTCCCCGGCTGTCAGAAGTGCTACGCCAAATGCCCGATGGTGTTTCGAGATAGCGGCGAGGATGAAAAAGACAGTCCAGCGCTCAATACGTATACCCCCATGTGTCTTTCCTTTTTTTTGCTCAACCCAATGTGCCATTTTTCTCATGCTGGGGAGTCACCGAAGGCATTGACACCTATTTCTTTCCACTCATCGGCACTGTTAAAGGTATTTATGACGTGGTCAGGGGGTTCGAAAAAAGTCAAGAAATTGATGATTTTTTAAATACATCCCTTGATTTTTTCAAACCCGTATGCACTGTTGAAAAAATTCAAATGAATTTTCCAGAAAATGACACTGAGTTCGATTTTTTTTTTATTCCGGCCCTTTCTGCCCTCTGATTGGCTAATCGGCCCTATCCAACCCTATGCATGCGGCTGTGGATTCTACACTGCACCGCATTCGCACTCCTATAGAACATAGGAGTAGCATGGGAAACCACAGAAATCCCATGCCGGTACAGGCGTTCACTATATTAGCGACCTCCCGCTCGCCGGAGCCTCCGGTTGAAAAACTCGGTTCCACGGGGAATCGAACTCACAACCTTTCGCACACTAGGCTCGCACCTAGCCGCTTCGGCCACCGACGTCGGTACTGAGTTCGCTTTAACGGAAGAAAGTCTATGAAACTTCAAGTTTCCCTGAAAATTCAATGAAATTCCTGATTTTTCAGTGGAAGAACCCTAAAGATTCCGAAATTTCCATGAATTTTCAATGTAAACATGATAATTCATGATTATTCGTTTTTAGACACATATAATCGATCTTCGAATTTTAAAACTCACAGTAGCCTCCCCTTAATGTATTTAAATTGTTCATTCTATTTTTTCCCTCTACTGTTTTTATTTCATTCCAATCCTTATCAAAGCCGCTGCTATTCGTGATAATTATCTGATGGCACGCGAGATCAACGAGTATGTGCTCTCGAGCGTGTTTGGAATTCCACAGTTCAGATGATTTATTCGATATTTGCCGGAGCCGAGAGATAACCATGAACGCAATGCATTCTGAATATTTTTTAATTGTTTATTTTTATTCTCAATTTTTTTTTTCCTCCATGGAGCGATAGATTTCAATTGAATGGCCCATTGAATTCCTCTGATTCTTTTATCGAGGATAGCTGAGAGATTATTTAATTACCGTGTTTATCAATTGTGCAATAATAGAGTGACGTAACAATTGAATTGATAACCGGCGTCATTGGTTTCGGATATTGAGTGGGATTTATTGATTTGAATTTGTAATGTACTGGATTTAAACCCTCTTGGTATTTCTGTTCTTCCATAAGAGTTTCTGGAGTCAATTAGAATTATGGTTTGTTGATTCGAGTTGAGAGTCACGGCGGAGGTAATTCGAGTTGATTCTCCTCAACTTCGTGAATTTGTTTCGATGTCCTTGGGTGGAGAGGCGGTATTCCGTGCAAGTCAGCCGTTCAAGCAGTCTCGTATTCCACATCGACGGCTTGATTAAACTTCAGATGATGAATCCATCGTATTGCAAAGATGTTATTTGAAAATTTCTTCCAATAATGAAGTGATTCTCGAACTGATTCTCGATAGTTCCTGCTACACTGTTATCCAAAAATTGAACTTTCAGGGACAGTTGAATTGTTCTTTTGAGCAGAGGAACGTGGAATTCAATTTGGGCGGGAAAATCATAAATTTTCAGATTTCATTGAGAATTTTTCCGATCCTAATTTCAGCCAATACACTGTTAGAACATTACTCACTGCTAGAACACCTTCCGAATCTAATCGAATTTTCTGCTATTTTTTTGCAGTGTTCAATAATCATTGAATTTACCGTAAGGGTAGAGCTATTTTAAATAGGAGAAAAAGTGCGAGATTAATAGTGAGTTTTAGTCCTTTGGCCAGGGAAAATTCCAGGGAAATTGTAAAATTTACCCTGTATCCCATAAAAAATTATTCCATTTGATTTTTCCATGCCAAGATTTCCTAGAATTTCAGTGGAGCACGATAAAAATTTGTAGAATTTGGCACAGAAAGTTTAGAGGAAAATTTTTAACAGTGTAAAAAATACACAAAAATCTCCCACCTCCCCTCGTCATTTCAGTGTCGATATAATCCGGCAGAACGGATTATGGAAAATAATACAATCAGGTGACACCTAAAAATAATATAATCAGGTCATAGATCGATACTAGACCATTTGGGGGTGAATAATAACCATCGTCTGCTCCGGCGTAACTCGGAATCTTCCACGGAATAGTCTAGACCCTAGACTTTGTCGATAGTAATTGCTGGTAACGAGCGAGGGGGTAATAGAACTGCTCTGGTAATGATATGAGGATCCAAACGCTTCCCAGTTCCCATGATCTCTCTCTCACTCTCTAACTCCAGTCGTCCAGTCTATCTTCTCCCGCCTCCAGTCCCACCTTCTTACTCGATAGAATCTTACCCCACCCTCGGAAATTCGCACTTACAGACAACGCTCCTTGTGGAATTAGATCAATACGATCAAGGGCATTCGGAACTACTTTGATGTTGCCGTTTCGTAGAATAAAAGAACGGCCTCAAGTGGCCTTTTATCGGTATATTCGAGAGAAATATTGAATTGTGGATTTGTTTTTATTACTGGGGACAGAAGGATCCATTCACGCCCCGACAAACAGATTGTTGTAGCTCATGATTTTTATCATTATGATTTTTTACCATTTTTATCACTAGCGAACGAACTAGATTAGTTTACACTATATTACTTTATTTTATTTTTTCCCCTTTTCCGTCTTCAGGATTAGATTAAGGTAATTAGATTCATTCTTATTCTTGATGTATATTTTTTTCATCACACGAACAGTGAAAATTATCCCTCTCGTTGCTATCCACTGGAATAATCAGCTATAATACCCCAAGACCTTCAAAATTATCGGATATTTTCCGAATGTTTTGTTGCATAGTCTTGCAGATTAAGCGCTGCGCGCTCGGGAATTTACTGCAAAGCTGATATTAATTCGCTACCTCACGAAAAATCGTTAGAATCGAGAGAATGAAGTCTCTTGATGCAGTTCCTCCCACTCCCCAGACTGTTTGAAGTTTTTTGAAAATCAAGGAATAGTTGTGCTTGAATTCTCAATGTTGTGAATTTGAATTCAATTTAAAATCAAATCGTTCATGGAATCTCTCATTCGGGTTGGAAATTCAGAATAATTGGGTTTTCCATGTTAGACTGCCACTGATATTGCAAGGACATCTAGAATTTTCAAATTCATTGCAGAAATTTCAATCCCCGAAATTTCAGTGGAAATTAAATTAGTGCATCATAAATACTGATTAAAATTGAGTGCAAACATTGACTGAATGTAAAACAAACACGATACTTCATATTACTCAAGTCCCGTCCCAGAAAATTACTTCTTAATTTGTTGATAAATATTTATATCCAGTAGAAGGAAGAAACTTCTTTGTATTATGGATTACTTTTCCCAATACACGAAGATCTCGATAATAAAACTCCACCCCTCACCGAAGATACCAACAAGTTCTTCTCAAACTCAAGCCGAGAAAAAAGTAGATCCTTGAAACCTCCTCGGCTATTAAAATTATTTTCCCCTGTTTGCAAACTCGCGTCCATAATTTTTATCATCTTTTGAACAAGTTCACTAACTCAACTTCACATTACTCGATAAAGATAAGTTAGTATTATCATAATAAACAATGCCACCAACAACAGCATGGACGGAAGTCAACATTCGATAACTAAAATGGACAATTTCCGGTCTTCGCTTATGTTTCGATAATGCACTGAGAGAAAAATATAATTCTTTTGACAATAAAAATTTCTAATAATTCTATTGACAATAAAAATTTCTAATAATTCTTTTGACAATAAAAATTTTTAATAATTCTTTTGACAATAAGAATTTCTAATAATTCTTTTGACAATAAGAATTTCTAATAATTCTTTTGAAAAATATAATTCTTTCAATCGCATGAAATCAAAGATTGCATGAAATCATGTGAGATCAGCAATCACTGTGTCATCGGATTTCCAAATAAATGGCCCCTCTCGGTCTCGGCAAAACAAACGTTGTATGAAATTGATTTTTCGAAGCACTACGTGACCAATCCTGCAATTTCAGGATACGATTGTTGTCCGAAGGAACGAAAAACCATGGAGGAAAAATGATAGTGAAGTAGGTGTTTATAGTTTGACACTGCAGTCAGGAACTTCCCAAGATACACACGATTTTCCCCCAAACTAATAGCACGCCTACACAATAGCTGCATGATGTTGTTATGCCGACACTGCTTGTCAGTTCCTCTTTGTTGCACTTTCTGTGGTGGGTAACGTCAAGAGGCACTCAACCACACGTCATTCTGGACCTGTGCTTTTCCGAGAATTTACGTGGAAGGACAGTTCCAGTGTTTGACAGAAATTAAAATTGAACATTTCACAATTCCTGACGGTTTCTTAATTAAATTCTAGGTATATCGTACCACAGGGTATTACTGCTGTATTGCTGCGGTTGACTCGACAAAATAATCCGCGGGGGATCCGAAGAAATGTGCAGTTTCATTTTCATATAATGTAGGGAAAATTATTTCATCAGCTAATTACATTCATGGGAAAGAATTCTAGCTATAATAGCTAGAGGATACACGGAGAGAAATATTCAGTAAAAATTTGCGGAACAATTCACGTAATCCGCAATGGGGAATCGTTTTCCGGCAATTTTTATAGGAATGGAAGAGAAGAAATCTGAAACGTTCAGTGAATTCTCAGGTTCATCACCGAACAAAGTACGAAATTGTCACGCAATTTTTCCCGAAGAAGTAAAATCTTACAGAAACTTGCCGACTTGATATGCCTCCAAAATCAAAAATTCTTGAACGTTCAACAATTTTATTGGGGAAAAATTACGGAACAAATTGTTGTCCCCACAGCGGTGAGTCATCAGACGAGTGGTTAATTTTTACGGAACAAATCGTAGAATTCATGTGGCGATTCATACAATTTCAGTTCCGACTTCCGCTTTTTATTGAATTTTACTTCGCTCGCGGATTACGTTGCGACGTAATTTTTACGTTTTTTTCTGGTAATTTTTATTGAATTTCCAAATGAATATTCGTTAATAGTTAACGAATGGTTCATAGCTAACAAATGTGCATTTGTTAATTATCAACGAATGAATATCAAATCCATTCGTTAACAATAACTAATCCTTTCTATCAGTGCATGTTCTCGACGATACGGGATGTTACACAATGTGCTCATGTCTATAATTCTCTATTATTCATGTCCCCTTTTTCGAGGCGGTTTGGCGAGAGATCGACGCGGAGTGCATATTTGTCGGAACAGGCTTCCGCGGAACAGAAGTAAACATTGAACCTCACGAATTGAAACATATTGAAGTATGAAATATCACGTTCGGGCTCTAAAAACAATTTTCATATGAAAAATAAAACCAATATTGACGATTTTCGTTTGCAAACAGACCAAATTATTTTTAACGTTTCCTGCATGTAACAGCGCAATGGTAGGCACACAGAAACAACGAAAAATATGGAAATGACGGGATTGATCATTTATATTATGTTGGCGAGTGAAAAAAATGAAAATTTAATTCCTTTTCAAGACCTCTGAATACAAAGGACAATTTAATTACGGAGGGATTTACTGTGAGCTGCTTTACTCGCAAGCTCTTTTTGGGTGGCCTTCGTGGAACACTGAAATAGTTAACTGGGGAGGAAAAGCAGAGGAAAATAAAGCAAAGGAAGGGGAAAAATAAACCAAACAGATGAAGACACCAGTGGCGGATTGACGTAGTATGCTCTTATATCAGTAGAGTCTGGTGTCAGCAGAAAAGTCAGAATTAAATGTTAAAATATCGTAGAAGTGCACTGTCAGAAAGAATTATTTTGATCCGCTTTTAAGGGGACTACTGTGAGTTTTCAAAGTCGCGGGCTATTGGAGTGAGATTTCTCATGATAGTGCAATCATTTTCCTACATTTTTTCTAAAGTTTTATGAATTTCCGAAAAGTTTCCTCCTATTTACTAAAGATGAAAGAAACGTGCAGTTGTTTTATATCGAAATATCTCGAAACTGCCTGACCGCTAATCCTTAATTCTGATTGGTTAACATGTGACACGCAGTTATTCACAAAAAACCACGCGGCATTTTCAAATTCTTCAGTGACATAATTTCAAATTCTTCAGTGGTAAATTTTTTTTTAATATAATATAATAATATATATATTTCACATGTATATATATCATCGGTGAAATTAATAAATTCTGTCCTTTTATGGACACCGATTATTTAAAAAAATTGAAGATAATTAATTGAAAATGAAAAATTCTTTATTGATTCTTTTACTCTACTTCGCTATTCACTTCAATCATTAGTCGAATTCTCTTTGATTCATTATCAATATTTATAAGGTATTCATGAGAAAATTAAATTTAATGAATTCCATTTCTTCATTTCAACAAATGAATAGATTAACGCGCGCATAGATCTTGTTAGAAAAAACGCAGGAAAATGATTGCACGATCATGAAATTTCGTGAGTCATTAAGTACTGATAAAACGCAGAAATGGTACATTTTTTCACGTCAATCCGATCAACAATTTGTCAGAAAAATGGAAAAAACGTGAATTTTTGCGAAAAGGCCCCAATGAATCCTTAACGCCGGCATTTCCCCCTCTAAAAATAATGAACGCCTCATATTAAAAGAACTTAATACCCCGAATTCACAATGAATAGAGAAAACGCAATCACCCTCCGAGCTCAACATTTTACCCCCATTTGTAATTCACCAGAAGTGGAATTTCCCCTTTGAAAAGACGGTCTGCACATATATACTCATCCCGGCAAATGTATTCGGGAAATTCTACTTATGGTGAGGTGACTCCCAGGAACATCGAAATGGAAACAATAGGAGGATCGTTAAATATTCGGGCAGAAGCACAGCCGGAGGGGATACGAATGAAGAAGAGAGAAATAGATATATGGCATTTTAACCTGAGAATGGAAGATTTACCATACCCACGAGAATTAACATATAAATTGCTCGACTAAAATCGCGCTCATATTTAATTTTCCACTGCGTAGGCGAACCAGGGGCCATTCTCTCTTCTCTATCTCTACGCATATACTTTCTGAATTTCAACCCCATTCCTCTATATACTTTCTTCTCTTTCACGTACACACCTACACACACAGTGATTGTAACATCTAGTAGGGGAGGGTGTGCCTGTGCCGCTCACCTGAGGAGTAATGCCAATTTTACATCTCAAGCCTCAACGTGAAATGCACCAATTGTTTTAATTATTAGTTGTTCTCGCCGGCGATAGATTTTCCACACTGAGAGAAAAATCTGAAGTTCGATTTACAATAAGAAAATAGTTGAGGCACATAACGTTATAGTAACTTCACAAGCGTAATTTTTGCAAATCAAAATGCAGTTAAACAAACCAAAGTTCAAAAGTAACCACGACAAATCTATCGTGAGGAGAACTATAAAATAGTTGCAATGACTGCATTCCATTGTAGTAATTACTTCTCCGGCCATAGTTACCGTAACCCATGAAAAATTGTTGAAGACTTTTTGACTATAATTCGATGGCGATGGAATATAGTCAGAAGAATTATATTTTTCTCTCAGTGCATAGTCTACAGTAAATAGCTTGTGGTTTTTTTTCAATATCTTGAGTGTCTAACACATGCAACATCTCAATCAAACTTCACACGCTCACGTTTCTTCTAAGCGTAATGTTACAAGAAGTGATTTTCAGAAATTAATTTCTCCCTAGGATGCCCCGATGGAAGGATCAATATTTTTACTGATGTGTGGCTCCACGAACCTGCCTTATGAGACAATATCAAAATATGGTGAACAATGTGGGTTTTGGCTAAACATCCTTAATTTACAGTATAATATTTATATGAGTTTGAAAATCACTTGAGAAATAAAATTACTCAAATGTTGACGTTAAGTTGAGTCTTTGAAAAATCTCATAAAAACTGATACCGTATTCTCCCAGTTTTCATTCTATACCGTAGCACTTCCAATTTCCGTCAAGAAAACTTTGGCTATTCTCCAGACTCAACAATAAATAATGGAAATTTGGAAATTCAATTTTCATAATGCGGAAGCTTGCGAAAATGAAAAAGGTCGACGTCTCTGAGTCATTGGTATTCTCGAGGTCGTCTCCACCGTCTCCATGAAAAGCGTCGCCCTCGGTTTACCTCCATACAACTGGCGATAATTTTCACGTGTCTCTCTTCGAGCAGTCTCGTGAAAATCTCACGTCACCCTCGTGCACCTCTTGGTTATAAAAGGAAAAAAAATTTTTTAAATGAAAAAGATCCTCGAGAGTCGAAAAGGAAACGCTCATGTCTGTCTGTTTTATGTGACTATTTCCAGCAGTTTCGATCAGTCGAATAAGTCCCGCAGTAAATTTGCCGAAGATGTTTCTCTTTTTTTCATCTCCCCTCTGGCCTAACACCGTAAACTCTGCAAGTCTCAGGGGAATATTTTCAGTAATGGAGGGTTGTGTACCTGGAAAATTGCCCTTCCACATCAGGAGCGTTTTTGGAATTTTATCAAGTAATGAAACCCATCCTCTTCCCTATCTTTTCGGGGCTTTATCTTCATTCTTAAACGTGAGCTGTGAACAACGATTGAACTCAGCTATCTTGATTGAAATCACTGTGTGCTGAAGGCTATTCTGAAGGCTTCACTCACTGTATCGACTCAGCGATGCTCTGAGCTAACAATTAAGATCACTCAGGATAATTTGCGACTAGTAAGTTTTTTATAAAATTTTATATATTGAAATTTATGAGGGAGAAATTAATTTAGAGATTTTCGGAAGTGTTGGCAACTCTCTCAGTACATAAAGGCACCATCAATAGTTCATCACAAACTTCTCACGATTTTTTCCTCCTCCTGTCTGATATCTCTTGAGCGAGTCGTGTTTTTTCCCCCTTTTTTTCAGCTCAAGTGTGTACCCACACCAATCTTGAATGGTAGCAGATGCTGCATGCGGGTAAACTGGGCGAGAAGGCAGTAAGTCACGCGACGCAGAGGAGCCTCAGCGTGTTATTAATTGAAGACGGCCGGGGTTGCCTCATTACTTCGAAATTGTGCAAGTTTTGCTGAGAGTGAGAGACGGCCAAGGCGCAGGGAAAGTTCTACGGTTTCGCCTTGTACCGCGGGCGCGCGGTCTGGTGCCACTGCGGGTGTAGGGCCACTCATACACTACTTGCCAGGACCCTCTCATCCCTCCACTCAGCTTTGCTTCCGTTTTAGTATCCTCTTTTGCAACTACGATGTACAGACAGCGTGCTGCCTCTTCTGAGATGGGTCAGCGTTTTACCCTTAGTCGTTACTTCTTCTTTCATATAGCCGTGTGTTTGATCTTTCCTGCACTTGAGATCGTTGGATGTCTTCAGGTGTTTCACTTGGCTGAGTAGTTCAATAGTTTGAAATCCTTAAAATATAATTACGAAACGAAAACTTCTCGATGACTTCGCCCCCATTCAGCAAAAATTTTAATGAAATTTGTGGAGAAATTGAGAAGCAATATTACAGAAGTTTCCGGGTGGGGGAATTTGTTTCAGGAGTCTTTTATAGGTCAATTCACTGAGGATGAGTTATCAAGCAATTTTTTCGGGTTTCAATGATTCTTTGAGAATTTTTCGCCGGTACAGAATTCTTATGACTGGATAAGAATTAACAAGACTGACGATGAGAACACGCATGTTCGAATCCTTCAAGAAAAACCATGAAATTTCAGGTTTCACTGAGAGTTCAGTCAAATTCCAGAACTTTAAAGTGGTGCTACACTTACGGAAATTGAAAGATTATTGAAAACTGCAAAAAAATTGCAAAAAACTCGATTAGATTCGGAATTCTAATTTTTTTCTTAATTTAAACTAAACATTTCCATTGTAATCAAAGATTAAAATCTGTTTTTTTTTTCATTAGATGTGAAAAAATCAAGAATTTTTTTGACACCTCATAAAAAATAATCCACCGTTTTGCAAACAAGTTTTATTATTTATTTATAGGAGGGAAATGTTTGAAAAAATATCAGTATTTTGCAAAATTTATTTTAGATAATAGTGACTGGGTATAAATTTTTTCAAATTTTTTCCATGCAATTTAGCAAAATTTAAAAACTGAAAATATTCAAAAGTGTAATCCGGCCGAAGGGTAGAGCTACTTTAAGCAGCATAAAGACGAGAATTTCTTAATTTATTTAATTTTCCAATTTAATATCAATTTTCAGTGCTAAATTATATTGAGTTTTCAGTGAAATCTGAAATTTCATGATTTTTAGGACTGACTCGACTGAAGAAATACAGTATTGAAAAAACCAATACTTCTCTCAAGTAAATGGGTATTTGGCAAAAATAATTTTTGCTCTCCGTTTAAGTGTCAGAATATAAGAATCAAAAAGTGGAGGTTTCCCTATTCTTCTCACATCGACGTTTCGTGACTTGCGCTGCTCAATCAGTTAAAAATAGATTTATTTCGGAATTTTTACGTTTTCTTAAGTGTGCATAAATTCTTGGTTGCATTGAATCAAATTCCAAATTCCAATCCTTCAGTATAATCCGCTGAGAGAGGATATAATCTACGGGTATAATCCACCAGGAGAGGATATCAAAAAGATGTAACCCTTCGCCGTTGTGTTTCTAATGGCAAGTGAATGTCGCAAGGGGGTAAGGCGATAAACCACATCAATGTATTCGTAGAACGGGCGCCCAGCAGGTACAGCCGTAAAGTGTTAATGTTATCCACACCAAGCGTCAACACGACGGAAAATGGCAGAAGAAGTTGTAACTTGACTGATTCAAGGGGAGAAAAATAAAAACTGAGACCTCCAATTGAGTAAATTACGAAAATTCCGTACCTTAGTGGAATTTCTAATCAAAACATGAATATTCAGTGTCAAATTACCCCGAATTTTCAATGAATTAAGAATTTGAGAATCTATTCCCTTCAATTGAAACGGTTCGAGTCGATCTTGACTATTTGTCAGTTTTCACTCAATATCTCCGGATCTAAGGCAGATAGAAAAATTTCTGCTATAATCTTTTCTGTAGAGCAAATTAAGATCTACAAAAAATCAAATTACGAAAATTCCGCTATCTCCCTTAGATTTGGAGATATCCCTCGAAAACTCAGCTAATAGCAAAAGTCAACTTGAATCGTTTTACCACTTCGCTATCGAATTTTCCTAATTTCTATTAGTCTTCACGGAATAATCGATCTGGAACTCACAGTTTCCATTGATTTTGCCATTAAATTTTGAATTTTCAATGAATTCAGAATTTGAGAATCTATTCCCTTCAATTGAAACGGTTCGAGTCGATCTTGACTATTTGTCAGTTTTCACTCAATATCTCCGGATCTAAGGCAGATAGAAAAATTTCTGCTATAATCTTTTCTGTAGAGCAAATTAAGATCTACAAAAAATCAAATTACGAAAATTCCGCTATCTCCCTTAGATTTGGAGATATCCCTCGAAAACTCAGCTAATGGCTAAAGTCAACTTGAATCGTTTTACCACTTCGCTATCGAATTTTCCTAATTTCTATTAGTCTTCACGGAATAATCGATCTGGAACTCACAGTTTCCATTGATTTTGCCATTAAATATTGAATTTTCAATGAATTCAGAATTTAAGAATCTATTCCCTTCAATTGAAACGGTTGAAATCGATTTTGACAATTTGTCAGTTTTCACTCAATATCTCCAGATCTAAGGCAGATAGAAAAATTTTTGCTATAACCTTTTCTGTAGAGCCAATTAAGATCTACAAAAAATCAAATTACGAAAATTCCGCTATCTCCCTTAGATTTGGAGATATCCCTCGAAAACTCAGCTAATGGCTAAAGTCAATTTAAATAGTTTTACCACTTCGCTATCGAATTTTCCTAATTCTTATTAGTCTTCACGGAATAATCGATCTGAAACTCACAGTTTCCATTGAATTTGTCACTAAATTTTGAATTTTCAATGGCGAAATTCCTTGAAACTTCAGTGGAACTACAATGCAATAAAACTTCGCAGTGAAAATTCCAGCCAAAAACATATTACAGTGTCCTACCAAGTATTGTAGATCCATAAATATTTTCCAGCAGTTCAATAGATATTGTCCATTTTTCCGCAATCTCTGCCATATTTCTCCTCGCCCGTAGAAAAAAAAAATATCCTCCGCTTCATAAAACATGCGAGAACAAATCCCATATGTTATTGGAATTCTGACCTCCCACTATCACCGTGAAATGACGAAAAATAAATGACAAACATATGCGCACATAAAAAAAAACCCGTCGCCGTCTCCTCCATTTGCGCGCACATCGTTAAAGAATGAGAGCCCGAGAGCTGAGGTCTTTGAAACTCGGTCTGATTTTCCCATGTCAAGTCGTTATACCACTGACGGAGACAATACACAGAGTATGTACATGCGACTACGATGCTTCTGCTCACTGGAGCTCAGCATTCCACCCATGAATTGCAGCGTTTCGAAGAATTTAAGACGCTAAGACCAGAGAGCAAATTTACTACCTTTCCCCGTACATTGAAGAGAAAAGAGCAAAAAAAAATCAAAAACTGCAAACAACATTAAAAACTACGTCATGAAAAAATCTGAAAATTTCAACTGCAGAGGGAATTTTTTTTTCTCCACTAATTTCATTATTTTTTCCTTTTTTCCCTCTGTATAATGAGTGTAACGCGCACACCGTGAGCGTTTGTGCGTCACCTCAGTAAAAATGCAATGGCACATGAATATTTTCTTCATTGTTTTTTTTTTCGCTTGCGCTCTCAGCATGAACCGCAGTATTATTTTTTCTTCCAGGTCACATAGAAATCTTCAGCAATGATAGGGGAGTGTGATTTAACGCGATAACCGCTATTTGATGTTTTAATAGTATTCAAAAGCTAGGAGGAAATATACGAAATAAAACTGTCGGGTAGCCTCTGATTGGTCGAAATCTGGTTGGGAAAAATAATCTAAAGAATTTCTCTCCATGTACACTGAGAGAAAAATCTGAAGTTCGCGATTTACAATAAGAAAATAGTTGAGGCATTTTGGTGAACGATACGAATTTTTTTTTGTATGCGGCACATAACATTATNTGCAGTTAAACTAACCAAAGTTCAAAAGTAACCACGACAAATCTATCGTGAGGAGAACTATAAAATAGTTGCAATGACTACATTCCATTGTAGTAATTACTTCTCCGGCCATAGTTACCGTAACCCATGAAAAATTGTTGAGGACTTTTTGACTATAATTCGATGGTGATGGAATATAGTCAGAAGAATTATATTTTTCTCTCAGTGCAGTATTATTTTTTCTTCCAGGTCACATAGAAATCTTCAGCAATGATAGGGGAGTGTGATTTAACGCGATAACGCTATTTGACATGTTTTACTAATATTCAAAAGCTAGGAGGAAATATCCGAAATAAAACTGTCGGGTAGCCTCAAATACTGCGCTCTGATTGGTCGAAATCCGATTGGGAAAAATAATCTAAAGAATTTCTCTCCGTGTAGACCTTTCCTACCGTACCGTCTTGTGAATTCACACACGGAGAGAAATATTCAACAAAAATTACGTATCTTTTCCGTAATTCCGGAGCGAAATGTGGTTGTAGGAAATTTCACGGAACTGTCACGCAATTTTTCCAGAGCGTTCCGTAATATTTATCTGAATCTCCTGTGAAAAATGACGATAACATCACTTAAATTTTCTGAGTCGATTCTGTCATTGAATTCTGTAAGTGAATTGTGAGTTCCGCAATTTTTACTGAATATTTCTCTCCGTGCAGTACGTATTGAAAAATTATAATACATCAAAGGTAATGTAATATCGAGCACATGACGAAGTATTTGAATCGTTCGATACCCACGTATTGTTATTGTTAGTCATGGTTGCCTGACCTGTGTTAGTCCCTCGATTAATCCATAACTTCATAAATTGTCCAATTGTTGCACTTCGCATCGTAAAACAGCTATTCATCATTAAAACCAGAAACTCGTTATAAAAGTAGCGCCACTCACTGAGGGTACTCCAAAACTTTTCATCATAGATTTCACAAGCAGATAATAGTATTGGTGAAATTAGAAGCGAAAAAAAGGACGAGAGAAATAAACTCATCCGTTCTGGAGCTGATCGTGCCGAATATTCTTCAGAAACTTGGTAGATAAGTTTTCTTCCATCGTCAATAGTGGGTAATGAGTCGGATTACGAAGAGCTCCTTGAAGCGAATGAGGGGGTGAGCTCCACTGTATTATTAACAACGAAATTATCGATTACCCATCAGCAATGTTAGACCTTGAAGATTTATATTACATTTCCCAAGACGCGGCTCGAATAATTACTTCCCTCAAAATGGCTCAATGTTGGTTAGTTGAGCCGATTAAGAGTAGTTACAAAACGAGAATGATAGAATGAATTTGACAGAATGAAACTAGCGAGATTCCAACCCAAAAAAATTACTTCTCATCAGTAGAAAAAGGATTCATTTGGACCAAGTAATTTATCTTGGAGTTCGCGGAGAGAAATATTCAGTAAAAATTACGGAACAATTCTCGTAATCCGCAACGGGGAATCGTTTTCCGGCAATTTTTATGGGAATGGAAGAGAAGAAATCTGAAACGTTCAGTCAATTTTCAGGTTCATCACCCAACAAAGTGCGAAATTGTTGCGTAATTTTTCCCGAAGAATTAAAATCTTACAGAAACTTGCCGACTTATGATGCCCCAAAATAAAAAATTCTTGAACGTTCAACAATTTTTATGAAGCTGGTGAATTATTTCTACGTTCAGTTCCGTAAAATTTCTCAATCGTTGGGGAAAAATTACGGAACGACTTGTTGTCCCCACAGCGGTGAGTCATCAGACGAGTGGTTAATTTTTACGGAACAAATCGTAGAATTTACGTGGCGATTCGTACAAAACGTAATTTTTACTTTTTTTTTCTGGTAATGTTTATTGAATTTTTCTCTCCACGTTGTTTGCGAGAGAGCGAAAACCGTTACCTAAAGAAAATTTAATAACATAATATAATCCGTTACAATTAATCCCTACTGGTGAATTATCGCCTGTAATCCCCACGGCATAATTAATTCTTCAATGACGAGATTCAATTATCCTGAGCACTCCTTTAATTTGAGGTCTGGAAGATTCGTGTGAGATCGTTTTACGAAGATGAGACCAATAATCTATTATTGCTGAAATAATTTAATTTTCTGAAAATATTTCGTTTAACTGATGCGAGAGAACAGAATTTCGGCTCACGCAGAGGAACAAATTTTCCCCGCAGAGTTGATAGCGTCATAATTGATCCGCACGGCCGATTTTATAATAATTAAATATTGCTGAATTATTGAATAGAAATACGAGTATCCAATCAGTTTCGATTTACATCGATTAATAATTATAATACGGATCAATATCTCATCGGAATCAGTGAATGAGTCAGATGGAATGAGGTATGAAATTTCCGCACGATGTGTACTGGCTCTTATTCCAGTTCAACTACATTCGCTAATGACTTTCCAATGATTGATCTCGCAGAGCAATGGGCAGAGAGAGTTTGATTCCGAAATTGGCCACGGTTCGCCCTGGTTAGAAGATCCTGCATTCAAAGGGACATTTATAGGGCTGCTACTAAATATCTCTTTGAAGGTAGACGGATTAATTATGAGTAGTTGAGTGACGTAACGGCGCAGAGTTACCAATCGAACTTGGAGCGCAGAGCAAGAATGTTGAAATTTTCAGGAAACTATGTGTAAACTTGACACTGATAGAATAGTATATTTTATTAAGTTGACGAGGCTTTTACCCTCGTCACATTCAAGGATGTTTATCCTATCAAGTGGACAACTCAGCTGAAATGAGAAATAAAATTGACTAAGTAAAATTGTAAAATTGACTTCAGTATCCAAGATCTGACACTTTGACACCCTTTGGACCCATTCAATTAGTTGTTTCCAAAAACTTCTAGATTTTTCATTTCAAATTTCACGGGTCATTTTCTGAAAATGCAGAGAACTGCGAAAATGGAAGGAACTGAATAGTAAAAGATACTTCAATCAAGTTTTTTCTTCGTGAAATTCTTCACGGAAATTTTCTGAGAGGGTAGAGTTTTCCACGGAAAGAAAACTTCAATTGGAGGAAACCATGATACACAACCGCAAAATGTTCTATTCCGACGAGTGCAGTTTCGACTTTTCTTCGGTATAATACATTGAATAGTTCCAAGAGAAAGCAATGAACAAGAGAGAGAGAGAGAGAGCATTTTTTACTAAATGTAAATAGGTAGAAGGGAATGAGAACGGAAAAAAACCGTTCCAAAACGCAGTAACGAAAAACGGAGAAAGGAAAAAATGACGGATGCATTCAACCACTCCAATATGAAATGTGAATCTCCTTTTTCGTAGTCGCGTTGAAAGAGGAATACCCCGAAAGGGTAAAATATATAAATGCATTGGAGGAAGGCAAACGAGGCCGGAGTGAAAGACGTGCAGGATCTCTTGCGTTTTTTTTTCAATGTGTGTCGGGTAGTTTTTTCCTCACACAGGCTTTTTTAATGCCTTCTATTCCACCCGCTGTGGATTCTGTCATTAATCAACATCTTTTTTTTTATCCACTCTCAGTTATACCACCAGACTTTCATCGTGCATGCATCAGGGTAGTTGGGTTTTCTTCTGAATTGAATGTATGTCCTAAAGAAATACTTTTCCGGCTCTCGCCTCAAAGGATGAACGCCTAGAGCTCGAAATAAAAGGACAACCTAAAAAACTCGTGGAAACCGGGTGGACAGATTCGGTTAAACAATCACATAACATTTTAAAAAATGTCCAAAAATGACAAATATTACAAATTTGTACATAAACTGACAGAATTTGACAATTTTTGTTCGAAATTTTCTAAAAATTTTCCACAAGAAATGTCATGTCAGGGTCATTGGGAAAACTCCTCCTAAAATTTCAGTGAAACTGTCACTTGTTTGATATTTAAAGGATAAAATCCGAAAGAGTCGGTTAAAATTTTTCAACGTAATATAATACACTGATGGAAAAAATTATTTCTACTGAGATGTTTCTTTCTTGGAACAAGTGTTATGACTTCAACCAATTTCAAATAAATAAGAATTTACGGTGAATATCAATTATTTCTTCTTGAGATTCATGTTCACCCAACACAAAACAAAGTCTCAGTCAACTCATGGTTCTCACAGTGGATATTCTTTCGACCTCTATCGTATGGAGTGAAAAAAATGATGCAGAACTGGATCATTTCCCCGTCATGATGATAAGAAAAAATAATAGCTGATGTTTCCAACAGTGAATTCGATCCTTAATTTATAAGAAGTGAGAAAGATTAATGATGGGAAAATTGTATGAAAACCAACGCAAAGAATTAGTTTCACGTTGACCCGATTCCTGAATCAATGGACAAGTTATTAGTTGCTGGCTGCGGCTTAGAGTGTGTTTGTCAGGGGATGGTTGAAACGAGTGCGACTCATTACGGTTCCAGCAAATAACTTCTAGATTGTGAATCCTTTTTTCCGCTTCTTAATGAGTTCAACTGTGTTTTATTTTCTTCCCTTGGACTCCTGCCGACTATATCAGCTATCAATGCAGTTTAAAAGAATTTATTCCAAAAGAAATAATGTAAGAAAACATTTCTTTCGGGGTATTGGAAAAAACAATAGAAAATTAACAAGTTTAATTCAAGATTCAATCAGACTTTGTAATTAAATCGTAAGGAAAACTTGATGTTCATAAGTAATCATCTTATATACAATTTCATACAATATAATTGTATTTTTGCTGCAGAATAAGCCGTCAAGATTTGAATGCATTAAAGTAACTCTACCCTTACGGTAAATTCAAAGATTATTGAAAACTGCAAAAAAATTGCAGAAAACTCGATTAGATTCGGAATTCTAATTTTTTTCTCAATTATCGTTTTGGTTTTTCAAAGAAGAAATGTTGAAAAATCAGGATTTAACCCAGTGTCTTATGTGAAAATCAACATTTCCATTGTAGTCAAAGATTAAAATCTGAATTTTTTTTCATTAGAGGTGAAAAAATCAAGAATTTTTTTGACACCTCATAAAAAATAATCCACCGTTATGCAAACAAGTTTTATTATTCATTCATAAGAGGGAAATGGTTGAAAAAATATCAATATTTTGCGAAATTTAATTTAGATAATACTGACTGGGTATGAATTTTTTCAAATTTTTTCCATGCAGTTTAGTTGAAAAATGTAAAAACTGAAAAAGGGCCGAAGGGTAGAGCTACTTAAAAAAAAAAAGACTCAATCAGACTCGATCAAAAATCGATCTTTGTTCTCATTTCCTCCCAAATCTTATGCGATAAAGTAAAAACATAGCATGACATGGCTACGGAAGATAAAAAAAATTAATATTGTGTGGGAAATAATAACGATGGCCTGCAACTAGCATATGAAATAAAAACACATCACATTCCACTGAGTAGAATGTATGAACGTAATGGCGTCGTTTGTCGAAAATTGTGTCACACAAATATCGAGGTGAATATCGAATATATTGCGAGTGTCTCGAAAGCTTATCAGACGTCGGACCAGTGTTCATGCATAATAGATTCTATGAAATTTGTCTCTGTAATAATCGATCGGGCAATAAATGCCGCTTCTATTTTCAACGTTTGAGACATTAGGCAGTCTTGTTAATTCCGCTTTGTATCGACTTCCGTTCGTTAAATTCTTCCGTAAGTTTGCACAAAGCAAAAGTGAAACCCCGATACAAAAAATATAAGCATTGTATTACAAAGGAAACGGATAATGAACTCCATTTGATAGAATAAGAGAGTTGTCTACAAGTATGGAACATACAGAAAAACTTGAGCGTAAATGACATTCTGATAAATGCAATTTACGCCTAAACAAAGCGTCTTTTACGTTTATCAAAACGGAATTTGTGTTTAACAAATCATAAATTACGATCGTAATGAACGTATTTTACGATTTTTTACGCGTGATTTGAGAAAAAAGTTGAGAACAATCTCATCAGCTGAACGGAAACCGTGACATTTCAGAATGAAAATATCTTTCATGGAGTGATGACTTATTATTCTATCTTAAAAAGAATGAGGGGCCATTCATTAGTGAAATCATTATGTCATTCAGGACTGAAATCGTATGAAATGAGTCAAAATCAGTGAAAACCTGGGATTTCATTAATTCCAGGTGATTCCACGATTGCAAAATTGTAAATTACGTTTATGTAATCGTAATTCACAACGATTTTCAGTGTAATTCACCATTCAACTTCAAGTGTAAAATATGCTTCAGAAAGTGTAAAAGCCGACTTTTATAACGTAATTTACGTTCAAGTTTTTCTCTGAAAATCGAAGAAGCCATGACATCTCTGGAATCATGTCAATTATTTTGGGGTTTAATGGCATTGAAGTGTTTAACATTGCAAAGCGTTGACATCACTCGGCTCTTCACTCATCTGATTAAACGACGGCATTTCAATACTATTTTCGCGTTGACAAGCTATGGAAAATAATTTTTAAAAAAACGAGGTAAAATTAGATAGCTAGCGAAAGATTTTCAACACCTATCTCTGTACTCTGTCTTTCAGTACTTCTGTTGAAATTCAATTCAATTAAACAATTCACGAAGTTGGTCATCCAAAAAATTCATGAAGACTCATTTAATTAAACACTGTAATTATAAGTTGTTGATGAACAGATCAGAAACTGTTAAAAACTTACCGTCCGCGGAGTATGAGTCGGACGCACTGACGAGGTTATCTGGAAAACAAAAACAAAATCTGGTATTACTAATGAAGTATCGTCAAACTGAGATTTTTTCTACTTTCAGTTGTTTCCCTCATTCTTCTGCATCTGGATGATGCTCTTCCAGGACATTTTCCAAGACAGAAATTCTGGACTATGAAACTATTGAATATATTCAATAGTTTCATAGCCCATGCGATTAATTATCGCCACTTTTCAGTGTGAAATGTCTTCACAAATATTCGTAAGAACAGGATTATTTATTTACGGATAATTTTGTAACTATTACCCGCGAGGGGCTATTTACAGGCGTAATCGGGGTGTCACTCGCTGATGTAGTCAATTGTAATCCCAGAAAAATCAATGTAATCATTGTAATCACATGATTACCATATTTGTAATCAAGTGGTAATCATTTGTAATCACTGTAATCATTTGTAATCAGTGTAATCTTTCGCAGTTGCTCCTAGTGAGACCGTGAATTTTGTTTTTGAATTTTCGAGCGCGTCATTTCTACCAACATTAAGTCTCAGAGATCCCTGGATCAATTTTTCTGGGAATCCCAGATCTTTATGGTTCAGAACCTTGCATAGCCAATGCGTTTTGCACCGAGCATTTGTCCGCAGAAAATTGATTCAACAGAGTTAAAATTTCTTGTTATTCTGGAGAACCAACGACTGAATTATCTCTGAATTATCTGCTGGTAAGTTCCATTCTCCATCAATGGTAGATATTCAGTAAATTTATTTTGCTGATAGAACTTATAAATGCCCGAATTTTTGGATACAGTGATGGAGACTGCATTCCTCTGTTCTAATCCCCGCCCCTCCTTCCTCATTTCTTTGCAGGTTCTAATAATTAATTATTCCATCAATTCATATTTAATAAGAGGCCATTTTTGTGATTTCAATGATTACCGATGTTTGGTAATCACAGAATGTAATCGACGACATTATTTGTAATCATGTAATCACATTCTGTGCTCTTGCTAATCACGGTTATCACATAGGCAATGGTAATCAGTGTAATCAGTCCCGTAATCCTGGGTAATCGATTACATTTTGTAATCGCGGTGTCACCCAATTCGCCTGTGAATAGCCGCTCGGAAAAAACTCAGTTACCTCAACCAGCATCAGACTAAGATTATAGCAAAACCCTGTGAACAGAGGTTCAAGTAACCACAGTAGCAAAGAATAAAGTATAGTGGAAAGTATGGAGCGAGAGCTCACCGCCGAAAGATATAAGATGCACCACGCACACAAGCTCCGAACATCGACGTATCAAAAATGCTGAAATAGGTTTCCTGTCCCGTGGTGACGTAAAAGTAAAAAATGATTGGATTTGAAACGTGAGCGGCGTGCATAGATACTGCCATAGATGTTGCCATGTGTTTCAAACATTTCACTGGATTGTTGAGGATGACTCCCGAAAACGGTTAACGTACAAACCGTTTTCAGGTCTGATCGTGTCTCCACTTCTTGTTATTACTTTTACAAATGATAATTGACTGTATAATAATTGTCAGTGGAGTTCACGAAGAATCGATTCGTTTTATGCATCGTAGACCCGACGCCTGGCGCACTATCGCGGTAGATTTCTACTGGAAGCTGGAAGTTGTTCGAGGACGGGATTCTCTACTACGCGGTCAGTCTCAGGTTCTGATGGAGATAATTTTATGCACGAAGAGTAAGTTTTGTTTGGTTCTTACTGCGAAGGAGAAATTTTTGAAAAATACTAAGAAATGAAAAAGAAAGCCAAGTCAGCAATGTCGAATGAACGAGCATATAGTGCACAATCACATTTCCATCAGGAAAATAATTACAAATCGAATGAGGATTTTAATCAAATTCTTTATGAAATTAAAAATTGGTGGACATTTTCTTTAATTATTGTTTTTGAGACCAGAAAACACTTCTAATTTAATGCAACGAATAATTTGTAACATGAATGATTTATTTGCTCATTTTTTTTTGTTTTCAACTGGATTTCCCACTTGATAGATTAGACATCCTCAAGCAAAGAAAAAATGAAAATGAAGAAAGAAAAATGTTGAAACCCAACGCATTCCGACTTAATGGCTGCGAACATTCAATTTTTCCTTCACAATATGGCGGAACTATCTCCATGCGCCAATGAAGCAAAACATCATGATACGAAAGCGGAGGGGCACGTCCTATATTCTGAATCAGAAGTACGAACTTTGAGTTTTCGAATCAGCATGAATAAGTGAAAATACAATTGTATGTGTAATATTCCACAGAGCTCTGAAATCTGTGTAGAGGTGGAATGTTGAAAGAGGGCGTAAGCTGTCTACACGGTACAGGATTCTTGGTCGATTAAACTTTTCCAGGTGAATCGAATTTAACTTTTCCGCAAATGGGATAAACTACTCTTGTTGCGTTGTTGCGCCGGTGGGATAACCTTGTTAAACCCTGAACACGAGAACGCCTTTACAACCAGTGGTTCACGTACCGCACACACGAACACACATAAGGGGAACGCATAGACCTTTGCATATGTATGCATATTTATGTGATGCGAGAAGGCACGTTTCTTGGAATTCATAATCGTTCGGGGATGGGGTAACGCGTGGTTCAAAAAAAAAAACAAAACAAAAATACATCAACAATCGATATTTTCCGAGAATCTCCCATACGACGTTGGATGTTTTGACTGCGGTAGAGATAGATATTTAATCGAATGAATGAAAAAAATATACATGTGATTCTCATGGCATCACCTTGATGGTTTCATCCCTACTTTTACCCCTGCCTTGTAACTCTCATGCTTGAGCCTTCTTGTATTAATGTGATGCATTTCCTTCCCTCCGGGTTCTATCCCCATTCCCCCTCCGCCACGAAATAGATGAAATCGAAAATTTGAAATCACTTGAAATCGCCTGAAATCGCGTAATCACAAAACAAATCCCAGGCAATCGCATGAAATCATGGAAATCTCCATGAAATCATGCACGGAGAGAAATATTCAAGAACAATTACGGAACATTTCACGTAATCCGTAAGCGAGAATCGTTTTCAGTGAATTTCTATAGGAATATAAGAGAATAAATCTGAAACGTTCAGTAAATTTTCGGGTCTGTCACCGAAAAAATACGAAAAAGTCACGTAATTTTTCTGGAAGTTGTAAAATCTAACAGAAACTTCAAGACGGTGACTCATGGCTAGCCGTGAGGCGTCGGACGGATGAGTAATTTTTACGGAACAGATCGTAGAATTTACGTGACGATTGACACTTTTTATTGAATTTTACTTCGCTCCCAGATTACGTTTCGAGAGGTAATTTTTACGTCTTTTTTCTGGTAATTATTATTGAATATTTCTCTCCGTGTGTGAAATCAGCAATCACTGTGTCATCGGATTTCCAAATGAACGGCCCCTCGATATAATCATTATAATCATTACATACCGTATGCAGTCTTGGCCGCAAGATTGAGCTTGCACTCGTGCCTCGTTGTAAATGTATAAGGATGCGCTTCGTCAGGACACCATGGTACTGAAGGGCCGCACAGACATCTTCCATTGTTCTCCCTCTTTCCACTTTCACTGGACGTTCCCTCGCCAATTAAATTGCACCCGGCTCCTGACATTTTCGGCCCATGTGGACAGTGTCGTCGCCATCTGCCGGGTATCTCTGCAAAAATCCACCAGAAAACATTGAATGTGACATTGAGCCTCACTGTTTGTGACATTTAATCCTCAAAACTAGAACAGCATATGCAGCAGGTAAAAAATAATATAAAATGCATTATTGAGAGGAAATATACTCCTGATATGTACTTCCATGTTCCACTTTCCACGAGCGTATAAAATGATCCGATTTCAACGAGCCACTGGTACTAGGGCGAGGGAAGGGGGGGGGGTAGCTCTTCTGCGTGAAACTTAATGCGGAAACGGATTTCGTTGCCGAGTGAATACGGCGGAAAATCTGGCTTTAGCATGCATTGAAGATTAACGTGGAAAGGGAACCAGAATGATTTTTTGCATTCCCACATCACTCGGTATAAGTGCCATCTTACAGCATGTCGAGTCCTTCTGCATTAACATTTCATACTTTCCCAGGACGCATGGATTAAAGGACGATTCACTTTTTTTGGGTCAAGTTAAGAGGAATTGCCATCAAAGTAGCTCTACCCTTACGGTAAATTGAAAAATTATTGAAGACTGCAAAAAAATTGCAGAAAACTCGATTAGATTCGGAATTCTAATTTTTTTCTCAATTTAATTATCGTTTTGGTTGTTCAAAGAAGGAATGTTTAAAAATCAGGATTTAACCCAGTGTCTTATGTGAAAATCAACATTTCCATTGTAATCAAAGATTAAAATCTGAATTTTTTTTCATGAGATGTGAAAAAATCAAGAATTTGTTGGACACCTCATAAAAAATAATCCACCGTTTTGCAAATGAGTTTTATTATTTATTTATAAGAGAGAAATGTTTGAAAAATATCAATATTTTGCGAAATTTAATTTAGATAATACTGACTGGGTATGAATTTTTTCAAATTTTTTCCATGCAATTTAGTTGAAAAATTAAAATATCCAAAGGGCAGAGCTACTTTAAGCAATATCAATAATGTTGAGGTATGCTGTTCGAAATTTTTCAAAATTTCACAACTTGATTGAATTTTCAATAGCGAACATGAATATTCAGAAACAAATGATATGAATTTTCAATTTTTCCCTGAATTTTTCTGATTTCTCCGCATTTTCACAGAATAATTGAACTGAAAAATCAAATATTTTAATGATCTTCAGATCATTCGAACAGAAAATCAATAAAATATTTCATTTTTCAATTACAAGATTTCCTGAAATTCCAGTGAAAATTAGACACGATAAAAATTTCCGGCAATTGACACAGAAAATTCGGATGAAAAATTCTAATAGTGTATCAATACTTTAACAATTACTTTAATACTTTAAAAAGCCAGGAAAGTAAAACGCGAAAGTGAAGTCGGGAACGATCAGACACAGAATAATGAATATTTTGTATAGTTTCTCTCTAATTGCTCTATACAGTGAAAAAACCACTTGAATCTTCATTAATTATTAAAAATAGGCCTTATCCATAATTTATAAATAAGCTTTTACCCATTTCTCTCTCTTCATGACACTAGTAAATTTTTCACGCAGAATACTGACTGCCACCATAAACTTCATATCAATAACAATTTTCTGAACTGTAAGTGCACGAATATGGGCACTGAAAGAGTCTTCAAAAATATTAGACCATATTTTTCGTTATTATCGCAAATCGATAGTCATATTGGATGCTATAGGTTCCACTAGCTGGCAATCGAGCCCAGTGATTGCAACCCACTCTCTCGTACATTTTCTTATAGCCCTCGTTAACGTTACGCTCGTTTAGAGTTCGACCCTATTGAGGGCGGGTTTCAAAACTGTTTTTTTTCCAACTTTTTTTCCGTACAGCATGATTTTTTCATTATCGATTTTCCATCGTTAATTATGTGGACGTGCTCGGTAATTTTACGTTGCCAATAATGATATTTACGGCTCCCTTTTTAACCCCACAATTTGAAAATGCTCTCACTCTACACGGATAATAATAATGTAATTTAAGTGGGTATGTACACGCTTACGTAGCTGAAGTACCCAGATTCTACCGTGGACAAAACATCAATGTGGAAAACATATTCGTTTTACACAATTTTTATACGTCAATGTAGAAGGATTACGAGGAAAATATAGTTTTGAAACATGTGCGTGGAAAAATCCCTTTTCGTTTACAGACACAAAAAGAAAAATGCACTTCACTTGTGAAAAGTTCGTAAAATACTTGTCCCAAGTACCCGAGTGGAAATTCTGTTCAGGTCTTGATCAGAAACTGATCAAGTCCGATCCGAAATTCTGATCAGGCGTGTTTCGCCTCTGCCTTAGGTTTTTCCACTAGGGCAGTTCTTTCGTGACTTTGAGGAAGTACAAAATTTGCCTTTTCCCCAGAAACTCTTTGGTACAGGGTACAAGTACTTTTTCCACTGATGAAAAGTGCTTTTATTCGAGGGATAATAAGTATCGTTGATGCAGGCATAGAGATGCACATAGGAGGATGATTTTGAGGATGATCGCTTCAGAGATCCACGATCCATTCAGCGACGGAGTTTTGTTACAGCAGACTTGAGGGAAGATCAATTCAGCGAGAGCATTTCGCTAGAGTATTACTCTACATTGATGAGGTAGAGGATAATCGTCGTGCAGTCTCCGTTGAAGCAGGTTTTCACAGCGGTAGATCCGGGGGTCATTTCCGCCATTAGAGGATATAATTCTGCTGAACCTACTCAGTCGGACCGTTTCCGAGTTGAGTATTAGTTCAATAACTTGCAGTCATATAAAACTGACCAAAATTAAACACGATTATTAACTGAAGTTACACAAGAATCAGTTGTGAGTGTCCATCAACGAGGAAAGTTTAAGAACTGTGTCTTCCCGAGTCGAGGATTTGGTTCTGATTGGACGTACACAGGTCTTTCAAGATCTCTCCAGACCTAGATGGACCTGGTAAGTCCTAATCAGTTCTGCGACGTACTTTTCCAGAGACCATTCGAATCCTCAGTTCTTTTCGGTCCTGAGAAGTCCTCTTCGATGCTACCGAGAACGCGTGATTTTACGAGCGGGTGAAGGGGAAGGCATGTATGCGGAGGGTTGAAATTTGTAGCCAACGAGGAGACAGGGTTGCAGAATATATTTTAGCCACCCTCATCTCCCCGTTTGCAGGGGGTGTTTAAATAAAAAATAGTGAACGTTGATTCTGTATTTATTGACCCCCTGATGCCAATGAAACCCTCGGAGGTGACAGAAAAGGGGAAAAAAATTTTTCATTTTCACGTGGGTCAAGGGTGAAAGTCGATTTTCGCCAAAATTAAATTTTTTCGCCAAGTGAAAGTTGATTCTGTATTTTCTAACAATTCTGATGCTAATGAAACCCCCGAAGGCGCGACAAAAGTCGAAATAAATTTTTCCCAGACATTGCTAACATGAAAAACAGATAATAATGTTGTAATTTGTTGGAAAATTCACGGAGAAAAGTGTTTCTATTCGATAAATAGTACATTTTTACACAGAGAAATCTCATTTATCTTTGGAAGAAACTAAAAAATTTGAAAAGACCGAGTTATGCATCTTATTAAATTTTTCAGAAATACGAAAAATGCAGACGGAAGCGGGTACTCTTTTTCCTCCTTACGGTTGCAGTGTAAATAGAGCACGAGATTGAGGCTAGGCGAGAGCCATTACAGGACACGTGCTGCGAAAAAAAGCTCATATATTTGCTGTTAATTTTTTTCCGAGTTGCTATCACGCGACGTTCTGTGTAAATAAATCGATAAATGGAGGTAGCCATTTTCGCGTTTCTCAGGTATAAAATGAGGTTGACTTAGGGTCAAAATATTGGCTAGTTGAGCCAGGTTTTCGGTAAGTTTAAGGAATAACGGAAAGGATTGAACGAAACCCATTAAAAAAAGGTCAAATCGAAAGTCGAATCGTACACGGATGGAAGTATTTTGAATGATAAATTGATAATAAATTGAATGATTAATTGCACAGACATTTTTTAATTTAATTCTCTGCATAAATGAATTCTCAACGGAGAAAAAAATTCAATAAAAATTATCAGAAAAAAAATGTAAAAATTACATTTCGAAACGTAATCCGCAAGCGAAGTAAAATTCGATAAAAAGTATGAGTCGGAACTGAAATTTTACGAATCGCCACGTAAATTCTACGATTTGTTCCGTAAAAATTAACAACCCGTATGATGACTCACCGCTGTGGGGACAAGTCGTTCCGTAATTTTTCCCCAACGATTGAGAAATTTTACGGAACGGAACGTAGAAATAACTTACCAGCTTCATAAAAATTGTTAAACGTTCAAGAATTTTTGATTTTGGAGGCATAATAAGTCGGCGAATTTTTGTAAGATTTTACTTCTTCGGGAAAAATGACGTGACAACTTCGTACTTTAGTCGGTGATGAACCTGAAAATTCACTGAACGTTTCAGATTTCTTCTCTTCAATTCCTACAAAAATTTCCGGAAAACGATTCCCCATTGCGGATTACGTGAATTCCTCCATAATTTTTACTGAATATTTCTCGCCGTCTCGAAGAAGCAAATGAAGTCGGAAAATCTTGAATAAATAATTAAAAGCCGGTGAAAATAATGCCTGTGAAGTAGAACCATTTGTTTTGCTTCGATTGTTAATTGGAAATGTGATCTAGCGTGTGAAAAATAAATGAGCCAAATTGATTGAAAATGAAAAAATTTACAGGATATAAAAACGATTACTTGCTTATTTTGAAGAAAATAATGAAATTTCCCTGAAACAAACTATAACGTTTTGTGTCTTCTCTTGTTACCCATATATTTGTTTATGAATTAAGATGTGGGGATTTAGAGGAGATCACAAAACCTTCCACTTCACCCCCCCCCCCCCCCCCCCNCCCCCAATGATCAACCATCAATTCTAGCGAAGTTAGAATGCGATGTTTGCGTATGGATGGGTTCACATGTACCTCTCATTTTATTTCCATTGCATTTGAATTATGTAGAACGGAAAATGAGAAAAACTTCTGTTCAAATATACATATAGAATTCACAAATTGTTCTTCAACATTTCCGCTAATTGACTCAATAAAAGTTAAATTCCCTAAGTTCATAATTTGAAAAAAAATGCAGTATTAAATTCCATTTTTAGAATGCAAAGCCTCACTGTAAAACTTAATTTCAACAATTCCTAATTTTTTCCACGAAAACTTTAAACCATTCCGCATCCAAAGTTTTTCATCCTCATATATTTTTTTCGTTCGTACCACATGCAAGGACAAGAGAATGGAATTTTTAATTTATCCCGAAATGTTAGAGGGTTATAAATACCCGTAGGTACACACCGAACAACAGTGGAAGGATTTAAAGTGCATTTAAAACCTCGCCAACGCTTGTCATACGAAATTCAATTCGGGTAACCGTTATGCAAACGAAGGTTTGGCTACCGTTCACCAACAGTGTCCACTCGTAATCAACCGATAAAAATGGAAATGTATGATTACCTACCCAAAGCCGATGTTCGGATTTTCAATGTCTTTTTTGATGAAAAAAATTGAGTTGTAAACCTCCACTTTATGCATTTCAATTTGATTTTAGTGTTTGAATTTTCATGGATGGAGTTCATCAATTTTCATGATGAACGTCAATTACGGTGATAGATAATTGTTCATTGGTTGAGGGATCGGAAATTTTCTTTGTTCCAATAAAATGCATCAATGGGTGGAAAAAGAATAATCGTCTAATATTAGGCGAATTTATGTTGCAATGTGTTATTTTTTTTACAAATCAGTTTATGGTTTTGTGTAGACTGCCACGTGGTTTTTTTGTTATTAATTTAGTCACAGTTTGTGATTGAGGATGTTTATCCTATCAAGTGGACAACTCAGTTGGAAAAATAAATAAAATTGACTAAATAAATCATTCATGTTGCAGCCTGGTGGCCTGGCGTAGTGGTTAAGGCCGTTGCCTCACAACGGATAGGTTCCAGGTTCGATTCCTGGCCGGGTAGAATGGTGAGATCTAACCATTTTTAAAGTCTTGATCAATCGCCATATAGTCTCATCAGACTCGAAGCGATATAAAATAAGCATAAAAAAAAAAAAATTCATGTTGCAAATAATTTGTCTCATCAAATTATGTGTTATGGCGTACTTTTCCGTTCTCAAAAGCAATAATTACAGAAAATGTTCGTAAATAATGGAGGACCTGTGACTGCGGTGGTAACAGTCGAATTTTGATTGCAACATCGCACGCTTCGGCTAGTAGTGGTGTTGTAACAGTGAGATGAATGTTTCTGTATGTTATACGTTTCCATATGCTTCCAGCACTGAATTATCGTCACCGATTTTACCGACCTCGATCAGCTGTTGTGCGGTGTTGTCGCGTCGCTCGACTCGTAATGGCGGTCAAATTTTTTTTAGAGGAATTCGAAAATCAATCGAAGATATCACGCCTATATGACCCGGTCCCCCACTTGTTTTCGCCGGCGATAGATTCTTCATAGTCTAAAGTAAATGGCTTGTGGTTTTTTTTTCAATATCTTGAGTGTTTAACCCATGCAACATCTCGATCAAAGTTCACACGGTCACGCTTCTTCCCTAAGCGTAATGTTACAAAAAGTGATTTTCAGAAAATAATTTCTCACTAGAATGCCCCGATGGAAGAATTAAGATTATTGCTAACGTGTCTGGCATATGAGACAATATCAAAATTATGATGATTAATATGGGTTTTGGCTAAGCATCCTTAAGATTGGTTGACAGGTAGACGAAGCAGAACTCGGAATGAAAAATGGATTTGAATGTTCATAACCATTGTAAGTTGCTGATTGTGTGGTGGATATCGCAGTTTCAATCAGTCTTTAAAAACCGATTGTAACGAGAATTCTCGTTCATGGGCAACAGAAAATTAATACCCGAGCTCCTTAAAGTGGTGATTGATGTTGCAAAGCGTCGGCGAAATGAAGGGATTTGCGGGGTAAGAAGAGTTGAGAAAGAGGAATGGGAATTGAGACAATCTAAGAAAAACGATTTCACATCTTAGATCTTGAGGCGGGGTAGGGGATGAATAGCTTATAGAATGGCAAGAGAAAAATCCACGAGGGGGAGAGAGAGTTACGGGAGGAGTAAGGGAGACATAAGCCTCGCTTTTTACAGTGTCTGCCGACAAATCTTCAGGAGACGGCCTTGAAGTTGGGAACAAACTCGGTAGTATATAATGAATTTCGTATTCTATTTCTTGCATTCAAGCATATGATAACTAAGAAGCTTTAGTGTAACGCGAATTCAATATTCTAACTTTTAACGTGAATTGTAGTGATTCAATTTCAGAATTTTACACATGACTGAATTCTGGGAACTGAAGTTTGAATTTAATCAGTGGCTATCGCCGTAAAAACTAGTGTCTCGAACATGTCTTACGTTTAGATGTAAGACACAAAGATGTATCTTATCGGTTAACTTTGGGATAACTGACATGTCCGACGTTTTAAAATAAGACGTTTTTTCCGTCTAAAAACAAAATAGTAGACGAGGTATTCTCACAATGTCTTGAAATTCAAATCTGCAAATTTGAGACGTTTTTAAAAGCTTTTTTTAATCTCAATTAAGGAGGACTTGATGGGTAAAACATGCTTAATTTTTCAGATTCCCCTCCAATCTCCCTGGTTTAATAGGAGAGATCGGAGCAGAATGAAACTCCGTTGAACGCGTATTTCCCAGTTTCATTTTTCCCGGGTCTCCCCTATGCTTAGCTTGAAGTAATTTTCTTGGTGAGTTGTGATTTTGAAGTCTTACAATCGAGGGAGCATTCGATTGAAGTCCTGAGGGGACTGAATCCTCATAGAATTCAATAATAAGAGAAATTGAATACATTCGGAATATCATTGCCATTCCATCAAGGGGCAGTCGAGGGGTCAATAAATATCTGCAGTAAAAAAAATGTACCGTCACTACAATGAATGTAACCTTCTGACAAGAGTTGCGTCTTTGGCACATACTACTACCTCAGGGAGTCCAGTCATAAGGAATAGAAGAAGAAGAAGAAGAATTGTGTCTTCCCACCGCTGGGGCAGGCAGAGCCACGTGCACGTGGGAACAATTGCAGGTGGCAGCACTGCTCTGTCTGGGGCCTCGTATTTCCCGTGAGAGAATATTTTCTTACGTTTTTTTTTCTAATTTGATAGTACTGATGTGAATTTTCCAGTCTCATGAGAAAGATCCGGAAAATGCTCCGGATTTTTCGCCACAGAACACTCATTACTCATTATCGACATAATATCACAAAAATTATTTCTTGAGCGAAAAACATCACGTAGATATTTGATCAATTTATGGCAGGTTTCAGATAAGAAATCGGTGCTCTTCGGGCTAAGGAGGAAGTTACTGAATGAAAAGGTGATGTCTTTTTTCGAAATGAGGTCATATTCCTTAAAATACAAGAATAGTTTGACAGAAGGAAAAGAAGCGATTGCTTCCCTTCGAACTCAAAGCGATTGAGCGTAAGTGGCGGTTATATTTTTTTAATATCTGGCGGTTTTCCTCTGCATAAACTCTATTCATTCAATATGAAAGTCTCTGATTCATGATTTACTGAATCGAAGCTTATAATATTTTTAGTCATTTTCTCATCTTCTGACACGAAAAAAAAAATTTCTTGCGGCAAGAAATTCTCACTTTATCATGAAATGTTCATGTTCAAGCCGTGAATACTTCACCGAAATCTGACAGTGTTTGACACATTATCCGAAGTTCTTATCCCAAGAAATTAATCCACAAGAGACATGAGATATTTGGCGAAATAAATTAGTTTTGTGATATTATGACGATATTTCTGTCAGTGTACCGATGTCCTAATTGAATATATTAAAAAGTAAAGTTTACAATTCCAATGACAATTGAATTAAACTAGAGTTGTAATGTTGTCCCCCAGAACAATCGTAGTACACAACCTGAAAATATCTAAAATAAAATAATTGCTCATTCGTGACTATTACGGTAACGATAATACTTAATTGTTTAATCACAGATAATTAAGGAGGGGGGGATCCATATTAAGAAACTCTAAAAATAAATAACTTGATTAACAATGCGGTCTCCGTTTGGAATGCGGGTCCATTCCTTATTCACAGATATTGAATTTCTCGTACTTTATTTCAGCTCTGGCATTGCGATATCAATTACTAGGTCAACAATTCTGGCTCTTCTCCAGCGAGCGGAAAAAAAGCACTTGTAATTATTGAAGAGCACGTTCAATTATTCACATACACACAGAAACTCCAACAGACACAACCCAACAAGATGAGTCGTCATCTCAGCATTTGAGAGGAATAAAATGGACCATTCTAGATTCTCCCCTATAGTCTTGCATGACAATATACAACAACATTTAAGACATTCGAAAGCTAATTCTCATTTCGTTACATCAGACATTTACATGAGTGCAATTGCTTCCGAATGGAGGCATTGTATTCCTCAAATTCAAAATCTCGAATTTTCTGTATCAGGATAGGGTGACTGGTGCATGTACCGCCCACCTGAGGGAAATGCACCAAATAGGTTCTTCAAGGTGTTTACTCGAAGATGTGAAGACGACAGATTTTTTATTAACATTAAACATATTTAATTATGTAATTCAATTGCCATCGGCCAGTGAGCGATGGAATCGAACTTTGAGGGTAATACCGCCCGGCATGCGTCCCATACCGCCCACCTTGTTTTGATGACTTTTTTGAGCAATGCAGACCAACTGTTATAATTTTTCCTATTTTCATCCTTCGCTTCCATTCTTTGGCTCCAGTTTGAGAAAGATTTCACGTGAATAATAATAAATTATCCTGAATTTACCCGATGTTCCAGTGGCCACCGACTACCCCAAACAATCGAGCTGTCACTCGACCGCCCTCTAGCTGCAGAATCTAGCAGCCCTATAGAAACCCTGGGCGGAATTACCCACAAACGCGGAGGCTGATAAAATAGCCAATAATAACTGATGAAGATATTTTTCTGCTATCGAAAAGGTCGCAATGGATGTGGAAATGTATAACGAACATATATTTCGCACTCCATTCAATTACGGACCAACTCAAAATGTGAAAAATCTCAAATTCTGGGGTCGAAAAATTTTAACAATTCGATAAGAAATTATTTAGATTTTTTTAACGATGTTTCCACGGGAGAAAATTGGAAATTTCTGTTGAAATTACTTGTTGATATCAAATATTTGCATAATAATAAAAAAATTCTCAGCCAATCCTGAGAAATACGGGTGGGCGGTACAGGCACCAGCTACCCCAGGTAATTTTGGCCTCACGAGTTCGAATATGGAATTTTTATTTTTAGACCATGTCCATATGCATGTATGTAGGTATGTGTGCATGTGACTGATCCTTTATCGACGATAACTGAAAATAATCCACACGATTCTCCACCCCAGTCTATTCCTATAAGATTAGCTTTACTATTAACTGTCCCCTGAGAACTGATTTTTCTTCAAATTTCCTTCGAACTTTAGGAACTACCCCAGAACTTCAAGTATTCACTGATTTATTAATCGGTAAACGTTCCATAAAGCAGAAGGAATTACCGTTCAAATTCCAGTTTGAAGAATAAAGAATATTAATTATGGAAATTCAGATCTCAAATAATTGGAAGGAAACGAGGCAGATTGAGAAGAGAATTATTCAACTTAATTAAAATTCTCTCTATTCAGATTTCCACTCTTTATTAATTTCCGTCAATAAAAAGAACTACTGGCCGATAAGTGATCGTTATCGGAATTGGACGACGCAGCAGCGATAAAGTACCTTGGGGATACGGAAGTCTTTGAATCCACCGGGCAAACCCTATTATGGACAGTCCAACGTCTCAACCATTCGATCAAGTCATTACCTTTTTTTCTCTTCCAGAGCCCTCCTCAATTCTCAACTGTTTGTCGTAAGGACGCGCGCGCTATTCCCAATGGATTTTTTTATCCTCATACTATCGTCAAGATTACCTTCACCCACAATCGATCAACCTCGCTTATTCCAACGACTGGTCCACTATTTCAACGAAAATTCATGATTCGGTGATACATTTTCAATGATTTCTCAAAATCTGTGCAGCACAGTAGACTCTTGATACAGTCGCTCTTGTTATTGTCGCGTTTCCCCTTATTACGATTTTTCCTCGCTCGAGCGCTTCTCTTATTCCTTCCACTCTCGACTCTTGAAAGTAAACACTTCAATGTTTTCTTAGATGCTGCATTGTTTTGCATTTTCGCAAACTCGAAACCCTTGGTTTTAAGCCCCGTGACCCTTATTTGGAGCCTTACTCTGACCCTTGTGAGCCCGAAACTTGTGACCCTTGATCAGCTCCATATGACTTAATCTGACCCATTTGACCCTTATTCTGATCCTTAATCTGATTCACGGCCCTTATTCTGACCCTCATGACCCTTAATGTGACCCTCGTGACCCTTACTCTGCCCCGGTGATCCTTATTCTGACCCTCATGACCCTTATTTGACCCTCTCGACCTTATTCTAATCCTCATGACCCTTATTTGACCCTCTTGACCTTATTCTGATCCTCGTGACCCTTATTTTGACCCTCGACACCCTTATTTTAATCCTTGTGACCTTTATTTTTGGAGTCTTAATTTCGAGGGTCAAATTTTCATCATCAAAAGTCGATTTGGATTTTTATAATATAGAGAGATAGTGAGTGAAATTGAATCAGGCGTTTCTGAACCACAAAATTGCGTTAAATCTTGTTGAATTTGAATTCCGAGATAGAGCTTTATGAATAAGTCTCCCAATACACGCCTCTTCTTGTGGCATTAAACAGAGATTAATTCTACAAACTGCAAGTAATTCTATTTCTATAGCATTGTTAATGATTTTCACTCGGGGGACCGGATATCCCTATGAAAAATTCACAGCAGATGTGGAAATCTCTGAATTTTTAAAGGAAAACATCCGTTGGTGAATATTATTTTGAGAGAAAGTGAGGCATTCCCCCCTCAAAAATGAATTTCGCACGATTTTAATAAAATAGTTCACTTCCGTTCGTTGTGGTCGATATACTCCATCACCAAGGCGACAATTTCAGCTGTAAAAACTGCGCACACATGAATGATATTTGAACAATAAAATCAGAAAAATTTTCATTTTATTCAGACGTTTTTCAGTGTCTGAAAAATGTTTACAAAAGGTGTATGAAATTCAGTCATTCGTTTTTGCTGTGCAGTTTGCCTGAACCAAACAAACGTTACATTTCTGATCCAAAACTGGTCAAAATCAATTTTTACTAATGAGCAGTCTCTTATTATAGCCTAATATGATTTTCCATTCAGGTCATCCCCTTTTAGATTTCCATTTCGCGTAAAGAGCAATTGAAATTCGTCAATGGGAAAAGGTCGTAAACGACGAGAAGAAGGCAATAATTCATTCAAAAACAGTTACAACCGGGTCGAAATAGGGAACGTCAATACCGTATCGTTAAATTTATACAGAATTAATAGGCGACGTGTGCATGTGTATAACGCCACCAGTGCGCATCCAACTACTCTGTATTCATAGAATATTATGGCTTCACCTACGAGGGATGACAGAAATGGTAGTTGTAGAGGAGAAGTAGGGGGAGCATGCGAATTTTCTTAAGGTGAAGGAATTAGTTCAGTCACCGGATACTTCCATATATTTAAATTGTCATGTGGTGAATATCTGTAGAATTTTCATAAGATAAGACTTTCATTTCTCCAGTGTGACGTGTAATGAAAAATTCACGCCTGTCACGTTCGGGCCATTTAACTGTCTCTTCTGGAATTGACACGATTTCGAAAGCTAATTAAATCAAGTATATTTTGTACTCAACTGGGGGGTGGGGATTTCAATTCGAAGATGATTCTTTTGTGTCAGCCCGGGTTGTAGCAAACCCTCTTAAAGTAGCTCCACCCTTACGGTAAATTCAAAGATTATTGAAAACTGAATTCTAATTTTTTTCTCAATTTAATTATCGTTTTGGTTTTTCAAAGGAGAAATTTTTATAAATCAGGATTTAACCCAGTGTCTTATGTGAAAATCAACATTTCTATTGTAATCAAAGATCTGAAAATCTGAATTTTTTTTCATCAGATGTGAAAAAATCAAGAATTTTTTTGACACCTCATAAAAAATAATCCACCGTTTTGCGAACAAGTTTCATTATTTATTTATAAGAGGCAACTGTTTGAAAAAATATCAATATTTTTCAAAATTTAATTTAGATAATACTGACTGGGTAAGAATTTTTTCAAATTTTTTCCATGCAATTTAGTTGAAAAATTTAAAAACTGGAAATATCCAAAAGTACAGCGTAGCCCGGCCAAAGGGTAGAGTTACTTTAAGTGTAATATAAGGGTCAGGCACTAAGTGTCAGAATATAAGGGTCAAAAAGGGTTAAAAAATGAGGGTCAGAATATTAGGGTCAGAATATAAAAGTAAAAAAAGTGGGTGTCTGGCAATGAGGGCCTAAATATAAGTCATATATTATGCTTGATCACCGTTTTTAGCCCTTATATGACCCTCATTGCCTGACACCCACTTTTTTTACTTTTATATTCCGGCCCTAATTTTTTTATCCTAATATTCTGACTCTCTTTTTTTAACCGTAACATTCTGACCCTCATTCCTTCACCTTTACATTCAGGCCCTCAGTTTTTGACTCTAATATTCCGACTCTCATTTTTTAACCTCCACTTTTTGACCCTTACATTCTCACACTTAGTGTCTGACCCGGCACTACATTTATGTCTCCTCTCCCATGTCACCAATTATTACGCTAAGTGGTTACCTATCCCTCTGCTTATCCAACGTAGCATCACCTAGTTTCTCCGACTAACAAGATTTTATCAAAGATACTACTACTTAATCTCGCGCTTCGGAAGTGAGGATTAAAGACGCATCAGAAGAAATTCAAAATATCGTATTTCAGTTGAAGTTGAGCTTCTTGGAGTTGAAAAGTTTTAAAAGTTTCTACGTCAGTTTTATAGCAACACGTGATGCGAACTGATATTAAAAATTCCAGTGACATGGATATTGAAGCGTCAAAACTTCTCATCAATATTGATTTATAGGATTGAAGAAGTATTCCAGTAATTTTATACCCACGCCAGAACTACAGAGATAAAAGTCGGGGAAAAATTCTAGTGCTCGACATCAGAAACGAGGCGCAAACTGCCAAACTCGAATGTTTCATTCGAAACAAGAATAAATGTTCTACAATCTCGCATTTCACATTATTTGATAAGATTGTTTGTGGTACACAAAAAAAAAACAAATTTCAATTTGAGAATTACAATCTCAAATTGAAACTTTTCAAAATCTTAAATTGAGCTCTGAAACTCTCAACTTGAAATTTACGAAGGCCTCAACTTGACATTTTCGAAGGTCTGAAATTGAGAATTTTGAATATCTCAAGTTGAAACTTTCGAGAGTCTCAAGTTAAAACTTTCAAACGCCTGAAGTTCAACAAGTCTCAATTATGACTTCCGAAAATCTCAATTTAAGATCTTTGAAATCTCAAAGTAAAGATTTTTTCTGTGTAATAGTTAAAATGCAACTAAATCCTTCTATCCTTCTATCAGTGTGATTACTAAAGCGTCGGAGACAAAAATTTTATCCGAGTTTTCATCCCCGAGCAACGCTCACAGTATGTACGTTCAGTAATGAGACATCCCAATAGACTCTATACTATAGAGATTAACTCCGTTGGTCGCGCTATGAGCGCCGCGCTTTTTCCAATTTTTTAAATTACACTGCAGTAAAGCCTCAGAAAAATTTGAAAAAATTTGGCATCTCATTTTGAAGTGTCTAGAAGCCCCTTCAATGACAAGATCCGCCAGAAATATCATAAGTAGTTGGATTTTTGAATTTTTACTCCGAAACTCCGGGCTGTGTACCGTGTATAAGGCGAATTTTCATAAAAACATGGCAACTTTGAGCTTGAATATGGGGCGTCCCATACTACTTCGATCAAATCGAAAGCCGTTTTTTTAAACTTCAAGGAAAACTCAATATATTGTCGGTTTATTCCATGCACGCCTTGGATAGTTATAAAAAAAATTTTTTCGAGGTATGCGAAATCAAAATTTTAGGTTGGGCCCGGTGAGTTATTTAAAAAAAAAATAGTAACTCGATAAATATGAATTTTATCAAAGAAGTGCAAGAGAACCTTTTTATTTAAAACAGGTGTAAGTTTCGGGGAAAAAAATCCAGCCTCGAAAAAATTAAATTTACAATAAATTAATCAATAAGTAATTTAAAAAGTTAACAACAAATCATGAGGGCATATCAATGTAATTGAGGGTAACATTGAACATAAGAAATCTCACGGGATTTCTTCAAGTGTACGATCTAGATCACTCTTGATTGTTTCAGATTTTCCCTAGATCTTTCAAATTTATCATTATGGCACGACCAGCGGAGTGTTAAAAAACCCTTTTTGGTTCCCATTACGAAGACGACTTGTATTTGCTGATTCGTATCGCCATAATCTCTATTTTAGGGTGCAACATAAGCACCACCAACCATTTCGTCGAAACAATTTCCCGAAATTGATTGAAACATGAGGCGAATATAATACTTGAAACCCTGCACTTCGCCCGTCTACAGTCCAGATACAAAAAAATAGTTGACGGTAATCTCCTGAGTGCTTTAAAATTGATGGACATCTCCCAATGTTTTGTCTATGTTGCAACAAGGGAGATAAGAACTCTGCAGATTGAACATCCTGAGTGGAAACTCAAATCCGACTGGAGTAAAAAAGTGATCAATAAAGCCTGCACTGTTAAAAAATTACTCTCCAAATTTTCAGCAAAGAATATCCAATTTTAACAAACGACTAACAGAGATGGCATTTCCATACGACTGCTATTGGCAAATCATTTAGTTTTTTTTTCTCGATTGGGGGCCTCGATTGGGGGAAACACCAGACATTATCTGAGAATTTCACTTAAAAAATTCCAATATTTTTCTCTCCGTCGGAAATTAACCAAAAATCAATGACTCACTTGTCTATTGACTATAATTCAACGGGTACCTAAAGCGCGGTTTAACATTTAACGGGTGTGACGCAACGCCCACAGCGCGGGTAAGGACCAGTTGAATTTCACGAAATTCTGATAGTGTCATGAACAACTTTAGTTTTCGCTTTTTGGTGAGCTCACAACTTGAGTTTGATGTGGGTAATCCAGGAAGTTTTCCCGGTTCTAGAGGCCAACCCCCCTAAAAAAGCAGGAATGAAAATTTTATTCTAGTAAATTCAGTCTTCTACGAAGTTTTCATGAAAATCTGACGTTTTATTGCGACAATTTGCAACCATGAGTATGCATTTCGGTAGTGCCAGGAACTTTCTGCCTTTGAATTCCTTACGACAAAAAAAAAATCTTTTGTTGAACAGGTTTTTTTGACCGTTGGAATTAGGTAAAAAATCAGATGATAACAGGCTGGCCTAAGGGGTCTTCAGTAGTAATTTTATATAAGTAGAAATGAAGTTGAAGAATTCTTTGCGATGGCCCAACATTTCGTCTTCCAGGGAAGACCTCATCAGGGGCTTCTTTATTATCAATTTAACGTGAAAATAAAAACGAATTAATCAATTAATAACATGAAGACTGTTAAAGAATTATCAATTTAACATCGGAATAATAAAGAAGCCCCTGATGAGGTCTTCCCTGGAAGACGTAACGTTTGACTATCGCAAAGAATTCTTCAACTTCATTTGAGAAGTAAAATGGTAAACGAAGATAAGTCGACTTATCTCCCAGTTGAGTTTTTGAGGAATATTTCCAAATATAAGGGAGATAGCGAAATTTTCGTAATTACATTTGTTGTAGCACTCAATCAGCTCCACAAAAAAGGTTATAACAAACATTTCGCTATCTCCCTTAGATTCTGAGATACTGATTGAAAACTGGTCAAGAGTCAAAATTGACTTATCTCCTGTTGCCAATTCGCTACTGAATTCTACTCATATAAAATTGCTGAAGACTGTTTCCATCTGATTTTTGGAGAAATAATCTTGTTGGTGTATAGTCTAATAGGATGATTGACCCTGAGTAGGTGCTGAAACCGGGGAGTAAGTTGCTGAATTCACGGAGCCTGGAGTGGCTTGGGTTCGTATCCAACTTCTAGCGAAATTATGACTGATCTATTCTATCAGAGGCAATCGCCGTCATTTCAAAAAGCACCGATCAATTTTTTCTCCCGTTGCTAATAGCTTCCTAGATACCCACCGGACCAAATGAATGCCGAATTGTTTTTACACGAAAGGAAAAAGTCAATAATTTCAAGTCAGAAGTTCGTTTATGCTTTGAACAAGTCGGTTGAAAAAATCTGAATGAAGAAAATATCCAAATTATGGATTATCTGAGAGGTTCTCACATCTCATGATTCAAGAATAAACATCATGTGTACTTTCTGCAACTGCCATCCAGAAAAATTATGACCATGAAAGAGGACTACCTAGAAATGCTGAGAAATTTAATATCAGCACTAAGTGAAAATTCTTTATAATCGAATCTCACATGATTTGCGTTGGATAATTAAGTCATCACGAGTTCATCAATATTTCGTCGAAAGAATTCTCATAATTTTGGACATATGAATAAAGTTGTATGTCCGTAAAATCATTCTGCGTTTTTCAATTATTTCTGGATTATTCAATTTGATTAAATAACGTGACCGCAGAAATACGAAAACTCACAGTTCAACTTTTAGTTACATTACAGTAAAACACGCCACGGTTCACGTGTTACGAAAATCCCGCCACTGAAGTAGATCACCGAAACTGTGCACGCCATCGTAACCTGCAGAAGTAATAGTTTGTGCACACTAACAATAAGAAAAAAATCGGGATTTGGAGCTGAAAATCCTAGGAGTTGGTGCGCCGATAACGGCTGCGAACAGAAATACATAAAATTGAAAAAATCAACGTATTGGTTCACCTTTTTCAACATAGAAATCCAATAGTTATGAGTAGAATATATAAGAGACCAAATTGAAAGTTCCTGAGTGAAATGGAGTCCCTTCGATTGACCGGTACAATTTTTCACATCGATTACTTCGGAATAGGTCATTCATTTGTCCACGAAAATTGCAAGAAAATGAGCTGAATGAAACTCACAGGAAGTGATTTCCTGATGACAAAATTTTCACATTTCCAGTCGGACTGATTAACTTGTCCAGTTTTGTAATTATTCACTTGAAAGTATGTCTTTGTCCCTGTGGAAATTACAGTTTGTCTGCCAAGTTTTTCGAGTTCACAAAGTGTTTATTCATTCATTCCTTTATTAAAGCAGTGAGCACAATGCTCTCCTCGAGGGGAGGAAGCATCGAAAAGAATATGCAGAATTGTAAGGCTGCTGTTCGCATCATGATGAGAACACTATTAATTTAATATCAAAAAGGAGTTGAGCCAATAATGATAAGTATCGGCAATGAAAATCCTCATGTAGTTATAAGGACTTGTAGCAACAAACAATTTGATTTTAATTTCTTCTGTGAACTAACTTTCTCCCATCCCTCAATCAAATTATTTCGAGCGTCAGATGAATATCTCACACATTTTCATTATACAGGAAACTCGTAATCTAATTCTTCAAAAGCTCGTGAAATGCACAATTTTCACCGATTGAACGCTGGGGGGAATTGGCATCTTGATGAGGGCAAAATCGCGACTTCTCGAGTTTCTCTCACGTCTTAATTTAATTCGCCATTCAGCCAGATATCTCCTCCTCTAATAGCCTTCCCTCCATTAATTACCGAATGAAAGCAGCCACTCACAAATCTAATTTCCTTTTCAAAACCATATTTATCGGCTTGGGAATTTCTTCAAGTTTCTCCTATAAAGAATAACTAGCGCGATTACTCTATACTTTTTTTATTTAATTTTTTTTATTTCCATTTTCCTCTTCATAATTAGATTAATTTAATTTAAGCATTGTTACTCGTATTATATTTTTTTCCTTTAATTCACAAGTTACAGTATTGAATAAAGAAGAATTATGTTGAAGATCAATAAAACGTGTTTTTTTGTGAGGAAAATAAATACACAACACCAAAGTCATTCGAAATCTCATTCAGGTAATAGAAAACTCTCTCCGCGTATTCTTGAAAATTTTTTAAATCTATTTTTCCCCTCATGGTAAAAGGATATTGGTACTCCTCATTCCTATGGTGGGATTCCAATTATTATTATGAAAAGAAAATGAAAAAAGAATCAGAAAGGGCAAATCGGCCAGGAATTGGATTTTTTTCTTCTTTTATGTCGGCGGAAACTTCGAATCAGTTTTTTCTCCAAGTACTAGAGGGATATCAACATTTCAGCGACAAGAAATTCAAAAAATGCAAAGAAACGTGGGCGAGAAGAACTAAAAAAATTATTTTTCAATGACTCCGGAAAGTTTTAAAATCGATTTTTTTTCCAATAATGAAAGAATACTCATAAATTCGATTTCTACCCGTGCCCTTTGATAGAATTACTTATTTTGGAACTTTATGATCTAATTTTAACGAGAGGAAATGAAAAAAAATGTAAAAAAACGTAGGCGAGAAAAACTAAAAAAATTAATTTTTCAATGTTTCCGGAAAGTTTTAAAATCGATATAATTTTTCCAATAATGGAAGAATACCCATAAATTCGATTTCTATCCTTGTCTTTTGATAGAATAAATGGAATTAATGACAGAAATTGAGAATTGGAGAATAAAAAATTTGATCGGATTATCATAACAAAAAATAATTTTTTTGAGAGTGATCACAAGAAAATAGATTCCTAAAAATTATAGATGGGACCTAAAACCTTTCACTTTCGCGATTAGTATAGTAAAAGTAGTAAATAGTACAGCAAGATTTGCCGAGTTTTTCTAGATAATATTTCCCCAACTTTTTTCTCCCGGCGTTCCTAAGCAAAACAAGTAATTGACATTTACATTTGTTCCCAGACTGAAACCTCTCGTCATTGTTAAAGTAGCTCTACCCTTACAGTAAATTCAAAGATTATTGAAAATTGCAAAAAATTGCAGAAAACTCGATTAGATTCGGAATTCTAATTTTTTTCTCAATTTAATTATCGTTTTGGTTTTTCAAAGAAGAAATATTTAAAAATCAGGATTTAACCCAGTGTCTTATGTGAAAATCAACATTTCCATTGTAATCAAAGATTAAAATCTGATTTTTTTTCATTAGATGTGAAGAAATCAAGAATTTTTTTGAAACCTCATAAAAAAAATCCCCCATTTTACAAACAAGTTTTATTATTTAATTATACGAGGGAAACTTTTGAAAAAATATCAATATTTTCCGAAATTTAATAAACAGACAATACTGACTCGGTATGAATTTTTTCAAATTTTTTCCATGCAATTTAGTTGAAAAATTTAAAAACTGAAAATATCCAAAACTACAGCGTAGCTCCGCCGAAGGGTAGAGCTACTTTAATCTACCTCTCAAAATGATCCGCTCACAATGATGCACCAGACCATTGTTATTCACATTCTTTTCTCCTCTCCATCAGCGACGAAAAAAAAACTATTACAAGGAGGAATGTAATGAGGGAGGGAAAGAAAGAAGGGAGTTTCATTTCATCTTACTTGAGCATGTTCCCTCGTCCAATTCCTCCGGTGGGCGAAGATTCTTAATGACACACTGGAGGCCGACCGCGCAACTACCAGAAAATCCAAACAATCCGCCGCAGGGCTCACCCTCGACACGCGCACAAACTTTGCAGCATCTAATAATGACAAAGAAGCACAAGATAATTTAAGAGAGAATAAAATTTTATTGCCACTGATCTTTGCACATCTGCCGAACGCCTCTCCCCCTCCTCCTCTTGCCACTCCTCTCTTCTCCCTTGTAATGATACCGTGAAGTAATAATAATAATGGAACATGGTTGGATATGAGAGATAAAAAAGCAATAGAGGGAACATTTTGCTCAATTTTTATCTCTTACGTTACTATTTTTTTTTCTCAAAGCAAGTCGGGGATTTTCCACGTTGCTAGGTATAAAACTTTTTCATGAGAGAATCGGAATACAGAGAGACGAGAGGGACAAAAAGTAGAGTGAGGGGGCGAGGATATAGACCCTTGAAAAATAATATCACGAGAATTTTCAGACAAATGTATACGATCCACTTGACTGGCTCGGAACAACAATATCGATGAGAATGAAATAAATGTTGTTTCATTTTATTTCACTCCTATTCTTTCGCTCTGTCACTTCTATTCTTTTTCACTTGATTTTGTTGTCGAGATGGTGGCGAAGAATCTTCAGAGTAACTGTTGTCAAAAGAAAATGGAAAGAGGAAGAATCAACGAATGCACTTTGTTCCATTTATCTTCCATTAATATCAAGGAGATTCTTGAAAGAAAGAGCTTGAAGGTGGGGAAAAATTGTGAGAGAAAAAGTTGAAAGTTGAAAATTAAAATTATAACGGGAATTGTTCCGTATAAAATATGGTGGCAAAATCAGAAAGTTTTAGGGGGAAAAAATCAAGTAGATTAAATTGGTATGAACATATTTTATAACTTAAGGATATCCGAGGATTTTGGCTATTTTTTCTCCAGTAAATGATTTTCTACTTTTGTCAGTTCTCGGACATTCTACTATTATTTGATTATTTAAACTCTGCAGGTCTGAATTAGAATCTCGATATTGAACCGTTATAAAACATTTTTTAAATCTAAAAAAACTTGAAAGTACTTTTGGAGGAAGATTGGTGAAATAATTAAGAAATTGCAATTTTTATGCCTAAAAAAATTAGATTTTCGAAAGTTTAAACAACTTCAATTATTCATTTATAAACAACGAACGTTAAAAAAATAAAAATTCTGTGTAAAATATAATTAACAGTGTCTATTCACGAAATCAGAAAGTTTTAGGGGGAAAAAATCAAGTAGATTAAATTAGTATGAACATATTTTATAACTTAAGGATATCCGAGGATTTTGGCAATTTTTTCTCCAGTAAATGATTCTCTACTTTTGTCAGTTCTCGGACATTTTACTATTATTTTATTATTTAAACTTTGCAGGTCTGAATTAGAATCTCGATATTGAACCGTTATAAAACATTTTTTAAATCTATAAAAATTTGAAAGTACTTTTGGAGGAAGATTGGTGAAATAATTAAGAAATTGCAATTTTTATGCCTAAAAAAATTCGATTTTCCAAAGTTTAAACAACTTCAATTATTCATTTATAAACAAGCGCTCCACGGTAACTTTGACCGTGGATATGCAGGACGTTTTCCCGCGGATTCAAGGTAATTTCTACCGTGGATATATGGGAGATCGTGGACCCTCAACTTTTACTTCTCAAATTAAATCTAGACAATAAACTAGACACATCGAATCAATTGATAAGTGATATGGAGATAGTAGACTAGTAAACAATTTTCCCGAATAGGGGAGAGTGGGGTAAAATGGATACTTTAGACTTTTGTTTTAATTACTCATTACTCAGAAACAAATTTATCAATTCAGCTCAGTTTAGGCTCATCCCAAAGGGAAAGAATTGTTCTTTGCAATGACAAAAAAATTATAACATTTTATCAACATTTAAACCCGTCATTAAAATTTTTTAAAAAGTCAAAAGTGTCCATGTTACCCCAACCTCCCCAACGAATATCCAGTCGGCGCTTATCACCGTTAGAATTCACGACAAAAAATCATCAACGACGAATACTTTTTTGGTCCTTTTGAATTCAGTAGGGGAGGGTAGGGTAAAGTGGACACTTTTGACTTTTATAAAAATATTCATAACTCAGAAACAGATTTATCAATTGAGCTCAGTCTAAGCTCATCACAAAGAGGAATCATTATATTTCAATTGAAAAATAAAATTATTCCATTTCATAAACAATTCAACACGTCATGAATATTTCAATCAAAAGAAGTCAAAAGTGTCCGTTTGACCATTGACCAGTTTTCAATCAATATCTCGGAATCTAAAGGAGATAGCAAAATTGTTGTCATAACCTTTTTTGTGGAGCCGATTGAGTGCTACAACAAATGTAATAACGAAAATTTCGCTATCTCCCTCAGATTTCGAAATATTCCTCAAAAACTCAACTGGGAGATGAGTCGACTCATCTCCGTGTCCCACTGCACTACTGAATTTATTCTTCATCGTTCTCCTCAACGTCTCCACTGGATTTTATTCCCCCAACTTACTGATTATTCATAACAAAAACCATTTTTACCTGCATGGATCCCAGGTGAGACCGCCAGGGCAATCCTCCTCGGTCAAAACATCACATTCTAACGGCGAACACACACAAGAGAGAGCCCTAGCAACTGCCAGTGACAGTACGATAATGCCACTGATTAAAATCAACGATGCCCGCATATTTGAGAACGCCGAACAAAAGAAAAACGGGTGAAAAAAGTGTGGCCCTTCAACACCACCCGGGTTTCAGTCTCACTTCACCAACGATGTTATCAGTTTCCCCAGGATCGCGTGGACGCATTTGCTTCAACGAAATCACACCCTCACGCACGTGCCCTTTTTACTTGCAAAAATATCAAAATGAGAACACCAAAAAGTCGAGTTTTTTGTTTTCGCTTTCACTTTACGGTAGACCGATGAAGAAAGCAACGCCAATTACGCATGAGTAGAGTCGAATCTATTCATTTTAACATGTTTGCGTCCAATTGCCCTAGAGAAATTCGCGAGCTTGTGACGTACGATAATCACCGAGTTTCCGTGGAGTCTGAATCGGTCGATAACCACTACGTTCACGATATGCAGATTTACCACAGGATAGATTTATCAGCAAGTTCTATCCACGTGTGTCGCTATTACACTGCGCCATACATCCACAAAATGCACAGAATTAGGTTAAACAACAGAAAAAAAATCCAAACACAAGTGATGGAAATTCAATCAACTATTCCAGATGTTTTGCGTCATTGTTTTCATTTTTTTTTCTACTAACTCGGAGGGCATTTTTGACGGTTTACGGAGCGAAAAGAATCTCGGAAAATCACTCACGATCCGGGAGCTCCGTTTGCACTAGTCGGTACGGAGGGTGAACGCGCACTGAGCGGAGCGAAGCGCGTGAGACGCCACTAGGCATTCGAAGCCGTGTGTTGAATATGTGCATTCCTCCTCGGGGCGCGTCGGCGCCCTTCGACACTTTTCAACGCAGACATTCGACGGATTCTCACCGGCAATTTTCTTCGTCACTGACTTTCAAAAGACTTATGGCTCTTATTTTTCTCGTGTTTATTTTTTCCCTCTCCACGGGTGACGTATACAGTAATGCTGATAGGGTAAACAACACTTGAAACTTATTTCTGAAAAACAAGTTTTTTGAGGGGATAAATTGAATTTCTCTCGGGGAATTACTGGAGCGTTTGTCGAAGCCTCTTTTTACTTGGTATTGAGGGGCTCTGTGCGAGCAAAAGGGTGGAAAATTTTGCGTCGGCGTGTATGTGGGAATTTTGAGAAAAAAAAACGGGTTTGTAGGAACAATGGAACGGGGATTGTTCAGGAAAAAGTGAGACGGCGTGGAGTGGTGTGGAGCGCGATTGCAGGGACCAGTAACCATTAGTTTTATGCTAAACTTTTATTTCACCTGGGTTTTCTGTGTCGGGAGGGAACGATCGACTTTATCACAACAAGTGGGGGAGCACAGCGGGGCGATTGGAATCTGAGAAAAACATCAAATCGTGAGGGTTCACTAAGAAAAAATTTAATTCCGCCAATTGAATTCATTTCTAACTAGGGGGCTTCGCCCCCTGCTCGCTCCGCTCGCCAACCCGGGGGGGGGCTTTGCCCCCCCCACTCGCTTCGCTCGTTCCCCCCCCGTCCGTGTGACCGCAGCAGTGTGACCATACCCATAACCATCTTCCATATGAACACCTCCTAATATAGTAATCCTCCATAAATATCGATATCTCCTTTATGACCACCCCCTCATATAGACATCCCTTATAAATACACGCACCTCCTCATATAGGCACCCAGCGTCCCCTGAATTTGAGCGTCCCCTGAATTTAAGCGTCCCCTGAACTTGAGTGTCCCCTGAATTTTTTTCCTTATTTTTTTATTTATATAGAGAGACAAGGATTTATACTGAAATCTGTTATGATTTTTGCTTTATGAACGACGTATACATTAATGCTGATAGGGTAAACAACACTTGAAACTTATTTCTGAAAAACAAGTTTTTTGAGGGGATAAATTGAATTTCTCTCGGGGAATTACTGGAGCGTTTGTCGAAGCCTCTTTTTACTTGGTATTGAGGGGCTCTGTGCGAGCAAAAGGGTGGAAAATTTTGCGTCGGCGTGTATGTGGGAATTTTGAGAAAAAAAAACGGGTTTGTAGGAACAATGGAACGGGGATTGTTCAGGAAAAAGTGAGACGGTGTGGAGTGGTGTGGAGCGCGATTGCAGGGACCAGTAACCATTAGTTTTATGCTAAACTTTTATTTCACCTGAGTTTTCTGTGTCGGGAGGGAACGATCGACTTTATCACAACAAGTGGGAGAGCACAGCGGGGCGATTGGAATCTGAGAAAAACATCAAATCGTGAGGGTTCACAAAGTTCAAAAATTTAATTCCGCCAATTGAAATTATTTCTAACAAGGATTTATAGGGGAAGTTGGGGTAAAACGGACACTTTTGACTTTTTTTTAAATGTTAATGAGGGGTTGAAATGTTGATGAAATTTAATAATTTTTTTCTCCAATTAGAAAAAACAATTCGTTCCCTTTGTGATGAGCCTAAACTGAGCTCAATTGATCAATTTGTTTCTGAGTTATGAATAATTTTAAGAGTCTAAAGTGTCCATTTTACCCCACCCTCCCCTACTGAAATCTGTTATGATTTTTGCTTTATGAATTCCTCCCATCTCATTTTATGTTGAGGAGTAACAGAATTTTGCTAATCATATTGTAAAAAGGTGGGTAAAATGGACAATTTTGACTTTTTTTGAAATGTTCATGACGTGTTGAATTGTTCATGAGATGGAATAATTTTATTTTTCAATAGAAAGAACAATGATTCCTCTTTGTGATGAGCTTAGACTGAGCTCAATTGATAAATCTGTTTCTGAGTTATGAATGTTTTTTAAAAAGTCAAATAGTATATTTCGTAACGAGTGCAAAAAACATTTTTTCACGAGTTACGAACAATATTTTTCATCACAATGTGGCGGAAATTGGACTTTTAGGCACGCGGAGCGTGCCGAAAAGTTCACTTTTCGTCACAGTGTGATGAAAAATATATATTTAAGGAGAGACTATATCTTTATGAGTTTTAAAAGTCGTGGGCTATTCAAGTGGGAATTCTCATGCATTGAAGATCGACTTTATACGTCTAAAAATGAATAATGAGTGCAAAAAATTAATTGTTTATGGCACGCAATTTCGAAACTCGCTCTTTCATTCGGGCCCAAAAAAACATTCACAACTTGTGGGGACCGGAGTTTTTTCCCCGAAAAAAATTTTCCGAACAAAAATTTCCCCGGAAAATGTTTCCCCCAACAAAGATTGATTAGTATTTGAGGTATTTTGTGGGGGAATTTTATTCGCGAAAATTTTTTCCGGAAACCTTCAAGTGAACCATTCGTGAACTATCAACGAATATTCACTTGGTCATATTCAACTCTACCATTTGTTAATAGTTAACGAATCTCGTTTGGAATAAATTAATCCGTCTATCAGTGTGCAGCTCTCGGTGCAGCTACATGTCATGATCTCCTCACAATATTTCAATGACATTCTTCTTCAGTGTTGACGAATAGATGAGACCCTTGTTCAGTCGGCGTCACCCATAAACCTGTGGTGGTTCTGTACATCTGATTCACCCGTGACTGAGCTCCACGCCGAGTGTACCACCAAACTTTACACATTCCCCTCTTGATTTTCCGTCTCAAATTCTCCCCCTACAAGGCACCACATTATCATGTCCAAACATCTACAAACCAAAACATTTCGCGTTATTTGCAGCACAAATACTCTCAATCTACGTGACTCCCACGACCTTGGTCGTTAGCACAACTCCAATGAATAAATCGATTGGTTGTTCAATATTACGAACCCCCGGCGAGAGAGTGAACTCGCGCTTCATCTTCCAACCGATTAAAAAATTCTTGCGACTGACCTGGTGAAGAGCCACCCGCGTGACCTCTCCCCTCCCCGCGCATCGTCTGATAGTTGAAACATGGAAGAGGTAAAATGCGCAATAAAATACCGCGGAAAGTTCACTTGGAAATACAAGACTAAGGAGAATAACCCGGACCGTAAACTCACCGCAAGTAGCAACACCGGATTTTAAGTCAGACGCTGAATACTCCGAGGCTGGAACACTAGTGGCAATAACTTCTGCTGCAAATTGAGAAGCTAAAAATTGCGCAATAATCTCATCGTTTCAGCGGAAGGAAACGCGAGTTTGTTCTCCGTCATTAGAGTCAGTTTTACGTTTTGTTTTTTCCTTTACATTTTTCGCTGTGCCAGATTGTCCAGATAAGCCGGGGGAATGTATTTCCATCAACCTCAGCACTGGGAGAGACAAAATGGATAATTTAATGGAACTGCACAAGGGAAAGAGGAAAAACAACTACAACGGGAGGGGTAAGGAACAAAACAAAGAGAAACTACGTAAATGTATCCTGACTAAACTCAATTACCCCTCGATCCCTTTAGTCTCGGCGAAATGGTTCTTGGGTTATTTCCACTCCTATCTTTGCGTGCATAGATACAATGATGGGTAAACACATTGGGTCTGGCTGGGGATGGAAAAGAGGTAGGGCTGTAGGGAGGGCTTTAAAGAAAGGAGGAAGGGAAGGGAGGAGAAAAAAAATTCAAAGACAACTCCAGCTAGGACTTCGGGTTTGTATGGGAGACACTAAAGACAGCTATACACATTCGCCTGCGGCTGGAGGACCGTCTCTCACGCCTTTTATACTCAAGAAAACAGTTTATTTCGTATTACCCTCGTCCTTCTGTACCTCGTATATAAATATAATCTTCTTGATTCTCTTTCTCATTCTGTACTGTGGTTTGTCATAACATTCGCGGAAATAAAAGCAAAATCACTAAATTTTTTTCTCGTTTTTTTAGCTTTTGCGTCATTGCCAGGGACACAAAATGGAAAAAAAAACGTTGAGGGATTACAGTGCACGGGTCGGATACTCTGAGCGGTGACATGACAACCAGATGGGAAAACGGAAATATGATTGTGTTTTACTGATGTTGGGCATGAATCATGGAGACGGCAGGTACTCAATAACACGAAAAACATGATTTGAGGATTTTTGGAGTTTTGAAGACTCAGGACTGAAATCGTATGAAATCAGTCGAAATCAAATGAAATCAGTGAAAACCTGGGATTTCATCAATTCCAGGTAATTTCAATTGAAATCACTTGGAATCGGTGAAATCTCATGAAATCATGAAATCAGCAACTCATGAGACCCTTTCGAATACATGAAAGAGAAAGAAACTTTTTTGACTTATTTGTGGTGTATTCTACTACGTATGCCCATTTACGTGTATTATTTTTCACATAGAAAAAAAAAATCGGTGAAAAAAATCTGACCTTTTGAAAATCTGAAAAAAATTTTTTTTTCAGTTTTCACTTTTTCCATATAATTTTGACAGTTCTGAATAGCCCGTCGCTTAAATAGTTGGAATCAACGTTCACCCGGCTAAAAAATTCGACTTTGGCGAAAGTCGACTTTCCCCCAGGAAAAACGGAAAATCTGACCCTTTGAAAATCTGAAAAAAAAATTTTTTTCAGTTTTCACTTTTTCCATATACTTTTGAGAGTTCTGAATATCCCGTCGCTTAAATAGTTGGAATTAACGTTCACCCGGCTAAAAAATTCGATTTTGGCGAAAGTCGACTTTCCCCTGGAAAAACGGAAAATCTGACCCTTTGAAAATCTGAAAAAAAAAATTTTTCAGTTTTCACTTTTTTCATATACTTTTCAGAGTTCTGAATAGCCCGTCGCTTAATATTTCTATTTCTTTTTCTGACTTATTTAAATTTCCATTTCGTATTGAATTTCGACCGTTAACTGCGACGACCGTCACAAAGCGAAAATATTCATCATTAGAGAAGATCACAAAACGTTCCACTTGAAATTCGACTCCCACACTGCTAACTTTGTTTTTTTAATAAAAAATTGCGTCATTCATGTAAAGTAGCACAAAAAATATTTCTAAAAGAATCGAGAATATATTTTAAATATTTTGAAGATGATTTTTTACCTGTTTCACATGAATGGCCCCAATTTTTATATTAACCAAACGAAATTAGCGGTGTAGTCGCCGAATTTCAAAAGAATAATTCGTAAATGTTATTGCACACATTTTTCAAAAATTTTGAAAGAAAAAAAACTTCTGTAGCTCAAAAATAGGAGGCCCTGGACTATTTTTAATATTTTAAGCACGTGCGGGGCAAACGAGCAATAAACAATTATTTTTTTGCTCTAATTCTTCGATTTAATATATAATTGATCTTCAGTGCAAGAGGAATCTCACTCCAATCGCCCACGACTTTTAAAAGTCATAGTAGTCTACGAATTAATTATTAAATGGAATTAATTATTACTAAATTACAATCGTTCGTGAAATTTCTATAATTCGGAACAGTTGGCAATAATTGATGAATTTAGGGGAAACATTTGCTGTCTGTAGACTTCAATACTGAATACACTGGATTGCATAGAATATTCCAGCTAGTGGGGGTCGTACGATTATTCAGAATATCGGAGGTTTATGTCATTGTATACATAATGCATAGAAACGTACTGAATATTCAGTGGTAATGAGATAGTGAATTACATTCAATAGCGAGAATGAGTGCATTTAATGAGATCGTGAATCAATATTGCAGAATGAAATTCACTCTGACACCGCAATGAGTGTTAGGATTAGTTTCTAAGTGTACCTGCATGGCAGACGAACATTACAGAAACTACACAATTTTCCGAATTAGGCCGCCGCTTTGTGTCCGATGCGATATTAGTAGTGAGCCTCGCGAGAAATCAAGATTTGCAGGTAAAAAATTTTGGCAGAATTTGTTGATATACTTGGAAATTTTTGTCTCATTGTAGATCCCCTGAAATTCCAAGGAATTTTGTAATTTTGAAAATTAAAAATTTGAAAAAATTCTGTGGAAACTGTGAATTTTAGTTCAGTTATTTCATAAAAATTGGTACACGGGGAGAAATTTTCTAGAAAAATTCTAGTACGAGTACTGGAAAAAATCACTATCCACCGGCTGTGAAAAATTCTAGTGCTGTTAAGGTAAAATTAAGGAAAATGCCGTTAGAACAATTAGCGCGATAAAAAATTCAATTTTTATAATTAAAAGTAATATTGGACGTTTCACTCCTCCTGGACTACCCCAAGGTTTTACCTCGAGATTAAAATTTTGTTTTTATCATTCATTCCGAAAAATACCGAGAATCCGTGGAATATAAATGACTGAAACAACAATGAAGCTCTTCACAGTTCGCTCACCTCTAACAAGAGAGCACGAAAAAAAATGAAAATTCCATGTAGATAGAAGAAAACTAAAAAAAAACCATTCCACTAAATCCTTTTATACGTTTTATACGATTGGGGGATTTTTCGAGGGTTGAGCGAAAACTTTTTTAGAATTCGTCAGGGATATGGAAACGGGTATTGGATCGATGGTAGAACGTCGGCCATTAATTTGAATAAAATATCGGATTCGCCAAGATATCTCCTTGAACCTTATATATGCGGATTGATCCAGAATATATCGTGAAAAAAAAAGAATAGATCGTAAAGAAAGACGAGGAGTAAAATGCTTGCCATGAGTTAAATTGGACGGGCAAAAAAGGATGGAGTAAAAAATAAATGAAAGATAAATAACGGGACAAATTGGCAATCAGTTTGATGAAAAAATGTGGAGGAAAGGAAATTTCATTCGCTCTATATTTTTAACAGTGGACGAGTTTTTCGTTGCAAATCCACTGTACCTAACTAGCGAATCAAACCAACGCAATAGGTACTCCGTTTGCATCCGAATAAGCTTCAGCGTCGCCAGCAGTTCTTCCCAACGGTAATTCAATTGAGAAACTGAATAGACCACTTCGTTTCATTCGGCTTGAAAATAATTATATGTCCGTCCAATCTACTCGTTTCTCTTCCTCCTTTTATCTCAACTCCAGTTGCCTACGAAATTAAATGCTACTTTCCCTCGTCCATTTCAATTTTTTTCCCCTTCCCTCCTTGTCTCCTCCTCCACCACCTGCAATTCAAATGAACCAATTCAATGCGTACCAATTGGGATACTTTTTTTTTCTTCTTGGCACTACAAACACAAATTCCTTAATTACTTTTTTTCTCCTCTTTCTCTGTTACTTTCAACTTTTAGTTGGAAAAAAAAATCGGAATGTTCTCGCGGGGGTAATTTAATTGGTGGAAACTTTTGCGCGACAAAAAGTTGAATTATTTCACGAGTTTTTCCTCGGGACGATTTCAAACTTCAAAATGTCAACTTCAAACTTCCAGGGAGGTGAGCAGAAAATTTATCGCATTTTTTAGGGAATATTTGCGTAGTATTTTTATACAATAGTTTAGCAAATGAGGGGGAAGCTGCCGAGTTTTACGAGGATTAGCGTTTTTCTTCACTCGGTGAACGAGGTCTTGAAGTTATGACGCTTGAAGAGGGGAAGGGGAGAGTTTCCAACGGCTGAAGCTGAATTTTGCGGTCAATTTACTTTAATTTGGTTTTTATTTTGATGGAATCTTTTTTACAGTTGGGCAGAAAAAATAAATGTAGTAGCTACATTTCCGATTTTCATAACAGTTTATACAGCTAAAAAATCTGAAAATTGACAACAAAATTTCAATTCAATTTTAATTAAAAATTGATTCAACATTTCTGAAATTCCGCATACAGGCATTTCTTATTACATAATGAACAACAGGAGAAAATTTTCTCCTTTCCCCGTGATTTTTTCGAAATAATAGAAAAAATATAGCCTAAGTGAATTTATTCCTACAACTAAATTGAACATTCTCAAGTGTCTCGAGATAAAGAACTGAGTGCACTGCTGTTAACAGTATTTTGGCATGAACGTTGGAATGTGTATGTGAGAATGTAATTTAAGAATTTTATGAGGGTCCGCGCTCCTCCTCGCTCTCGGAGAACGGCTCTTGATCCAGGGTTTGGGGTGGTACGGATTCCTCAAGGATAATATCCTCGGGTGGTACTATGCCTTGAAGATGTCTCGCCTTCTCCTCGATCTCGGGTATTTTTTCGTGAATCAGCTTTTCTACATCTACTTTATCCAGCTCATCCTGAAGGCGTTTCTTTAGTGGCCCCTCAATGGCGTCCATTATTTGATACCTTAAAAAAATGGAGTAAAAATAGGTTGAAACTTATGTCAGCTTCACATCAGCCAGATTAAACCCTGTCTCAAATCAGATTTCCGACAGTTGCACGTCTGACTCAATTGGACTATTTCTATTTTTGATTATTGATTTTTATGAGAATAAACCGGAGGATTTGAATGCTTCAAATAAAAATGAAGAAAATTACCTACAAATTTTTACCGTAACTTTTACTGAGCATTCTCTTCGTGCAGAATTATATTTTTATTTATTTTTAAGGAAATTTGTTGCAAGTTCCAAAGAACTTGCAACTGGCCATCGCCTGGGGCCTTCAGCCAAGTATTTACCTTTTATATCAGCACTAGTCAGCACTAATTTATAACACATAGAGTTCTTTCGGCATTTGAAAAAAAAAATCATAAATTCCCGACTCAGTACATCAATCCTGGCCGAAATCGAGGGGCCATTCATTTCAGGGGAAATCATTGTGTCACTCAGGACTGAAATCGTATGAAATCAGTCGGAATCAAGTGAAATCAGTGAAAACCTGGGATTTCATCAATTCCAGGTGATTTCCATTGAAATCACTTGCAATCGGTGAAATCTCATGAAATCATGAAATTAGCAACTCATGAGACCCTTTCGAATACATAAAAGAGAAAGAAACTTTTTCGACTTATTTGTGGTGTATTCTACTACGTATGCCCAATTACGTGTATTATTTTTCACACAGAAAAAAAACAAATCTGTGAAAAAAAAACGTATTTTCTTGAACACCCTCCTAAAATCCTCAGAGAGTACCGAAACATCGTGCTACCGACAGAGACACTGTCTGCGGGAGAAGACAAAAAATCAAAACAAAAATACAACATCAACAATCGATATTTGCTGAGAATCTCCCATACGATGTTGGATGTTTTGACTGTGGCAGAAATAGATATTTAATTCACTGTGACGTGTGACTTTTCTGTGACGAAAAGTTCACGTTTCGTCACAGCGTGATGAAAATATACATTTGATTCTCATGGCATCACCTTGATGGTTTCATCCCTACCTTTACCCCCCTTGTAACTCTCATGCTTGAGCCTTCTTAAATTAATATGATGCATTTCCTTCCCTCCGGGTTCAATCCCCCTTCCCTCCTACTCCATTCCCCCTCCGCCGCGCAATAGATGAAATCGAAAATTTGAAATCACTCGAAATCGTCTGAAATCTCGAAATCACAAAAAATCCCAGGCAATCGCATGAAATCAAAGATTGCATGAAATCATGGAAATCTCCATGAAATCATGTGAAATCAGCAATCACTGTGTCATCGGATTTCCAAATGAATGGCCCCTCGGCCTAAATATTCCCCAATTTGTTCGCTACACTGCACCGAGGAACTCTCCCAAAACATTCCCCAAAATAGAATCGGATTTACGTGACTCAATATGTTGTGAATAATGTGACAAAAAAATGGATACATAAAATGTTTACCTCAATAAATTTGGTAGTACGTTTATCCCGGCTTCCATAAGATAATCCAGCGTTCCCGCACCGTGTATCCTTGCTTGAATATTGCCAAGCTCAAGATTAAGCTCCTCGAGGGAAGCACGTTTCCTGGTATCCAGCGGCTGACTCAATTTCACTTGAACACGAAAATACTGAACCGTGAACGAGACGGTTCCGGCTCTAGATAGAAAGCCACCGATCACACTAACTTCCCAGTGGGTCCTGCCCTCAATCTCTTGAGTACCAACGTCCACTACAGCGTAAACCTGCATATTTTTTGGTATTAAAATTGTATTAGTATTGAGTTACCTCGTCAGTTATCGTTAATGGAAAAATTAACAAAAATGTTCGGAGAATATCGGGGAGAAGTTAATTCGATAATTTCGGAAAGTGGATAACAATATTTTCATACTTCGAACTAGGTGGATATACCATGAAAATCGATAGTATATTCCCCCAGTGCATCCATAAAACTATTTTACTTTGAATGAATGCACGGAAAAAAGTTGAGGAAAAATTATTCAGAAAATTAAGTAATTGGGGAGACAAAAAATGAGAGACGAACGAGTAATTTTCATCGCTTGTTCCAAAAAATTTAGAGATTGTCAAGAAATTCATTCTGAAGTGGTAAAATTCAACTGGAATTTCATCGAAAATTACATCGGTGAAAGTAAATTACTGCACGTCTAGGAATTTTGTTGTTACTGTAATTTTTGCTTCACATGTATCATTTTTTCACTGAACAAATCGGACAATATGCTCCACTTGAAGGGTTTTTTATCGAATTACATTTCACTGTCCTACGCAGAACACGTCTAGAAAACTTTGTCAAAAAAACCTGGTTAAATTCAACTTGGGAAAGTGAACTTTTGGTTAATTGAACTTTTGTCAAATTGAACATCCGTCAGTAAAACCTTTCGGTTATCTTGTTTTTGGTAAGAATATAGGTAAAATCTGGGTTTGTATATGGAATTTCAGAGTGTTGTTGTCCATTTTGTTTAGTTCCTTGGGAAAGGAATAATCGATATTCCTCATTTATTTCATTGACATGGTATTCAGGTTCGAATTGTTTTTTTTCCCATTTTTTTTTGTTACCAACTTGTATTGACGAATTTTTTCAACGGAAAGTTTTTTAGACATGGACCCGTTCCACGACTACCTATCAGACAGCAAAGGCCGCTGACATTTTTTCAGATATAATTTTCAAAAAGAGATAATTTTCCAATTTTCTCTCTTTATGTAAAAGAAGAAAAAAGAACGTTTCTTCAAAAAGAAAAATCCAGGAACTGAAAAAACTATATTTACTAGAATCAAATCATTATGAAATGGACTACTGTAAAGACAGATGATGAGGTTGAGAGAAATGTCAATTTTTCAAAATAATAAATCATTTGAGCCACTCATTTCACGACTATTATTCTGTACCACTAAATTGGCTTCTCGGATTTTTCCAATAAATTGTAGCTTATCCGACGTTCTGTTTCTTGTATCATGAACTTTGTTACTTGTCTTCAGAACATATTGAGCAAACAATCTAGAAAAATTGCTGAAATTCTATGAATTTTCCACGCTTACAGTTAAACATAAAATTCTCCATAATCCTCCTCTTTTAGGGTTAGCATTTACAAATCCATTCACCTCTGAAGTTCTTAAGATCAACTTAATGCGCCCACAATTTTTTATTTCGTCATAAATTTTCAATTGGTAGGAAGACATGAAAATAAGAGGATTCGGGGAAAAATGCCGAGTTAATAAAAGACTTGTAAACGAAAAAAAAAAAAACAAGCGAGAAAATCGCCTCTCGAGATAAAAAACATTTACCGTGCCATTTTCCATTGTGAGGGTAATATTGCCCATGCGATAAAAACTTGCAAGTCCAGTGAGCCAAGTATGGGTGGACGTGACAGTGAAAATTCCCCCGCTCTGTGAATAATCCTTAATCCTGTATGGATCGTATCCCATATCGGATACTTGTTTCCTTGCTTCGGCAACTGCCATATCGAAGGGTGAAATTGAGTTCGGAAAATACTGAGGTAACTGGGATATTTGCTTGTTTACTTCTCCCCTGGAAATTTTCAGAGATTAATGTGGATTAGTGTTAATCCTTCGTATTGATTCACAAATTTAAATAAATTAGTGAACTTGCAGAGAATTCTTTCATTTCCCCTCAATTAGACTTGGCTGTCTGTAAATTAAGCTACGAAATTTGCTGGGTTAACAGGTTTTGCATTCCATTTAATTACATTTCGTTCTACGATTACGTTTCGTACAGTAAACTTTGCCACGATTTTCTCCACTGATAGAAAAAATTATTTGTATTGAGATGTTCCTTTCTTGGAGCAAGTATCACACGCTTGAACCAATTTCAAATAAATAAGATCTTAGTGTGAATACATATTCTTTCTTCTTGAGATACATTTACTTGAATCAAATCAAACAGTCCTTGGTGTCAAGTCACATGTATTCACCACAAATATGGAAAAGTTCAATTTTTTTAACCTAATATAATCTCCAGTCGAGAAATTTTCTACTTTCATGAATTGATCAAAAATTCGTACCTAGGAGATGATTGCATTGAGGAATGAATTCAAGGTTATTTTCTCGAATGAAGCCGATGTTTAAATTGAGCTTTCCGTACATCACATTGAACGAAATTTGTGATATCCAAGTTTGTGTTGAATTGCCGTAATCTGGACAAGTGACAATGAATTTTCACTTAGGGGAAAAAATCATGAAACTTCAGGTTTCACTGAAAATTCAGTAAAATTCCAGAATTTCGAGCAACATAAAGACGAGAATTCCTTAATTTATTTGAATTTCCAATCTAATATGAATATTCAGTACCAAATTACATTGAATTTTCAGTGAAATCTGAAATTTCATCATTTTTTTCCCCTAAATCGCAGTCAGTGTCATTTTCAGGGAAAAATGGAACAGAATTTTTTTTTTATTTTTTTTTTTTTATGCTTATTTCATATCGCTTCGAGTCTGATGAGACTATATGGCAATTGATCAAGACTTTAAAAATGGTTAGATCTCACCATTCTACCCGGCCAGGAATCGAACCTGGAACCTATCCGTTGTGAGGCAACGGCCTTAACCACTACGCCAGGCCACCGGGGGAACAGAAATTGACAGTTCCCTTTAATTATTCCACAAAATTCTGAATTTTCAATGACGAAATTCCTTGAAATTTCGTGGTTCTTAAATTCCATAAAAATTTCCAAAAATTACCGCAAAATTTAGACTAAAATTTTCAACAGTTCGTGTTCACATAGTAACTTTTAATTTAATATTCTCTCCGTGTAACACTGATGACCTATGAATTGACACCATCGGTTCATCAAACTTGATCGATTACATTGCAAAAGATAATGACCATCAGAAAGTTCGCCCACGGACCAAACTACTGGTGGTAATCTAACGGATTCACTCTAATCCAAACAGTTACAAGTTGGATGACCCCTTCGGGCAAGTCTCTAATGGATCCCTTCTGGGTTACAAAACAACTCAATAGAAACTTGAAATAGATGCACATGTATCAGCCACCAAATGAACTCGCCTGATGGGAGTGATCGGTAATGGTTGTAATAGGCTTACTTCACATTTGTGTTGACCTCCTTGAGGATGAAGGGCTTGATGCTATCAAACAAAAATGAGCCCAGAGAATTAACGAAACTTTGGAAGAGATATGCTATCCCATCGAGATTGGTGAAGTCCATGTCAATAGTTCCAAACGTCAGGTCCATGTCAATGTCCTCAGCGTATAGTTTGCCGTCAATTCCAACTTGTAGCTTTGCCAAGCCCTGGATGACCACGTCCTTCAGGATCACTGTGAAATTACCGTCCGACGCTGACCACAGGTATTGTGCATTGTAAAGTCCACGGATGTGGAGAATGTCAATTGTTAGTTCGACGGAAACCTGTTGGAATGAAATATTACATGGAATATGTGATTACACGAAGAAAAATATTCAGTAAAAATTACGGAACAATTGACGTTATCTGCAATGAGGAATCGTTTTCCGGCGATGTTTATAGGAATGGAGGAGAAGAAATCTGAAACGTTCAGTGAATTTTCAATGAAGTAAAATCTTACAGAAACTTGCCGACTTATTATTCCTCCAAAATCAAAAATTCTTGAACGTTCAACAATTTTTATGAAGATCGTGAGTTATTTCTACGTTCCGTTCCGTAAAATTTCTCAATCGTTGGGGAAAAATTACAGAACGACTTGTTGGTTAATTTTTACGGAACAAATCGTAGAATCTACGTGGCGATTCGTACACTTTCAGTTTCGACTCACAATTTTTATTGAATTTTACATCGCTCGCGGATTACGTTTCGTAATTTTTCTTTTTTTTTCTGGGAATTTTTATTGAATTTTTCTTTCCGTGTACACGTGCGGGAAATTACGGATGAAAAATTTAATAGAAAAACTTGGCGAATTCGCTAGACAATTCTATTGGATTTCTATTGAACTTATTCTATTGCGATATTTCCGGTAGAATTTCATCGGCCCAAATTTTCCAAGTTTTTTCATTCTATTTTTTTTTGATCCAGAAAATCAAGGAAAAAACTTGGAAAATTTGAACCGAGGAAATTTTAGAGAAATTATCACAATGGAGAAAGTTGTACAAAAAATCGAATTCTGTTGACTTTTTCTGTAGAATATTTTAAATAATTCAATAGAAATCCAATAGATGTTTTTAATTGTCTAGTGAATTCGCTAGGTTTTTCTACTGAAATTTTTCATACATGATTCCAGAGCGCATAGAATTTGAAATAAATTTTAATTGGTACACTGTTAGAAATTTTTTGAAATTTCATGGAAGATATGGTAAATCTCATGAGAGCGACATTGAATCGGATTTAGGGAAAAATGGTTATGAAATTTCAAGTTTTAAGTACCATTCACGAAAATTTCACAACCTGATTGAATTTTCCTGATTGAAAAATCGAGTATTGTATTGATTTCAAGATCATTTAAACAGAAAATCAATGGAATATTTGATTTTTCAATAACAAGATTTCCTAAAATTTCAGTGGAACTTGAACACGATAAAAATTTCCGGAAATTGACACGGAAAATTCAGACGAAAATTTTGAACAGGATAGTGACTATGAATAAAAACATTCAAGTGAAATTTATGCTCAATCAACAGTTCAATATTATTGATAATAGAATCTCCTAAGAAAATGACCTTTAGAGTCTAATGATAAAATCACCTGTTTAAAGTCAAGAATATTAAAATTGAGAAAAAAATCGTGAAGAATGAGAAATAATAAACAGAAATCTTCTGCTTAATACAAAAATTATCGACAATTTTTTTCAATTTTTCATGATCTCTTTGACGTATCGTAAAACGGATGCTTAATTTTCCGTTTTAGACTCTATCGAATATTTAAAAAAAATTATGTCAATCGGATGAAAACTGTGGAATACGCCCTTTTCAGTTAATGTATGGGGCAAAATCGATTGGGATCATCATTTTCCCACTTCAACATATCAGAAGATTTTCAAATTACACCGAAGTCCCCCCTTAATTATGCTGATTCAATTATAAACGATATCCTTCTGGAGCATCCCTCCTCAAAAGCGAAGACTACACTGAATTCTCACGAGATAATTGGAGAATGTTAATAATGCATGAGCTGAGATTGAACAATTACAATTTCACGCGACAGCTACAGACCATTTAGCACCGCCAGCACTGTCTCTGCATCTTTCAAAAGCTTTTAGATGAATTAATTCGTAATGGGCTTTCCCCTAATTCTGAAATGGTGACGAAGACAAAATATAGCGGAACAGCATTGGGAGACGTCTTGCTCTCTTGTTTTCAAAGCCATTTAGTCACGCATATAGATGCGCAGTGCATATGTTTGTCCACGCAGTTACAGTGGAAACTACGACAGGATTTTAGCACTTATCAGCCACACTGAGAGAAAAAAATTATTTTATCGAGAGAATTTTATTTGAACCAACGATCATTCGGTTTTTAATTTTCAACTAAACATGATTTCATAGTGAATACCAGTTATCTCTTCTTGAGATACATTTGATTGGGAGAAATCGAACTTCTCTAGAATTGAAGTTCCTTTTATTTGTCGCAGTAATGAGAGTATTTGATTTCTTTTTAGCCAAAAGTTCGCCAACTCCAGAAATTCGTTGGTTTACTCAAATATCAAAATTATTCTCATGACTAAATACGTTGTTATCTCATCCAACACGATCACACGTTGTTCCAAGTAAATTATAATTCAAGTGAGCATTTCGTATGTCGAATCAGGATGAATATTGTTACGCTGAAAAAGCTTTGAGACTTCAGGGGTCTAGGAGTCTCCCCTGGTTCAAAACCATCTTTAGAGATCCTAGCACGCCATTTCTCGACCCGCTCTTTCATTTGAGCCCAAAAAAACATTCATATCTTGTCTG
>NW_021680408.1:0-50841 GCF_001412515.2 Diachasma alloeum | reverse complement strand
TCTTGAAAGACCTGTGTACGTCCAATCAGAACCAAATCCTCGACTCGGGGTTAAAGTCGAAGATATTAATCAAAAACTTCCCTCAAAATACTTTTTTCATCGCCAACAATTCCCATCCTACCTGCATCTGCGCAAGTTCCGAATGGATATTGGCAATTCGAAATTTCGATAGCCCATAGACATTGACATCAGTAAAATGCATAGTGACTGCAGTGAATGTCTGCTTTAATTCAGGTATAGACATAGGATCGGGTATTGGTGCACCCGGAAGTCCAATTGGATCATCCTGCTGATAATGTTTCAAAATCATTCGGATGTGATCACCGAGTTGCCGTTCCCCCTGTGCCAATTGTCGTTTTGCCTCATCTAGAATCACAATCAAACACTAATTCACCCAAATTCGAGTGATACATGCTGCATGTACCATTTTAAAGCGTAATTAATGTCGCATTCTCTCTGTAATAATTTTGAAAAAACGTTTCTGTACCATCACTAATGGAATCACCGAGGCACACGTGAGTACAGAAAAATAAAACTGATAACTTAATTAATTTCATTTTACTGGCACTGGAGCGTAGTAACACAGACTGAATTATAGGTGGATTAAGCCAAACTCATTTATTCCACGCTCGGTTGAATGAGCATGCTGCCGACTAATTTCGTTCGTATTTGACGTGAATGCGTCAGTAAAATCGTCGAGAGACTATCATGCAGGTCATTGACGAGGGCGAGGGTCATTCGTTTATCTTCCTACTCTTCTCTGTCTTCTGCCCCACTACTCCTACGAATAATCAACTCAACCATCATGTGTACTCTGTAAATACGATAGTTCCGATAAATCACTACTTTCTGGGGGCATTTGGAACTTCCTATGAGTGGATGGACAATCTCCCTTTCTGATAACAATTTGGCCCAGGAGCTGAAGTGCCAGTTGAGAAGTCTCGTACACGGAGAGAAAAATTCTGTAAAAATTACCAGAAAAACACGGAAAATTACGTTTCAAAACGTAATCCGCGAGCGAAGTAAAATTCAATAAAAAGTGGAAGTCGGAACTCAAATTGTACGAATTGCCACGTTAATTCTAGAGAAATTTTACGAAACGGAACGTAGAAATAACTCACCAGCTTCATAAAAATTGTTGAGCGTTCAACAATTTTTGATTTTGGCCACAATAAGTCGGCAAATTTCTGTAAGATTTTACTTCTTCGAGAAAAATTACGTGACAATTTCGTACTTTGTTCGGTGATGAACCTGAGAATTCACTGAAAGCTTCAGGTTTCTTCTCTTCCGTTCCTATAAAAATTTCCGGAAAACGATTTCCCATTGCGGATTGTGTACATATGGAAGCATTGTAATCTTTGAAATTAAAGTTTTGGATTTTTTGGGTTATAGCGATCCGTTATGAACCAAAAAGTCCGAAAATGCAATTTTTGAAAAAGTTTAATAGAAAAACCTAGCGAATTTGCGATACAATTCTATTCTAATATTCAATAGAAAAAATCAAAAGAATTTGATTTTTCTATACAATTTATTCTATTGAGATTTTCTACAGAATTTCTTCGGCTCAAGTTTTTTGCTTGATTTTCTTGATGAGAAGAAAAGAAAATTATACTGAAAAAACGCAGAAAATTTGAGCCGAGGAATTCTACAGAAAATCTCTCAATAGAATAAGTTATATAGAAAAATTGAATCCTATTGACTTTTTCCACTGAATATCTTCTATTAAACACTTCAATATAATCGGCCAAAAACTAATAGAATAGTTTAATAGAAATTCGATAGAATTTTCTAACGAATTCGATAAGTTTTTCTATTAAGTCTTTTTCGTCTGTGATCTTCCAATTCTTTCCACTCTCTCATATCAATTCCGTAGAAAATAAAACAGATGCTTAACTCGTTAATTGAAATCTCCCTAGCATTCCTGGGTAAATCTGACAATCAAAATTGATTGACTCATAAATCGTTCATTTTCATCAATAATGCCAGAGTTTCATTCGCTAAATGCAGAATCAATAGTAATTAATTTCTACTCGAAGAATAAATCTTTGACAGAATAATTTGTCCGCGGCAATTCAAGCGCTTCATCAATTTCATAAATGGAAAATCAATTAAATGATAGAGTATGAGTATGCAGTGATAATAATAATCACGGAATGAGTACAAATGGCCGAGTAATTAATGTGCAGTGTAATGAAAGGAACAGAAAGGCACGATATGGGTTGAAACTGATAGCAACGATTAATTTTCACTTACTTGCAATGGGACTACTCCACGTTGATTTCGATATGGATTTTTGTTATTGGAAGTGGAAGTATATCAGGTGCAAATTAAAAATTATGTAGAATTTCTGAAATAGTTGATTTCTTTTAGATTCAATTTTTTATAATGAACAGAACAATTAGAAATAGAGAAAATAAAGCATAAACTATTAGATTCATTGTCATGCGCATTCGTAAGTTTAAGGGTCAGTCTAAGGATCACAGGGGTCGGAATAAGGGCCAAGAGGGTGAGAATAAGAATTACAAGGGTTGGAATAAGGGCCAAGAGGGTCAGAATAAGGGTCATGAGCGTGAGAATAACGAGGGTCAGAACAAGGGATCACAAGGGTCGGAATAAGGGCCAAGAGGGTCAGAATAAGGGTCATAAAACTCAGAATAAGAATCATGAGGATCAGTCTAAGGGTCACGCGGGTCACAATAAGGGTCATAGAAGACCGAATAAAGATCATAAGGCTCAGTCTAAGGTTCACGAGTGTCAGAATAATGGTCATGAAGGTCAGAATAAGGATCACAGGGGTATAATAAGGGTCGAAATAAGGGTCACGAGGATTCAGAATAAGGGTCGTAAAAATCAGAATAAGAGTCATAAGGGTCAGATCATAAGGGTCAAATGGAGGTCACAAGGGTCTGATGGAGGGTCCAAATAAGGGTAGCAAGGGTTAGAATAAGGATCATGGGGGTCATATGAGGATCATATGGAGGTCATATGGGGATTGGCGAGCGAAGCGAGCAGGGGGCCTAGCCCCCTAGTCAACTATAAAATTATCTCACTAACGAACGATTATTCAGTATCTAATCAATATTCTGGGTTCTACAATACAATAAAAAATAACAGCTGATTCATCCTTTATTCTTTATTTGATCAATCAAAAAACATTGACGAGCATTCACTTGTTGATAACAATAATGGAAGATACTCAACACGGGACTCCGATGGGATCTGAACGGTATAACAATAAACTTGACTCCGATATCTAACAACTAGCTGTTTACAATTGAATATTTTCGATTTATTTGATGTATAAAGGTGGCGTTCATCACTGCATTCTAGACTTCTGTTATATTCAATAGAGGAAACGTGAACATTCTTCTCTTATATATTAAATCTACATTATTCCAGAATTTATTATTCTCAACAGTTTTGTAAAATGAAAAAGAACCAACACTTCGTCATCACTGCGTTCTGTCAAGCATGTCGTCGTTTTTGGAAAATTTACGACTAAAAAATTTTAAAATTTTAAAATTTAATAATATTCAGATTAGTTTTTGCAATAGTCTCTGTTTCATAAAACGTGAATTTAGTAAGGAATTTCTCCAGAGATTAGTGGAAATAAAATGAGAATGCTTCTTTCAACTTTTACAATTACACAAGATCAGTGGAAAAATGTGGTTGACGAAACCAATTCACAATTGACGATTTATCGTTTACGCTTTAGCGCATCTTCCTCGCTATTATCTTCAACATCACCATCCTCATCTTCATCGTCTTCTTCCTCTTCACTTTCTTCATTTTCATTACTTTCCACTGTTTTCTTTACATCTTTTAATTTATCGTTAATGGCAAATTTTCTGGGTTGGACTTTTTGGACTTCAATTTCTTTTTTATCCTCCTCTTCCTCCTCTTCCTCCTCCTCCTCCTCCTCCTCCTCCTCCTCTTCTTCTTCTTCCTCTTCCTCTTCTTCTGTTTCCTGTCGCTGCTCTACCTTTACATGTTTCTGTTCAACTGCCTTCTCTATATGTTCTTCTTCTTCTTCTTCTTCTTCTTCTTCTTCTTCCTCCTCCTCCTCCTCTTCATCTTCTTCCTCCTCTCTTTCTGTTACTTTCACATTTGTATGCTCTACTACTTCTCCCACCTTTTGCCCTTCCTCCTCCTCTTCCTCTTCCTCGTCGCTTCCTTCTTCCTCCTCATCCAATTGCTTGACTATCTGTGTTTGATCTATCGACTCTAGTACATTCACTTCTTTCATCTGTTCAATTTCTTCTGTACCTTCCTCCTCCTCCTCCTCCTCCTCCTCATACCCTTTCTCCACCTCTCCATCCCTCGTTACAATGTCAGACGTTTTCTCATTATGATGTTCCTCATCTTTCATAACAATTTCCACCTCATCTTTCTCATCGCTGAAAACACTAATTTCCTTTTCATCGATCAACGCTGCAGCAGTCTCTCCATTCTCCCGCGCTTTCACCCCTAAGTCGCTCGGTATAACTTCTCCATTTTCATCCAAATGTTCAATCGCCCCTGTCGAGTCCTAGGAAATTGAAAAAATACAGATTAATGTCATAACACAAGCGCTCAAGATCTGGTATCCTTTCTATTATTTCACACAGCCAGAGCAAAGGTTAATTTCGGAAGCCTGTAACGTAGATTCAAATTACCGTAAGCATTGGAAATTGTGACTAAAGTGTTAGGAATAGTGTGATAGTAGTCAAGAAGATGATTAGACGCGGTAAAACATTAAATGAATTAAAGAATCACCAAATAATAACTAGGCTCCGTAGAATTCATTTGTGACTGATGATTAATTTTAATACTTCCTTACAGATGAATTCTGATCGTGACTGATGAGTGACAGTGTCACTTTGCTTGACAATACAATGGCAGCATCGGAATTCTCCTCGGAGCTCTCCTCCTGGGTTTCCGAGTCTGATACCAGTATTTCACATTGGGGTGGAAGGATACCCTCGAGATAAATTGGCTTTGGCGGCGTCTTCTCACGTTCTTCCGGCCTGGAAAATTAGATTTTACGTTACGGGGATAATGTCAATAGCACTTTTCCATTGATTGAAATTGAATTTCGGTGAACTTATAATCAATCTTTTTATTATTCATGGGGGAACGTTAAAGTTTAAGAACTAAAACTTAAATACAACTGCTAAAAGTTCCCACACGGAAAAATTTATATTTTGGAAAATATGGAAAAAATATCTTGAATTGGCCCAATTTATGTATTTTTTAAATATATTTTTGTACGGGGGTTCTTTTGATTATTTCTTTCTCTCGGATGTCAGTCAATCGAGCGCAGTTTGGGGGGTCATCAGACGCATTTAAAATATTTTCACGAATGACAAAAATTTCCCTGGAAATTTTGCAGTTGAAAACAATTATTACGAAATAATAGAAATTCTCTGAAGGAAGTGGAGGATTTTCATCTTTGTTTTTAATTTTTAAAGACAAACTATTTTCAATCTATCTTATTTCAATTTATAACATTTTAACATATTAGAATAGCTCAATCATTTTCGGAATCCGCTGTGAAATTTAGCGAGAATCCCTCTGGCCTCTCGTGGCATTCATTGCTGTCCATAAGAGATCGATTTCTCATTTCTATAGAATTGACAACAAAGTGATCATTTTGAAATGAATGAATCCCTGAAATACCCAACAAAGCAACTCCTCTCGAATATTTCAAGAATTTCGATTGAAATTCCGGCTGAATTTCAATGTAAAACAGAGAGAATTAACCAAAGAGAAACAATGAACGAAACGCCCCAATAACTAACGATGCTTAACCAGCGATCACTCGCTCAACGAGCGCTGCACCGCCCGTTTTCGTTTTTTTATATTTTAGCGTGTTTATCGACGCTTAAAAATTCTGGAAAAATTAGAGTGCCTAGTTCAATGCTTTTATTAAGCGTTGGCGTTGTTCTTTTTTTTCTCGAGACATTTGTTGAGCTAAAAAAAGAAAAGAAACGTCGAGCGGACAGAAAAACGGCGCCGCGCCGCCCGGTGCGAGTGAGTCCCTGTCAAACGCTTGAGCGGCAGTGTTGCTACATTCACTGCCGCACTTGAAACGCGCGCAGAGCGATAAACGCCAAGGTGGCAACAGCGCGCTCGGTCTAACCCAGCGGCGCTGCGCTAACCGCATGATGAATGCTGGCGGCCGAGCGCGAGTGATCGAGCGTTGAGTAAATAATACTAAATTTATTATAAGGGATTTTCGATTATCCAATAATCACCAATCTTCCTAACTAAATTAATAAATCAATTAATAAATCATTCGGAATTTGAATATTTAAATTGATGATTACTTCAATAACTAAAACGTAAGAGTGATATTAACGAATTGAAAGTTTAATAATTTAACGGTAATTATAATTTATGAATATGGCTGTTCCTCATAGAGACAACTTTTGGACAAGTTAAAAGCGAACATGGAAATTGACGAGACAGAATGAAAAATGAGGACATTTCGCTGGAAATTGGGGCATATTGGAATCAGAGTATTGGTTATTCAATGCGCCATGAAACGTTCCGTCATTACATAAAAAAATTGAGCCATGATTAGAGCCTCTACGTATTGCAGAACTGATATTTACCCGCGTCCATCAGGAAAAATGGGGGTGGTGGGTCGGCTTATTTTCTGGCCAGTCTCAGAGGTAGCTGTCATCTCCATTCCCATGACCTTCATCGCAGACCCTGAGTCTGCATCGACTTCTCCACTTTCATTGGGACTCTGATAACACTGTTTATCCACACATTCTCCCTGAAACGAAAAATATTTATTGTCAGTCAACTGCAAGCTATTCCCCTCAATTTCCGTTCGATCCATCAAACAAGCGTATGAAGAATTTGTTTTGCCTGCTTAATGAGTTACTTGCTACAATTTCGCAAAATCTCACGACCATGCAGGCGAAACTCAGATCTGTATTGAAATTGTGAAACGAATCAGTGAGCTTATCTCATTTCTCTCCTCGTTGATTATGAAATTATCTCGAGGAAGGGAAATTTTAAGGGAAATTATGACAAGATTTTGTTTCATGGAAATTGTTCTCATTATCAATTACAAGTAATGAGGTAGTCGTTATTAAACATGCGCATTTCAAAATTAAATTTAAAAAATGTATATCTCAAATCTCCAATTTAAAATCATCTATATTAGCCGGATTGAAAAACACGGACTGACCTTAGAAATTTAAATGAAAAATGAACGAAAAGATTTTTCGTTTATTTTTCGGGTCCGAGTCAACGAAAAGTTACTTTTTCGCACAGCGTGATGAAAATTCCTTTAGATTTTCATCTATTGAAATAGCTCGTTTCTCACACTAACAATTATCCAATTAATAAAGCTAACATATTTTACTCATGATTTTTCATCGTTTCAATACAAAAGCATTTTCAAATAATATCGCAGAAGCAACGTCAATAAACGAAAAACCATGTGGATGAAGTGATATAAAAATGAATACGAATTAAATTCCTTAAAATTATAAAAAAAAGGTGGAAAAACTAAATTAAACCCAGCAGGACTACAACGACAATCAGTTGTTTCGGCTGTTAAAACACTCATCGGTTCCATTGAATGGTTACCTTTGGCTTTAGGGCAACCCCAGTCGGACCGTTGGAATTCGGAGCCTCATCGACTACTCAAAATATGGAAATCATACATTTTACTATTTTTCATTTTTATTTTATTGGATGCATTTTGGTGGTGAATGAAGAACTCAAAAGTGGAGTGACAAAGGGGATAACTTGCGACACTTCAATGTTAAAAGAATTTCCTTTAAATATTTAGTTTAAATTGAATTTAATTGAATTTAGCTTAAATATACTAATCTAATTTAAAAAATAGTACAATAATTGATAATCTAAATTTTCTATTGAGCAGATAATCCTAAATTTCTTGTAAAGAATTTCCGATTATCCAAATAATCGTCAATCATCCTAACTAAATTACTGATTAATAAATTATTAGGAATTTGAATATTTAAATTGATGATTACTTCAATAATTAAAATTTAAGAGTGATATTAACTAATTGACTACTTAATAATTTAACAGCAATTGTAATTTATGGATATGGCTATTCCAGCCTTTCTTGTCCCTTAAAATTTTCCTCTCAACTCGATCTTTCTCAGACAAATTTCCAAAATAATCTGCATCTATTGTCTCGGATTATCTCCTTCACCTTCGCTACACAATTGAATGACACTCGTGAAGAAAAACAATAATCATGATCACGTTCCATCTGACTATTGGAAGCATGAGGGACAATCAGAACACAGCAACGTGCAACTTCTAATTTTTAATGTAAAAAAAAACGTCTCCATGTCATAAAAATCGTTTAGTGATTTTTGGTCCAGTGCAAAAAGAAAAAAAAGAAAAAACTAAACTCCCATTCTTTATCAGTGACAAAGAGAGATATTGGAAAAAAATAATTGTTCGAAATGAGTCATTCAGAACCTGTGTATCTGTGCACTGGGGATTATGTACGATTGTTCGTGACAAATTGCCCATTTGTACGACAATTCGTTCCATCGCTGCCTCGGTGTCTGCCAATCGTTGTATCAGCTGATTTACCTCAATGTCTCCTGCTGCTTCTATCGTGCCCAGCATGTGCAACATTATACCGATATTTTCAGAATGAAAAATTCGCGAATATTCGTAATTTCATTCTTTTTGTTGTTCATTACAGTTTGCAATTTTTGAAAATAGAACTGTCCCCTTTTTTTGTCATCATTAGTGTCTTCTTATATTGATAAAGGGTTTATTTATTATGCAAAATGTGTAATGGAGATATTCAGGGATTACGAACACTGAGAAGAGATGTGATAGCATTGACGAATTCATAGAATGGGTTGTCATGAGTTACGAAATTGAAAATCACATGCGGATGATTTTGAGTTTAAATTCTGAACAGTTACAGGGGATAATCCCTATGATTTCGCTTCTCTACGAGGGGCATTCATTTGGAAATCCGACGACACAGTGATTGCTGATTTTACATAATTTCATGGAGATCTTCACGATTTCATGCAATCTTTGATTTCATGCGATTGCCTGGGATTTTTTGTGATTTCACGATTTCAAGTGATTTCGAATTTTCGATTTCATCTATTTCGTGGCGAAGGGGGAATGGAGTAGGAGGGGAGGAAATGCATCATATTAATACAAGAAGGCTCAAGCATGAGAGTTACAAGGGGGGTAAATGTAGGGATGAAACCATCAAGGTGATGCCATGAGAATCAAATATATATTTTTTTCATTCATTCGATTAAATATCCATTTCTACCGCAGTCAAAAAATCCAAAGTCGTATGGGAGATTCTCAGAAAATATCGATCGTTGATGTTGAATTTTTGTTTTGTTTTTTTTGTCTTCTCCCGCAGACAGTGTCTCTGTCGGTAACACGATGTTTCGATACTTTTTGAGGATTTCAGGAGGTCGCACAAAAAAATACGCGTTTTTTTCACCGATTTATTTTTTTTCCATGTGAAAAATAATACACGTAAATGGGCATACGTAGAAGAATACACCACAAATAAGTCGAAAAAGTTTCTTTCTCCTTTATGTATTCGTAAAGATCTCATGAGTTGCTGATTTCATGATTTCAATTGAAATCACCCGGAATTGATGAAATCCCAGGGTTTCACTGATTTCACTTCATTTCAACTGATTTCCTACGATTTCAGTCTTGCGTGACACAATGATTTCCCAAGTGAATGGCCCCTCGGTTTTTACACGGCGAAGAATAGTTTCATCAACGGATTCTCAAAAATCGATTCTTACGATTTACGCCCGCGGGGTTGTGCAGCAAAGGATTCTTTCTAGTTCACGAATTTTGCGGAAAATGAAAAACGATGGCGGATACCGCTCGAGAGCTAATACCCCCGGGCCTTAAAACAGTCCACCGATTCTAACATTATTCACACAACCGTGCTGACAGTCACATGAGAAAATTCGGTCACTGGTTGCCGAATCGTACTATCAATAAAATTTTGTTGACATAAGCAGGCGGAGCGTCCAATGCGCAGTAATTGTCTTCAATCCTTTGGGAATAGTTAACGATTTGGAGATAAAAGTAGCACAGAGTTAAAAAGCTTCTGGTTTCCAGAACTACGGTACACTGTTTGAAAATTACTCAAATTTCAAGTAAAAAATCTTGAAATTTTTAACAATCACTCACACGAAATTTTCATCTATTTTCTTATTGACAAATCAGTTGAATTCTAGAGTATTCAATGGAACTGCCATTTTAAGGTCCACGGAAAAATATACCTGAATTGAGTATGAAATATACTTGATACTCAATTGGAGAATGAGTATTTCAATTCGAAGATGATTCTCTTGTATCAGGCCGGGTTGTAGCGAGCCCTCTCAAGTGTAATATAAGGGTCAGGCACTAAGTGTCAGAATATAAGGGGTAAAAAGTGGAGGTTGAAAAATGGGGGTCAGAATATTAGGGTTAAAACATTAGGGTCAGAATATAAAAGTAAAAAATGTGGGTGTCAGGGAATGAGGGAAATATAAGTCATATATTATGATTGATTACCGTTTTTAGCCCTTATATGACCCTCATTGCCTGACACCGATTTTTTTTAACTTCCCGACCCGAAGGGAGGAAGTTATTGTAATGACCCCGAAAATCGAATGTGGAAATTTAAGCATTTCTCCACGTTTCATGACCTTTGGAACCACTTCTGACCCTTTTCAGGTACCTGTCTGTATGTGTGGATGTGTGTATGTGTGTGCGTACGTCTGTGACAAAAATTTTGTGCCACGATTCCTCCTGAACAAACGATGCGATTTGACTTTTTTTTTTTAATCGCTGTATTTTCATGTGACTTGAACCTGATTATTACTTTTATATTCTGACCCTCTTTTTTCAACCCTAACATTCTGACCCTCATTCCTTCACCATTCCATTCAGGCCCTCAGTTTTTGACTCTAATATTCCGACCCTCATTTTTTAACCTCCACTTTTTGACCCTTATATTCTCACACTCAGTGTCTGACCCTTATATTACATGAGAGAGCGCTTGGTACAACCCGGGCTAATACGAAATAATCATCCTCGAATTGAAACACCCATTCCCCATTCGAGTATAAAATATACTTGAATCGAGTATATTTTATTCTTAAATCAGGTTTATGCGTTCCCCTAAATCACATTCAGTATCACTGTCCTGATATTAATAGTCAACTCTTGTACGGAGACTGGACTGTATGTACGTTCAGTAGAAAGAGACCCTGTGTAATAAATAAGTAAGAGGTTTCCTCACTCTTGCAGTAACCCAAAAATGCGAATTAACTCAGAGATAATCCTCGGGTGAAACCCACTCGAGCTTGCGGCTCAACCCGAGTCAAAACGTCGGCAAAGTTTAATTCAAGGATTATAGGTTAATTCCTATTTTTCATTCCCGCAAAGTCGAGTGAAGTTCTATCTACCTTCTCCTGGATTCGTTCGATTTTTGTGAGACGGAGAAGGGATGGTTACTTCCCTAATTAGTAATAATCTCGACGACCATTAAATTCCGGAAAATTACCCGAATTCGCGGATGACCTGCCGCAAAGAAAAACTCGAACTTCATTCTGAACATTCAAGACCAAGAGACCAAGAACATTCTGACTTCAATCGGAGGCCGAATCGTGAAGCGATTCCGATTTAAATCCCGTAAATTGGGATCCAATCTGTCGGTATTCTTCTACGTTCGAAGGATCCGCTAATTGGAGGGCATAAAGAGAATCAATTCGGAGATAAATTCATGCAGAAATGGAATCTGGAAAAAACGTATGGGAAATTGCGGATTAAATCTGGGATAAAACCACTCGCCTCACGTGAAATTTCGAGGGATTAACCCCTCGGGGAAACTACTAATCCGCTTAAATTCCATAGAAACTTTGAATTCCAATTCTTCGGTGAATCGAAAAATTCTGTGGATGGCTGGACGTTGTCTGGTCAAAAGGTGTGAATTCCTGTCTTGTTGCACAAAATTCACCAGTAACTTCATCACTAACATAATATACTCGACCTAACCGGGATCCAACCACCGGAAGTCCTTCAAAGTGCGGAATTCATCGCCTATTTTCGAACGAAAATCTCAAACATTTGTACAGACTCATCGCACCCCTCCAATACTGAGTTGAGATTGACACAATTTTCGCCAAAATTCGCGTTTTTTGAATTTTTCTGGTAAATTGTTGATCGGATTGACGTGAAAAAAAATACCGTTTTTGCGTTTTATCATTGCTTAATGGCTCCTGAAATTTCATGATCGTGCAATCATGTTCCTGCGTTTTTTCTAAAACTTTTCGGAAATACACAAAACTTTAGAAAAAATGCAGGAAAATGATTGCACTACCATGAAACTTCGTGAGTCAGTCAATAATGATAAAACGCAAAAACGGTAGATTATTTCGCGCCAATCCGATCAACAATTTCCCAGAAAAATTGAAAAAACGTTAATTTTGGCCGCAAGGGTGTAGTACATCCTTAAAAATTACTGGCCATTTCAAGAATTTTTCCCCAAAATTTCACGGTTTTTGTTCATCGGCGACTGTTCCCATATAACTGGCTGAGGAAATACCTTTAGGGGTAATCAAATACTCATTACGCATGTAGACATTTCAGGAAAACAAACACGGGAATAAGAATAACGAGTAATGATCATTAAAAGCTCCATTCATCTGTCACGAATCAATTCTTTTCTCAGTGTAATTGATAAGTTCGTGAAAAAGAAAATGCGGAATTAATGACCACTTACGTGCTTGAAGCTCTTGAATCGTTGGAAGTGGCTCCTTGGGTGAAGGCGATCTCTCTTTCCGATAATAATTAGTACCCGTTATTGCAGTGGTGAGGATGTCAGGGTTGAAGACGCGGTCCCTGAACTCCCTTTCCGCCTCGGGGTTTTGATAATCCTGGTAAATTTCATTGTTTGAATTTTTTCTCAGGATCTGAAACACGAAGATTGATGGGAATATGTTAATTAAGTTTCTCATGATTTTTGATCAGGTTCCGCGAAACTCGTTAGTTATTTTCCATTAGGATAGAACAAAATTCTGTGCTCAAGCGATAAAACTTATTACGTCAAATCATCCAAAGAAATCATTCAAGAAATCACAGGCAATCATCCCATTCTGAAAATTACTGAGTCACCCAATTGAGGAGTGACTAGCTCCTCGAAGTTTCCAGTCATTCCTTAGAATAAATGCCAGGGGCCAATTATTTAGGAATTCGATGAGACAGTGATTGCTGATTTTAGATGATTTCACGGAGATTTTCATGATTTCATGCAATCTTTGATTTCATGCGATTGTCTGGGATTTTGTGGTGATTTCGCGATTTCAGACGATTTTAAGTGATTTCAAATTTTCGATTTCATCGTATGGGAGATTCTCGGAAAATATCGATTGTTGATGTTGTATTTTTATTTTGTTTTTTTTGTCTTCTCCCGCAAACAGTGTCTCTGTCGGTAACACGATGTTTCGATACATTCTGAGGATTTCAGGAGGTCGTACAAGAAAATACGCTTTTTTTTCATCCATTTGTTTTTTTTTTCTATGTGAAAAATAATACACGTAAATGGGCATACGTAGAAGAATATATCACAAATAAGTCGAAAAAGTTTTTTTTTCTTTTATGTATTTGAAAGGGTCTTATGAGTTGCTGATTTCATGATTTTATGAGATTTCACCGATTGCAAGTGATTGCAATTGAAATCACCAGAAATCGATGAAATCCCCCACTGATAAAAAATTTTCACTGAAGTTTCCAGGCTTTAGTCTTGAAATATGAAACAAGTTACGGTTTCATTGAAATTTCGGGGAATTTTACCATTAAAAATTTGTGGTTTTCGTGAAAAATTCATGGAAATTTCAAATTTCAGTAAAATTATTCCATGAAAATTAATGGAAATTAGGAAAATTCAAACAAAAATGTCCTTGGATTTTCAATTTTTTGAAATTTCAGAGCAATTTCTTATTAAATTATCATGTTTACGTTGAAAATTCATGGAAATTTCGGAATCTTCATGGTTCTTCCACTGAAAAATCGGGAATTTCCTTGAATTTTCAGGGAAACTTGAAATTTCATAGACTTTTTTCCGTTAATTTGAATTCAGTGTCACTTTCTGGAAAATTCGATTAAGTTTTTCTAACAGTGGAAGTTTTCACTGATTTCACTTGATTTCAACTGATTTCATACGATTTCAGTCCTGAGTGACACAATGATTTCACAACCGAATAAATGCCCCAGTCATTCCTTAGAATAAATGTCCCCAAATACCAAAAAGACCCAAAATTATTCGAATATGACCAGTGACATTCAAAAGTACGGATTAATATACCTTAGCAATAGTGTAAAGGAAGAAGAGAAGAATGCCAATGGTATAAAGCGGCAGGATGATTCCCATAGTGCCACCGCCACCACCACTTGGCGGTGGCACAACTCGCCCAGGTCCACCCATTGGCGGTCTCATTTTCTGAACGACAACGTTCTCTGGTCGCCCATCAACTCGCGGCACTATGTGTGATGTGGGTATCGCTCTGCCACGCTCTCTCATTGCTGGATGTAGACCCCCAGCATGAGGTGGCAGTCGTCTTTCTTGTCTCAGGGGAGCTGCAAAGAAAATTGTTATTTCCACGAAGATCAGAACCAGTGGACGAAAAGCAGAGCAAAATTTTTATTGCATTCTTGCGGAGTTAATTCGACACTGCATCACAGAGAAGACACGATATTATTTGATATATCAGGACGGTGAGGGAGGAAATATTTGCATTCTTTTGTTATGGGCATTAATTATTATCAAATGATGATAACCCGATAAAATTTTTAGTACAAAAAAATACAAAAAAAAATACTTTTCGCTGATCTTTCATTCAATGTTGTAACTTTTGAATTAACGAAAAAAAAATTTCTCTATATTATAAAAATTCAAATCGACTTCTGGTGATGAAAATTTACTCGAAATTGAGAGTCAAAAAGTAAGGGCCAGAAATAAAGGGTCACAAGGGTCAGAATAAGGACATGGGGGATTAAATTAATCTAGTTGTGAAGACGGAAATGAAAATAAAATGAAATAGAATAGTATGAATTAATCCAGCGACAGGCCCGAAACGTCCGGTCGCTAGTAAAAGAAATTAATTGCATAGGGGAGGTTGGGGTAAAACGGACACTTTTGACTTTTTTTCAAATGTTAATGAGGGGTTGAAATGTTGATGAAATTTAATAATTTTTTTTTTCAATACAAAGAACAATTATTTCCCTTTATGACGAGCCTAAACTGAGCTCAATTGATAAATTTGTTTCTGAGTTATGAATAATTTTTAAAAAGTCTAAAGTGTTCATTTTACCCCACCCTCCCCTAAATAAATTGTGATGGTAACGATCATGGGAAATTAGGAAAATAAATGACGACGATTAGATCGTCAATAACGCAACGTTTCGCTAATTATTTTATCTTCATCAGGCTCAAGATCAATAACTTGACTTTTTGAAACTAGGTACAGTTTCTCATTCTGTTTGTGTCATGTCAAACACGAATGTAAATACACCCACCCGAAAGTGACGTCAACCTCGATCCATTCCCATAAAAAAGTACCAAAATCTTCAGAGGAAAGCAAACAGATTACACAAATAAAGGCAACTCATAAACCAAAAACTTGCTCCTCACTTCATCAATCACGTTAAGAACAGAAACATCTCGTTATTATTCTTCAGCTTTCGTTAATATCACCTTAAACCTAGAACTGAAAGCTGTGATAAAAACATAATATCTGGATTACACATGTTATTAGCAAAATTCATAAAATATATTCTTGGAAAAATCTTAGCCACAGTGCGATTATTTGGCAATTCGCCAGTTTGAGATGGACAGCCCGAGCTCGCAATCCATATATACCCACTGACCTTTTCAAAGGTGGAATCTATAGTTTTCGTTTGATTCTGGGGAAGAGAAAGCCACAAGCTGTTATTTTCACCCGTTAATTTATCACTAAAAATGTCTACAATTGTTATTTCTGAACACAGTCACACCGAATTTTCCTTACTGTGTGGCATTAATATATGATATCTTATGAGATGCGGTGTTCCCAATTGTGCCAATGGTACACCAAAATTGTTCCTGAGACACAGTGAACCGTTGAATGACCTTATCTCCTCTATAACTTGCTTGTACGTTTTTCCGAGTCTCTCCTTTTCCGCCAAGAATGATGACAAATCAATGCCACATCTTGCCAGGACTTCGTCGCGGCAAAAACTTGCACTTTGGGGTGTCAATTTGTTTGTTTTCAGTGCATCACGCACACGTGGATCTATTTGATGGTGTTTCAGTATGTTTTGACACATCTCTTGGAGGATATCCACGGTATTTACGTCACTCTCGAATATCAAATCGCAGCAGACTGATAATATACAACATTATGGAGGAATTTATGAATTACTCAGTAAATAATTAATTCTGTAGGGAAGAGGTACAACTTAAGAAGTTCATGTGTCGGATTCGAGGGATGTGATGAACCTGAAAATTCACTGAACGTTTCAGATTTCTTCTCTTCCATTCCTATAAAAGTCGCCGGAAAACGATTCCCTATTGCGGATTACGTGAATTGTTCCGTAATTTTTAATGAATATGTCAATTGCAAAATGGTAAATTCCAAATACGGTGAATTTTTTGTAACAAAAAATCGCCTCGAACTATTGATTTCGACCCTATTAATGGCAAATATCACCGCGAATTGTTTAATTTTCATTTTCCAAGTGTTTTCAAATACCCATTGCTGATTACTATTATATTAACAATCGTCTTTTCGCGCTAGTATACGCAATAGTTGAAGAACTACCCCAAAATGGATACAAAAATGAAACACCCTCCTGATATTTCTTACTCCAAAACAGTCAAATTTGTCTCAATCTTATTATCTCTATGCATTGCAAAATCGACACCAATTAATTTTATTTATTTATTTTCATTGACTAACTATTTTCAAATGCTCACTCCTGATGCATAACAAATTGACAATGATCTTTTTCGCACTTGTATGCGCAATAATTGTTTAATTTTCATTTTCCAAGTGTTTTCAAATACCCATTGCTGATTACTATTATATTAACAATCATCTTTTCGCGTTAATATACGCAATAGTTGAAGAACTATCCCAAAATGAATACAAAAATGAAACACCCTCCTGATATTTCTTACTCCAAAACAGTCAAATTTGTCTCAATCTTATTATCTCTATCCATTGCAAAATCGACACCAATTAATTTTATTTATTTATTTTCATTGGCTAACTATTTTCAAATGCTCACTCCTGATCCATAACAAATTGACAATGATCTTTTTCGCACTTGTATGCGCAATAATTGTTTAATTTTCATTTTCCAAGTGTTTTCAAATACCCATTGCTGATTACTATTATATTAACAATCATCTTTTCGCGTTAATATACGCAATAGTTGAAGAACTATCCCAAAATGAATACAAAAATGAAACACCCTCCTGATATTTCTTACTCCAAAACAGTCAAATTTGTCTCAATCTTATTATCTCTATCCATTGCAAAATCGACACCAATTAATTTTATTTATTTATTTTCATTGGCTAACTATTTTCAAATGCTCACTCCTGATCCATAACAAATTGACAATGATCTTTTTCGCACTTGTATGCGCAATAATTGAGAAACGACTCGAAAATGTATAAAAGAATGAACGAGAATGCATCCTTCAACAATAAACAAAGCGATTTATGAATTTTCAAATATACCAGTTTCGTCGGGTGACGTGTGTGCAGTATTCGCAGGTCCCGTCAACATGGGATAAAAAATTTTGGGCCACAACACAGCAAAACAACCAGCAACAATAGCCAACACTAGTATAGTTTTTTTCGGGCCAAATTCCGTCTCCTGTGGCACTTTTCTCCGCGCATCTTCGTTCGATGATCTTTCGTAGGTTCGTGTACGCTCCATGGTTAGTGTTTTTTTAATGATTTTTTGGGGGAATTTTTTAAACAAATTTACACGTTAGTTACATTCAGAAACAACTGTTCGCCTTCACTGGTGCGAACACAGGGTGGAAAAATGGAGGTGGACCGGTGGCTCACTAACTTCTGCGCTATTTCTGTCAATAGAGCAAGGTCGGCGCTTGAGTTCTAAGGACCCCGAACGTCATCAATTTCTATTTTATTTTTTTCGTAGCAGAGTATTTCAGAAATCTATTGAAGTCAATTCCCCACTAGAAAATTAAAAAGCGCTTGAGATAATTTATCTATTTTTTTATACGGAAAATTCAAAGCAATTTCGATATTTCGTTGAGAACTTGTGCGCTATATATTCATTACGTCATACTTTGAATAAAAATAGAGCGAAAGGAAAATATAAACAAATTTTTATATCAATGACAAGTTCAGCCAACGGGTTGAAGAATTATCTTGACAATGACTGAGATTAGGAGAAAATCTCAAGCAGAAAATCTCTAATTTTTTCTTAATTTATCACAAAACAAATTGGAAGTCTATTAAAATCAATTTCCCACTAGAAAATTTGAAAAACCTTCAGATAATTCAAATCAAGTATTTCGTTGAGAACTTGTGCGCTATATATTCATCACGTCATACTTTGAATAAAAATAGAGCGAAAGGGAAATATAAACAAATTTTTATATCAATGACAAGTTCAGCCAACGGGTTGAAGAATTATCTTGACAATGACTGAGACTAGGAGAAAATCTCAAGCAGAAAATCTCTAATTTTTTCTTAATTTATCACAAAACAAATTGGAAGTCTATTAAATCAATTTCCCACTAGAAAATTTGAAAAACCTTTAGATAATTCAAATCAAGTATTTCGTTGAGAACTTGTGCACTATTTATTATCATTATGTCATACTTTGAATAAAAATAGAAAAAAACGTGATTTTGGGATAAGAGCGAAAGGAAAATATAAACAAGTTTCTATATCAATGACAAGTTCAGCAACGAGTTGAAGAATTATCTCAACAATGACGGAAACTGGGAGAAAATGTCTATTTTTCTTGTTTTATCACAAAATAAATCAGAAATCTATTGAAATCATTTTTCTACTAGAAAATTAAAAAACCCTTGAGTTAATTTATCTATCGTTAAAAATAAATGATTCAAATTAAGTATTTCGTTCAGAACTTGGGCACTATTCAGGGTCCAGCGCTCGACCGTCTGTGTGACGTCATTATCAATTTGAAAGCAATTAATTAATAATAAATATTGCTAATTAATTAATAATTAATTTAACAATTAATTATTAATTAATGAGCAATATTTCAAACATTTGTGAATGGACAATAAATTATTCCGGTCCCAAATTTAAGATTAGAAAATTGAAAAAAATTCATGCAAGTCCCCCATTGGCAGTTATCTAAAATTTTGAATTTCACTATATGTTTCTAATTCACTACAGAATTCACTATATGATTGCAAAAAATAATGAAAGCCGATTGATCCCTCGAACAAAAAAAAAGCTTTGTATTGTGCAACGAAAATAATTTATTCATTCATCAAACACAAACTTCAAATTTCCACAATAAGTTATTAAGAATCTAAATCATTTTCTCCTCATGTTCGTGTCTTTATTCATCAGTAATATGTATCTACGTATTGTGTAATCACTCAGGGCCGCCGCGCTGCAACAAAATAAAAAATGAAAAATTCAGTACTGAAGTTGGAAAAATGAGATGAGTGAATTGCACTCAGAGACAAATTCTTCACTAACTTGATAGAAATTCATCAAAAACTCATCTGTTCTGAATTCAAATTCAAATCAAATAATTCCGTTCGAATGTGACTCAATGAATGGAAAATTAATGAATGGAATTATAAAAATTTCGACAAATTGAGACATTACATTGATGTAGGCAATTTCTTTTTCATCAATGGGTCTCCTCTGGTATCTCGGGGGCAATTGGAAGTCGTCAATGGTCGGTAGAGCGATAACATTGGGCCCAGTTGCACCCGTGGCACTGCCTCTCGCAGCCGCCCCTGGCGCCGCAGACTGCGCTGTCGTCGCACCCCCCGTCGCTGTGAACCATTTTTTCATTTCCAAAACGAATAAGTAAATTTAATCGCAAGTAAACAACACAGAGAGCGAATGCTTCGGTGATTACTGAGTGAAATTACCTCTGGCAGGCCCGCCCTTTCTGAATTTAATCAAGGGTATGTGAGCCTGGACGACCTGGGGAGAATTATTCGTAAGTGCAATTCAGTATTATCAGTATTTAGACGAGTTATGGGGCCGTTGGAGCCGTTGCAAAGATTGGTTTCGAGGGTTTAGAAGTTTCCTCCGAGTTTTTAAGAGTCTACTCACTTTCCATCCTTTCGATGCCATCATAACTGTCTTCTTTCGAATTTATTTCAACGGTTTGTTCGGCAGTGGTCATGGGTTTGAGGGACTAACCTGCACGTTTGCAGGAGAATAAGTGCCGCCCTGAGGGTACCAGAGGGCGTGTGGCTGTTCTGATTATTATCGGTGTTTTGATTTCAGTAGCGAACTGGTGATACGGGGTAAGTCGACTTCCCATTTGAGTTTTTGAGGAATATTTCGGAATCTAAGGGAGATGGCGAAATTTTCGTAATCACATTTGTTGTAGCTCTCAATCGGATCTACAAAAAAGTTTATAACAAAAATTTTGCTGTCGCCCTTGGGTTCCGAGATATTCATTGAAAACGGGTCAATAGTCAAAATTGACTTGCACCGTTTTGCCACTTCGCTACTGATTTGATTTGTTTTGAACTTTAACTTTTTCGGGGTGAACAATTGTTGTTGTTTTAAAATAAATTCGTTTTCGAATTTGTCCATTTAATCGATAGAGAAAGTTGGATAATATTTTTAAACGACTGTTATATCTAACACGTCAATAATTAATTACACAAACCTAACAGATGAAATACTTGAATAAGGAATATTTCAGAATCGAAGGGAGATGGCGAAATTTTCGTAATCACATTTGTTGTAGCTCTCAATCGGATCTACAAAAAAGTTTATAACAAAAATTTTGCTGTCGCCCTTGGGTTCCGAGATATTCATTGAAAACGGGTCAATAGTCAAAATTGACTTGCACCGTTTTGCCACTTCGCTACTGATTTGATTTGTTTTGAACTTTAACTTTTTCGGGGTGAACAATTGTTGTTGTTTTAAAATAAATTCGTTTTCGAATTTGTCCATTTAATCGATAGAGAAAGTTGGATAATATTTTTAAACGACTGTTATATCTAACACGTCAATAATTAATTACACAAACCTAACAGATGAAATACTTGAATAAGGAATATTTCAGAATCGAAGGGAGATGGCGAAATTTTCGTAATCACATTTGTTGTAGCTCTCAATCGGATCTACAAAAAAGTTTATAACAAAAATTTTGCTGTCGCCCTTGGGTTCCGAGATATTCATTGAAAACGGGTCAATAGTCAAAATTGACTTGCACCGTTTTGCCACTTCGCTACTGATTTGATTTGTTTTGAACTTTAACTTTTTCGGGGTGAACAATTGTTGTTGTTTTAAAATAAATTCGTTTTCGAATTCGTGTATTCAATCGATAGAGAAAGTTGGATAATATTTTTAGACGACTGTTATATCTAACACGTCAATAATTAATTACACAAACCTAACAGATGAGATACTTGAAAAACAGGTTTTATTTTGCCCAAAGAGGAAGACAAAATTCTATTATTTTTCTCGTTATAATTATAAAAGAGCTTCTTGCACCATAATTGCAATCGTGTAGGAGCAAAGACTCCATTCAGTAGCATTACGTTAATTTATATATTTCCTTAATTTTTTTACATACCAATTTTTTAAATGTAAATAGCTATAAATAATGCAAATATCCTCTTGTAGTAATGAATAAAAAAATGGTTAAACGAAACAAAAATAAAAGAAGTTGGGGGAGAATAGGGCAAAATGGTCCATTTGAATGTTTGGCATCTTTTAAACAGGAGTCCTGAATCGAAATGGTCCTGATCGTGTTTTAGAGCGTGAGGAAAGAACAGAAAAATGGCGCAAAAATGGTTAAATTCCACTATTTCTTGAGTTATTAGTAGTTCAATAAATTAAATATAGTGTGCTCTGCCTCATCCACTCCCATTTCTTCACTGGAAAAGAGAAAAATACTGAGATGATTTTTGCCTTATTATAGAATAGAATTGAAGGAATCCGCTACTACATGACTTGAAGTAGTATGAATAAACTCGAGTTGAGTCGTTGAGTCGTTGAGTTTCAGGAAAAATAAAGTCAAAAAGCCAAAAAATATTTTGTAATGATAATTGCTTCCCAATGGAAGCTTTGTAATTGTTCAAATTTAAATTTCGGATTTTTTGTGTTATATCGACGCATTATGATCCAAAAAGTCCAAAAAGTATGTAACAAACTTTTTCTTCAATTATTCGCTAATGAACGGTTGGAATTGAATCTTTTTTTTTCAATTGTAGATATTACTGAGCCCTATCAATCGCCATTAATTAAAATTTAATCCAGCGATTGTTTTTTTTAATTTTTTCATCTTTCCGAAAATCGGTTGTCCCACGATAACTAAAAAAATGTTCTGAATTGATTGAATGATGGCTCAAAAAATTTGTTGAATGTCCTTTTGACCGAGAGTGCGAAGATGAAGGTAAAGCCATAATCCTTATTTTGATTCAATTGAAAATTTGCAAAAATTTCGTATTTTTTGAAAATCAGAATTCCGGGGATATTTTTGAATATCATGCTTTGCAGTATTGAATCATCCTAAAAGACGACCTGTGTGAATACTACTTCAATGTGACTCCTTACGTATAAAAAAAACTGCTTTTGTGCTGACCATGAAAAAATTTGATTTCTGGAAAAGGCCTGCACATCCTGAAAAAAGTTTCGAAATGTCCGCGGAAACAAATAATGAAGCACCACAGGAAGGTGGAGAGTCACCGCAGTGGTACAAAGAAAGAGCAGAGAGGAATCGACAGAGAGCTCTGCTTTTGAAGAAATCTAAGCTCGTCGTTCATCCCTATGCGAAAAATGGAGAGTAAGTTCTCGTTTTATTATTCCACTCATGTGGCAATGACAAACTTTTTTCGAGGTTGCAATTTTATCGCGAGAAATTCCAAGAGTCTCGGGCATTCCATATTGAGATTATGATAAATTAACTTTTTCAGTAATGCGGCTGGTACACAGGGCAGGCAACTGAAGGTCCAGGGGAAAAAAGTCGTCGACAGTGGAGGTGGTTTTTTAATTGAGGAGGATGATGAGCTGGAGCAAGAAATGGTAATCATTTCTGGCGAATACAGGTCTAAATATTACGATCGAACCCCGTCAAGCTGGCGTTGGAAAGAATATTGTAAAGAATGGGCACATTTAATAATGAATAACTGTTTATTAAAGATTTTGGGGCGAAATGAATAATAAAAAGAAATACAAAAAGGATTGAGGCGTCCGCGGACTAGAAAACAAGATAAAAGAATAACGGGAAAGAATAGGTCTTATGTCCACGTCGCCAGAGGCCCAAGATGTTGTGTCCCTTTGTCACTTTGTTCAGTTCCTCAGAGGAATTGGTAAAGAGCGGATGTGTCTTCCGAACGTATTAAGTAAAGTCTAATTAATAAAGTTATTTTACTTATTTACCGGTTTAGTTGTTTAAATTATCCCATTTCCAATAAAAATGTTTAGCTTTTTTTCACCGCTTTTTTATTGTACAATAATAATTTTTGGAGACTCCAGGGCCATGTAAATCTGAATAGCAATTGGAGATCATTTCAGATTATCAAAATAAAAAAAAAACTAATGTCACGTTCGAAAGATAATCCACCCGGGCCTTAAATTGAAATATTCTGTTTCAGTTGCAATTGGCGGAAGAGCCAAGCCCAATCTTAATCGACCTACCAACATGCGAAGAATGTAAGAAGCAATTCCAAGACTCGTACCTCATGAAGACCTTCGATTACAGCGTCTGTGACTCATGCAGAGATCGCGAGGATAAGCACACCCTGATAACTAAAACCGAGGCGAAAGAAATCTATCTGCTGCGTGATCACGACCTGGATCTGAGAGAGCCACCACTGAAATTCATGCTCAAAGCAAATCCACACAGAGCAGCTCACGGCCACATGAAGCTGTACCTCCATCTTCAGATAGAGAAGCGAGCCCTCGAGGTTTGGGGCTCGAAGGAGGCGTTGCTCGAGGAGAAGGAGAAACGCGACGTCAAGAGACAGGAGACGAAGATTAAAAGATTTAACAAGAAAGTTAAGGAGTTGAGGATGGAAATGAGGAGCTCAATGTATAATAGAACTACGAAGGCAACGCATGTCCACAAATTTGGCCCTGATACGTACAATGAAGATGATGATACTTATACTCACACGTGCACTGAATGTGAATATGAAGAAACTTACGAAAAAATGTAGAAATCAACTCTAATTTTAAATTTATTGGATAATTTTCCAGTATTATTATCCGTTGAGTAATGAAGGGCTAAAGAAGGAGATGAATTCAAAATACACTAGATCATTCTGCAAATATCTTCAGGAGGATGAGGCTTAGAGGAAAATAGGTCCAGACATTTTTCTTCAAACCTACGGATTTCAGAGATATCGACAAAATAATCTACTTTAAATTTTTTGATCTCCTCACTGTTCCACTGGAGAATTAACTTTTGTTTTCTAATTTATTGTAACTGTACATTTGGAATGATCTCTAGATTGTAAAGAAAAATAAACCCAGTTTTCCTATATTCTCAATTGAATTTATTCAAATTTAATGAAAATTGAAATAGATTTGTTCTGCATAATTACATTCTTAATTAGCTTTATAACCTGAATTATCTAGAGCGAAAGGAAATAGGACTGACGAGAGATTAACGGAGAAATTTTTGCATCTACGTCGAATGAAAAAGTCTTCCATAAAGTTAAAACTTAATCAAGTCACTCATCAACTCATCATTAAAGGCAAGACGATTTGCAGAAAAAAAATCTCACATTTTTTTCTCTCTTGTTTTAATGAAAATATTTAAAAAATAATTAACTAGTATTGCACAAAAATTCAATCCTATCTCTCTCGATTTTATTCTCAATCTTCTTAATTTTTTCCTTCCCTCTTCTGGCAGCATTTTTGGTATTCAACAATTCCCGTTCTATTGCTTTCACTCGACCACTTCTGTGATATTTTCCTCCTACAGTTCCCATGAACTCTCATACAAGAAAATAAATTCGATGATGTTAACAAAAATACGCAGCACTATTAGTACCAATGCCTAACACAGGAATTGGCGATAGACTAATGAATAACGTACGTTGAAATTCATCGATTGAATTTTAAATAAGACAGTCCCATAATTCTCCTTAAAAATTAATTCATTAGCATTTCCCACGTATTATTCACAACTTACAGAATAAAAATGTAACTATTTACGAAAAGATAGTATAGCACACTATTATTGTAGGATCATTAATGCTAGGATTGGTCTCTTTTGTCAGTGCAAAGGGATTGAAGGGCTGGTAGGATATTTGGCACAGTTAAGCGTGAACGTTCATTTCTCGTCAATTTTACAGGTTTGCCAACTGTTGTTGACGATCTGAAACAAAACAGAATTTACATGAATTAGTTTTCAGGAAGCAAATTGTGGGAATTAAAGGAGAATTGAGTTTTTATTACTTTAATAATTAAGTATTTTAATAATTAAGTACTTTAATAATTTTCATCCACTAAAGACTGCCAAAACTTCCCCAAAAAGTCACAGATTACATTCAAGCTGCGACTTCCACTTAAATATGCTCGTAAAGGATTTTAAAAAAATTGAGAAGAATTTTTCGCACCTTCCAATTATCGAGTAAAATGGCCCTCGGTATTTCACCTGCTAATGCGTTTAATATTTGAGAAGAAAAATTTCTAGTTTTTAATTTCTCAAACCCAGTTGGTGACTGTGAGAAACTCATGTTTTTAGCGGACATTGTAGTAAAAATAAGAAATTGGTTACTTAATTTCAACAGAAAAATCCCTAAAATTCAATAAGCAAATCTATTTTTTTAATGTACCATTGGGGTCTTAAATTCAGTGATAATAGGACAGAGTGGGGCAAAATGAAACAGTCGAAAAACGACAGTTTGACGCAATTCAAGCAAAAAAAATTTTTCTTATCAAATTTTTCTTTTTCATCTTTTGTTCATCAACTTTTTTTCATTATTGCGAATACTGACGAGAATAATAATTTTCCATTCAGTAGAAATGGCCATGCCCTGCGAAAAAATCCCAGATATTCGAAACCCCTGAGATAGAACCGTAAAAATTAAGTTCAACCGTAAGTTGAGAATTTTATTCAACTTAATAAAATGAACTAAACAATGAATAGTACATAATAGAAGGAAATGATGTGCAAAATAACTATCCCATATGCAATTTTAGAACAATTTCCCACTTGTCCGTCCTGAACTTATCTTGCAAGTTTTTTTCTGAAAATAAAAAAAATATCCCGAAATTAAATCGGCAAAAAAATCCCCCACAAACTCACCTGTTATGTCTGAGATGACTTTTGACTAGATGACCGGCAGTGAGTGCAGCCATGAGTGACAATTCCCCAGCAAGAACAGTGGCACAAACGATTCTCGCAAGTTTGCTAGAATTCTCCCCAGGATCGCTCTCATGAGCCCCCAGTACCCCCAGCATAGCCAAGCAGGCACTCTGCGCAGGAAGTCCAGTGCCCCCTCCAATAGTGCCAATCTCAATGCTCGGCATGGTGCACGAAATATACAGATCCTTCCCATCCTCCCCCCAGGGTTCCATGAGGGTCATGCAGTTGCTGCTGCCGACATTCTGGGCTGGATCCTGTCCCGTTGCGATGTAAATCGCGGTAACAATATTGGCAGCATGTGCATTAAACCCACCAACACTGCCAGCCATGCCTGAGCCCACCAAATTCTTCTGAATATTAACATCAACGAGAGCGTGCACAGACGTCTTCAGAATAGACGTGATGACCTCAGCGGGCACAATAGCCTCGCAGACAACACTCTTGCCCCTCCCCTCGATCCAGTTGACAGCAGCTGGCTTCTTATCAGTGCAGAAATTACCACTGAGCGACAGTATCTCCATGTCAGTGAATGATTCCTGGACATACTGCAGTGACTTCTCTGTCCCCTTCGACAGCATATTCATTCCCATAGCGTCACCAGTTTTGGCGACAAATCTTATGAACAAATGTCTACCAGCGATTCTCACGTGTATCTTAGTTAATCGTGCGAATCTACTTGTCTCATCGAAACACCTCTTCATCTCAGCAAAATTCGTGGTATCCTGCATCCAAGCCATCGCCTCACTCGCACGCACGATGTTCGGAAATCTGACGACTGGACCTCTCGTCATTCCATCAGCAACAACACGACTCGTCACACCACATTTTATCAACGCTCTGCTGCCACGATTTGTCGAGGCCACTAGGCAACCCTCTGTCGTTGCCATTGGAATCTGAATGAGCTCGCCATCAACCAAGAGTGGCCCAGCTATTCCTACGGGCACTGGCACGTAACCGATCACGTTCTCACAGCAGGAACCCAGGACCTTCGTGTAGTCGTAGTTCTTGTAGGGAAGGTGGTTCAGCTCGTCGGTGAATTTACCTGATTCGATTATCAGGAGGCGACGGATTCCCACTCCTCGCTCCATGTCACCTACCGCTTTCTCAAGCTGGTAGGCGGGGATGTCTTTGTTCTTTACGAGCTGAATTACCTCGGTGTCGGTTAGAGCTTCAGCACCCAGCTGGAAATTATTTGGGAGACTTTAGCATTTTTCGTTTGAGGGAGACTAGGGAGTTTTAAAGGTCGCGGGCTAGGGGAGGGGGATTTCTCATGCATTGAAGAACGATTGTATGTGTCGAAAAACGAATAATTAGTGCAGAAAAATTAATTATTCATTGTTCAACGTATATTGCTTGTTTTTTATTGTTTTTGACGTACTAATTACTTGGTCTTATGCCTAAAAATGAATAATTATTGCAGAAAAATTAATTGTTTGTTGTTCAACGTATATTGTTTGTTTTTGACGTATTAATTACTCGTTTCTATGTCTAAAAATGAATAATTAGTGCAGAAAAATTAATTGTGTATCATTCGTTTGCCCCGCAGTTATTGTTTTTTCATCTTCATAATCTAAAGTATATTACAATTTCCACTGGATTTTTCATCACATAAAAAAACTGAACATTTCGTATATTGAATATGTATTGAATATTAAGGAACATTAAGCGCAACAGCTTTCACAAAATAAACGAAACAATTTTTTATACCCAAATTCCTGTGGCATTTACTTTATCATCCAAATGAAAATAGGAAGCAGTGTGAGAAAATATCTTCGTAGAATAAATAAAATGGGTTCTATTGCAGAAAAGCTGTGGATTTTAGCAATAGAATCGGCGAAAAGCTAATAGAATTTCCAATAGAATTTTCTAGCAAATGCGCTGGTTTTTCTCCTAAATTTTGTCGTTTATCCTTTCTTCAATGTTAACTACCTCGTTATTTTATAACTGAATTAACACACAAAGTCAACATTTCTTTAACAATTTCATTAGTTCCCGACGAAAATAATACGCTAATTATTGCCAATTATCAGTAATTGATAATCAAATTGTTCGCCATTTACCTGAGAACGATAGATTGCTAGGCACTCCTCAATGCTCCTAGGTTCTTTCTCCTCCTCAGAAGTTTCCACCCCATTACCACTTAGTAGTTTGCCATCAGTCTGGACCTCCTTATCCTCGACTTCGACCTGCGCATCATCTCCAACCACCATCCAATTGTCCCCCATTCCAGACAACGGAAATACTGGTGTGTGAATATTGGGCATTATGGGGCCAAATCTTTGCCTGATGGACATATCCAGAGAGGATGCATGCAACGTCTCCATGGACGTGTCTTCCTGCGCGGGACTCTCCTCGTGCTCCTCTTCCTCCTTGAATCTCAGTTGCTTTGCAATATCACCCTTGTCCTCGATGAAAATGAACTTCAACGCGAGAGCGAGAAGGAGAATGAGAATGACTATGTTATCAGCACTCACTGACAGCCAATTCATCAAGTGCTCTTTGAAGTCCTCTGGGGTTTTTGATTTATTGTGATTGTTTATTATTATGTGGGAGTTTATAGGCGACGCCGTTCCCTCTACTGTGTCATCACCATCCCCGTGCTTGAATGGCCAACGACTGTAAGAAAGAGAAATAACTTTACTCAAATACATGGGTCATCCGTGGAGGAGTCGCGGACGGGAATGCAGACCTAAATATTAGGCCCAAAGGTCGAGACACAATATGAGTAGTTATTTTCAATGAGTTCTAAATTTCATACGAATACTTGTGAACGATCTTGGAAACTATCAAGTTGAGATTAAAACTTCAAATACTTTTCCCAGGCTTTAAAATATTCCTAAGTCTCTTCTACCGATATTTATAAAATAATCTGCGACTTCATTTCGGACACGTCTCCTGCATTTCACCACTCCACTACAAAATTTTCATCAAAAACGTATCAAAAAAATTCAACTTCTCCACAAACACGTGTAAAGAATTACTGTCAATTCGAGTATAACAACACCAATTATACTTCGATGTAAAGAGAACATAAAAAAACTAAAGCTTTCAATTACTCTTCTTCCAACTCTTACAATAAAGGCACCATCTGAATGTTCGTGTGTTCTCTCGAATACTGAATCCACTGTTCATCTCAAACATTTGAAAAGAAATTTCAATGGCTCGGAGAAAAAACTACCCACTCCAGGCTAAAATTTATTCCTAGTTACCCCCTTCACCCAATGTAACTATTTCAACTCAGTTCAATGGTTTATTATTACCACTCTCATGCAATATTGAACTTCCAAAAAAAGCCAAGTGTCTTTATTTTTAGATAAATAAAGGATACCCAGGAGAATTAGCATTATAATGTGACTAGGAAAAAAATCCGACCAACGTTTGCGGAAATGAAAGTTATCAGATGTGATGAATTTTTTTTTCCAACATAAAATTCGTTTTGTCATGAAAGGCATCTGTTACGTGATGAACCTGACCTATTGAAGAGTCATTGACAATGACTACACCCGACAATGCGCGCATTTCCAGTGAATAACAGTAGGGGGAAAAAAGTTGAGAAAAGGGGAACCGAATAATATAGTGTCATAGGTCAGATCATCATCGATAACACTGGTTCGTTGGGTTGTTCAAGTATTGAATGAACCACAAAATTTGAAAGTTATTTTCAAACATAATACCACTGACGCTCAACAGTGACTCATTGACGCACAAAGGGGCGCTTTTTCGGAGAAGATATTACCATTCGTACTTGGAAATTCGCTATGGCCATTGAATAGTTCGTAGTATTAATACGATTTATTTATTCGCTGGGTATTTGAGTGGGGGAGTGATAAGATGCTTCAAGTTGACATGTCAATCATTCAATCGTCTCGTTGATGAGTGGGTTGAGGAGAAAATGTGGGACGAGTTTTTCTTTTGCTAATTTCGTCAGTTTCAGATGAGTTCGTCACGAAGATTTCGATATCCAAATACGAAAGAATTCCAAATTGAAAAACTTGGGAAATTAGATAGGAGGATTCCGCAGCTTATCTAGCCTTTTTTTTCAATCGATATTGCGATTTTTCTCAGGGACCCTCATTCTGATCCTCAATATACCCCTCGTGACCCTTACTTTACTTATTTTGACCCTTCATTTCTGACCTTTAGTTTCGAGGCCCAAATTTTCAACACTAGAAGTCGATTTTGGATTTTAGTTTTGGATTTTTATAGTATAGAGAGATAACGAGACCCTTATTTGGACCCTTAATCTGACATTTGTAGTCCTTAATCTGACTCTTGTGACCTTTATTTGGATCCTGAATCTTCATTATAACCCTCGTGACGCTTATTTTGATCCTGGTGGCCCTGACTTTCTGGCCTTTGGATTTTGACCCCCATAACCCTCATTTGGACCCTTATTCTGACCCTTGTGACCCTCATTTAGACCCTTAATCTGCCCCTTGTAATCCTTATTTAGACCCTTAATGTTGTGACCCTTAATCTGACACGCATGGCCCTTAATCTGACCCTTAATTTTGGAGTCTTAATTTCCCTTATTTGTGACCCTTATTTGGACCCTGGATCTTGATTATAACCCTCGTGACGCTTATTTTGATCCTGGTGGCCCTTACTTTCTGGCTTTTGGATTTTGACCCCCATAACCCTTATTTGGACCCTTATTTAGACCCTTAATCTGCCCCTTGTAATCCTTATTTAGACCCTTAATGTTGTGACCCTTAATCTGACACTCATGACCCTTATTCTGACACTCATGGCCCTTAATCTGACCCTTAATGTTGGAGTCTTAATTTCGAGTGCCAAACTTTTCCTGGTTAACGATAGATTTTGTCTCATAGTGCAACTCTCTTGGCCGAAATTTGGATGGAAAAATTCTCTTCCGAATACCCCTCGAGCTTCAAAATTAATCAGGTATTTCCCTCAGGTTCCCAGCGTACAAACTTAGACTGAACTCATTTTTGAGAATTCCCAATATTCCCAAGATAACATTTTCAAAAATGAAGAGTTAATGAATCCCGAGAAAATTGTCTCAATGCTTTGCTTCGGAAATGGTTCCATACATATATTCGAAGTGAATCTCTCCAAATCTAATTTCAACAATCCTCGTACTATCCCAGAGTAGTCGGCACAAAAGTAAAAGTACCCACTAGCACATATACATCATTTAATCCAGTTTCTCTACCCTTGAAGAGCAAGGTCATTCCCCTGTATTTAATCTCAATCTCAACGCGTTCGCATTATTCAGTAATTGATGGAATAATCGCCATCACCAGTTGATGCAATGAAGTACAAGAAATAAAAGATGAAAAAAGAAAATCATTTTTTATATGTGGAACGGATGTTGCGAAATTAGAGAGTGTGATCTATCTATGTGTTGTTCATACCTGTGTGCATGGACGACGAAGAGTCCAGCAATCATGATCAACTTTACACGCTCAACTACAGGATTTGGTTTCTGGTCTTCTTCATTCAGTGAGTGAAGCATCAGTATCTTGTCAGCACTGAGTGTTCCCATTCCATGGTTGCCTCGAGATAGCTTTAAAAAAAGAACAGTAATTGAGGATATTCAAGTCGTTTTTTTTATTGGTTGAAGTGCAAAAATCCTCGGGATTTATTTTCGCTATCAGTAAATATTTTGCACTTAATCTGAGAACGACATGTATGAAAAAATTTATTGCAAAAACCTAGCGATTTCGCTAGACATTTCCATTGGATTCCTATTTGTTTTTTGTTGATTCTATTGAAATGTTCAGTAGAAAATATTCTATAAAATGTCAATAGAATTTGATTTTTCTATACAACTTATTCTATTGAGATATTTCCTGCAGAATTGCCTTGGCTCAAATTTTGTTTTTTGTTTAACTTTCTTGATGAAAAGGAACGAAAAATGGAAACAAAAGAATGGAAAAAACTTGGAAAATTGGAGGTGAAGAAATTATATAGAAAAAATATCTCAAGAGAATAAGTTATGTAGAAAAATCGAATACTATCGACTTTTTCTACAGAATATTTTCTATTAAACCTTTCAACAGAATCGGCCAAAAACTAATACAAAGTTCAATAGAAATCCAATAGAATTGTCTAGTGAATTCGCTAGGTTTATCTATTTAATTTTCTCATGTGTGTATGTTCTTAAATACTCATTCTACTATTTCCAATAAATTTGTGTAACATTTCAAGGATTTTTAGATCTGCTGTTTTCAACAAGGGGGTGATTGAGTTCGTAAGTGGAACTCCACTCCACTCTTTTTTACATTGTCTCAATTCTCTAATGAGTGTTGTCCTTGCATTGTTCAGGGTAGAGCAGTGTCACAGAATGTGGTCAATGTCTTGGCTTTCGCAACCACAAGTACCGCTCGCGTCGTCAATTATGTGTATTCGTTCTAGGGAGGCTTGCTACCAAAGGCGCAAGGCTGAAGCGCGTGACTTATCGGATTAATTTTCAAGTTTTTAACTAATTTGCAAATCGATGCTGTGGTCTATTACTTGTGGCCTATCTGACTAATGTTAGTTGAGATGGATAAGAATGATTTGAACGTTTTTTTGCTATATTTCCTGTTAATCCCTTGCTCGGTTGGGTAAACAATACTAGGAGGGACTCGTGAAGTATCTGATTGATTTTGATGTTGTGTTTAGTGCCTTTTTCTCTGAAAATAAAGTTAATATTTTTCTCTCCCTGAATTATTGTTGTGACCGTGAAAAATTCCATCGGAATTTGATGTTTGGGATGAAATTGTCGTGGGATTGATTTGTTTTGGGATGAGTAGTCCGGGATGAATTCACCTAGAGTCATTTCGAAATCATGGTGTCACTTAAGGGGTTAGGCCACTCTAGAGGACGAAAAAATAGGCTTTTTTGTGATTTTTTTTTCAGCAAAACTAAAATAAATCGAGATTACAAGAAAATGTGTTTATCACACATATCATTGACTGTATACAATAATTTTTTTAGAGCGATTAATTTCATGGAGTAGCCCCTCAGACCGTTGAATTGGTTTTACGTATGAATATGTGATACTCACCTCGAGTATCAGTGATAGACAAGCAGGGTAGAACGTCATGAAGACGATGTAATTAACGACGACCCCAAGACAGGCGAAACTACAGAGGACCTCCAGCCGTTTGACACCGGACAGTGATCCGATGCCTATCAGCAGGGTTTCTACAAGAGTGTCCAGGGTGATTGATGGCCCAAGGAGAGACATACCACGCGCAATATTCGCACGTACTTCCTCCTGGCTTCTTGAGCTCAGTGCTAACTGGGCTAACACCCCAGCTTTATTGAGGTCAATCAAGAGCAGGAAAAAGAAGAGGGCATTCCTGGAAAATTTAATTACTCTCAACATTTGAGGAAAGATTGATAATTAAGAATCAAGTGCCATGGCTATCTCGATCTTTTCCACGATTGAATCCCGGGAAGGCTTGAAAAATTGGGGCAACTCGTGAAAAACGTTCCGGGGAATCTATCACAAAATAATTTCAATTCGAAGAACAAGAAATTCTATATTATCTGATGTTTCGTTGAGCCAACTTTCAGAGATAATTTATAACAGCAAAAACATCTTCATTAAATTATTGAACGTCTCCCTTTCGAGTAAAACTATATTTTCTGTTGGTCTCTTCTCGTTTTCATGCATCTCTGGATAAATAATAACAGTATTATCCTCAGACTTTTCAAATCAAATGGATACCGGTAAAAACAACTCTGTTTTCACAGAAAAGTGAATATCCATCGGACACCTAAACATCAAATGTGAGAACAACTTTTATATCCGCTTCCGAAGAAACTTCCGTAATTTCAAGCTTCAACTTACTTGAGATCTGCCATGTCACTGCGACTGAAGTTAACGACACTCGTTGTAAACACAACGCTGGAGAAAACGGTGAACAGCCCAGCGATACCTGATAATTACAGATAATACATTCAGTTATTCATCTCGATTCATTTAATTGAATTCACGACAATAATTAAACCGAGCTTTGGGACAAATTTCCTGTTCATAAACATCTTATCCACATTCCCAAGACGAAGCCTAGGAGTTCAAAGTTTCATAAAACAAGTGAGTAATTATGTAATTACTGTATATCATTATCATGATATAGTAATTTTTATGAATAAATAAGCGATATACTTCCGAATGGATTTTTCCCGCGTTTTTCTCGTATAGTAGGAGTCATTGTTTTATATTACAAGATCTATGTGCGCTCTTGCCCGCGCTGACCTGTTCATTTGTTGAAATGAAGAAATGGAATTCATTGAATTTCATTTTCTCATGAATACCTTATAAATATTGATAATGAATCAAAGAGAATTCGACTAACGATTGAAGTGAATTGCGAAGTAGAGTAAAAGAATCTATAAAGAGTTTTTCATTTTCAATTAATTATCTTCAATTTTTTTAAATAATCAGTCTCCATAAAAGAACAGAATTTATTAATTCCACCGATGATATATATACATGTGAAATATATATATTATATATATATGACGTGAAAAAAAAAATTACCACTGAAGAATATGAAAATGCCGCGTGTTTTTTTTTGTGAATAACTTCGTGTCACGGATTGACCAATCAGAATTGAGGATTAGCGGTCAGGCAGTTTCGAGATATTTCGACTATTGCGGCCGAATAACGAGGCTAATTTTTCAGCGCTTCGTCTCCGTCAATAGTATTTTTCCGGCCTGTTGCGATGGGGTTTTTTACTCGTGTGGCGTTGGCCTCCGAGCCGTAGGCGCGGAGTGGCCAACCACACGAGTAAAAAAACCCCATCGCAACAGCCCAGGAACAATATTTTTCTGCAGTGATTTTCAAGTTTTCGAGTTTGGGAAGTATGTAATACCAATTCCCAGACGAGAAATCGTGAGAAGCAGTACAGAAAACGCCGTTTTACAGATAGTCCGATGAAAATATGCATTTTGACTTTCCAGATAATAACGAGTTGATAGACCACACAACATCGAAAACTTGAATTTTAACGATTACAAAACTTCATTTCCGTTCGAAAGTGAAAATCAGTGTTTTTTGGCTAGAGTTCCCAGTAATTATTCACCAGAAATGTCTTGGTAATTCGGTAATCTGTGCATGCATGGGGCATGGCGAAAATTACCCAGCATGCTTCAGTTTGTACACACGAGCCATTGCTTTCCATCGTAACTTTCACTGGGCACACGGTAGGCTTTCACATGATGCCACCATGGGCTCGTACAAGATCCGGTTTTTATCAATGGTGGTTTTTTTCTCACACGATTATTTTTCGAGGAAAAAAGAATGTGTTAAGATCTCAAGACACAGCAAGTTAATTCCTGAGGAAGCGCACAATTTCCTACTTCCCATGAGGGAATCGGGAGTTTCAAAATTGTATGATATCTATATTCAAAATCACTCACCCAAAATATATTTAGAACCAAGTTTCTGTAGATTGCGGAATTGATGATAACTGAAGAGAACTGCCAGACATCTTATGATGGTCATCACAATGACATCCACAGCATTCTGATCCTGTAGGAAAAATGAATCGTAGGGTGAACAAATTATCGTCTGAACTATCATTTAATCCTAGATTGGCCACCCTATGAGGGAAATCCCGCCGCGCGTCGTTTATCATTAATTACAATTGACTGGCTCACCGGAAAAATTAAAAAAAAAATTGACTTTGTCAATAAAAGTGTCAAAATAATTATAGTAGTTATTAGAACAACATATTTCCCAAAATTCCTAAAGAAAACAAATTATTGCGAACAGATGAATTATTTCAGTAGCGAAACGGTAAAACGATTCAAGTCGACTTGGCCGTTAGCTGAGTTTTCCATGAATATCTCCGAATCTAAGGGAAATAATGAAATTTTCGTAATGACCTTTTTTGTAGAGCGAATTAAGGGCTACAAAAAAGGTCATGACAAAAATTTTGCCATCTCCCCTAGATTTCGAGATATTTGTTGAAAACTGGCCAATAGTCCAAATCGACTTAGACCGGTTTACCGGTTCGCTACTGATTTTTTCCCGTGTTAAGGGGAAATGAAACCCCTGCGTTTATATGGATCTTTAGAATTGTGTTTTCTCCTGCAATTATTATTTTTCATTCATTAAACTACTTCATTAACTCAACAATGCGATAATCGAGTCGATAAAGTAATTTCATAGATAGAAATTAATAATTGCAGGAGAAAACACAATTCTAAGATTTGATGTAGACAAAGCGGTTCCGTCTCCCCTTAAATGAAATGGCCCATGACGCGACGTTGCCGGGGACTCGCTAAACGCGCCCGGCCAGTGTAGAGTGAATTCGGCAACGCTACATCAAAAGGGCGCAAAGTGACGGCCATCGAAAAATTATGTGCGGCACTGGAAATTTTACAGAGCAGCGCGTGAATTTTTCCCGTTCTTACATGAAATTTTCACAGAAATCCCTAGAAATTTTATCTTAACAGTTCAAGAATTTTTCACAGCCGGTAGATTGAGATTTTTCCTAGTGTCACTTTTAGAATTTTTCTAAAGAATTTCTCTCCGTGTACTCGTTACTTTTAAATCTGAGAAATAACTGATTAAAGGAACAACTAGTTACCCCTACTAATTACTGCACACCCCTATTAATTAATCAATGAAATTGCACTCACATCTCCACTGCATCTGCCATTCCAACAATGCGAAGATGTCCCAGACAATCTTCCCTCCCTGGCCGCATTATTCCCCGTTTCGAAATTCAGCATACACGCTGTCAGTGTAAACGTCGTTACAATTACCTCCAGTGGATGACCGGCGCAGAAGCTGCCGTGTATCTCAAATAATTTTGCCAGCATCTTTCTTACTTCAAGTTTCGGTACTTTGGTTGAATGTCACAAATCTGAGAACACAAAATTTACGAAATAAAGTTATTCGATCCGCAGGTGTTGGGTTTCGTGAATGAAAGTGAAAGTCACGATTTTGAAGTTCAATGTGACTAGCCAGACGAGTTACACCATTTTTTTAAATATTGCGTACAAATTGCTCAACCACATATAGCACCGTTCCACATACCAGTTGTGCGATAATGATGATTATCCAACAATAAGAATATTTTATTACATGTGACGATTGATGGTGTTCCTGGACTTGAAATGTCATTTTCAGCGTTTTAATCTATTTTCGTTCCGCGCAAATTAGACATTAGTTATCTACCAGAATTTATTTATTGATCTTGTCATCAAGCTAGATTGTCTGCAAGCACTTCTATTTGAGTGACAGAAAAAATTGACTCGATTTTTCCATTTGTTACTTTGCCTTGAACTAATTCAATGGTTTATCCAACCGTTGAAATAGTCGATTAGTTGAAATAAACACAAAGTTGTTTATTCTACCGAGTCGATCGCCTACAGTCGCTATTCGTTTGTGGAATTTTTCCCTTGGAATTATCAAATTTCGCAACCGCTCTATGAATAAAAAATATTAGGAAATTTTGTACAACACGCTGCTTTAGAGGATTTTTCGATCTCTGTCAAATCCAAGGATATTCACAAAAAATCCACTCTGGACAACTGATTAGACATATTTCACCTTCTGAATTATATACTTATCCGAAGAATTGATCATCCAAGGACATAGTAATATTGAGAAATCTACACGGAGAGAGTATAAAATCAAAAATTACAATGTGAACATAGTAATCCCGGACCATACCGAAACAACTTAAAAATTTGATTCATCTGAACCGAATTTTTAGTCATGTCAAATCAAATTTTACTTTTATTCTACCACTTTCTACTATACGACTCGCAATTTTTACTGTTCAACAGTAAATTTCGAGTGTGATCCAAACAGTTTCATATGCTGCATCGACTGAGCGATATTTCTGAGCTAACAATTAAGATCACTTAGATTAATTCAAGACTAATATTTTATCTTTCAATGTGTAGATTGCAAAAATTGAGTAAATGTGGACTAAAAGACATTAGTGCTAGAAATTCGAGGAAAAAGGAAAGACCATGGACGTATCCACGTACAATTACAGCTTTATCGAAGATACAGCCGCCTGCAATTTTTTTGTAAAGAGAATCTACTTTGGCAATAAAAAATTGCAATCTCAGGTCATTTTTAACAAATGATTTCTTTGGCCCAAGTAAAACTTCTTTGAGAACTCTGCTGTTTTTCTCTCAGTGTAGAAACCTCTTCTAATTTGCTCCTTTTCCTCATTTCCGAGGGCCCCAACAAAAGCCCCTCAAAAGCCCCACAACTCTCAGATAAGACCACGATCTTCATAATTTCACCACGATCTCCCCTTACGAAAATACTAATTTTCCCAACAACATCATTTTTTTCCCTTCCAACACATAAACAACAGATGAATGATAATCGACAATTTACCCAACATTTGGGTCATTGAAGGAAGATGTTGAAATGATTATTCTTCATTATTTTCGTTCTCCACCAGTGAGATGGTACTTGGATGGATGCACTGAGGCATCAGGGTAGGCGTCAAGTAACCAATGTCTGTCAAGGTCGTCGACTTTCCACGGCTATAAAACGCGATTCTCTATCATTTATCCCACGTCGTCTGCATCTACCAATGACCTCTGGGCTTTAACGATCATTCTCGGTGCATATTCAAGTGAAATTACCCGTCAAAATCCATTGAAATGATTTTATAATCATTCCGAAAGCGTTATTAAATACACTTCATTACGTATTGTTCTTGATATGTAATTTTATTCTATCCACGAGCGTCAGAGATGAGTCCCTGTCAGACATGTCGTAAACCTAAGTAGACTCTTCAGAATGCAAAAAAAGATCTTAAGAATGTTATGGATGGCTTGGTATGTAGGGGCTGCGGCAACGGGGACTTTTTTACGTCTTCAGTATTTTAAAGACAAACGATACGAATTAAATGATTTTTTAACGATTTTTATCGTTGGAGAGTTTTTTTTGTGGGTGAACTTCGTTCAGCGATTATATTTTTTTGTCGTTTATATTTTTTTATTTTATTGTTCATAATATAAGTGACAAGATTCCACACGAGAATCCTAATAGCTAATTAATAAATAATAGCGTGATTAAAAATTTATTGAGTCAAGGTATGACGCAGTTGAGGAATAAATTTTAGGGGTATCTGCAATGCCTCCTACAATTTTAGTGCAATTTTTACCATGCTTGTTTTTTATTTGTTTAGAGCTTGGTGAAGCTCAAATATATTTAGCGAAACGTCGCATCTTTGACAATAAGATCATAGTGTTTTTATTTCTCCGAAAATTCCCGATTCCTGGATTGATTTTCTAATATTTTCGTTGACACTTAATGATTTTTAGTTTCAAATGAAAGCTTTGTAATCGTTCATTCTAACGACTTTCTAATTTTTCCGGGAAATGACGTAGAATGTCATAAAACGCGAAGATATGATGTTTTTGGAAAATGTGTGTTTGGATGTCCGGATGTGTGTGCGAATTTTTGGAATTTTTTTTATGAATCATCACAGAAAAATGAACTAAATTTGAAGCTAAAAATCTGAAATTTCGTCACATAATTGGTACTACTTTGGAGGACTTCCGGGCGCAATTTCAGCTCAATCGGTCAAGTAGTTTCCGAGATACAGCAACTTCTCAAAAATCTTTTTTTCTCAAAAAAAAGTTTGAGTCGTTCTTCTTTAACATAAAATTTTCGCCTGAAAAATGACTGGAAATTTCGACTGAAACGTTATATCGCTTCGCTTCATCAGTAATTCGCCATTAGGGATTTTATTAAGAGACAGCGGGGTCAGATGGATCATTTTTAATCATCAGTAATTTGAGATTGATAAAGGGGATCAACTACTTCATCATTCTCAAAAATGACCCCGAGTTGTGAGGCATAAAAAATTTTGAAAAAGAATGTGAAAAACATCCAAATTTAAATAATTCTGATATTGAAATTCAATCCAATTTCATGTTAGTAATTTTGTCAAATATCAAAATTTAACAAATAAAAAAACAATAGTTTGACAAGATTCGAACTTTTTTTATTGAAAATTGCGACTCTCCCATGAGGATCAATTCTCGAAATGCGAAAGATTTCACTGTTCTTATTTGCAATCAGTGCTAGGTATCAATCGCTTCAAGAATTTTATCAACCGCCACACGCATGTCCCACGATAAGACTCTGATGAAATTCACACGTACCCCAAATCATTCTACATTGTTATTCTTCGATTATAGTGAGATGTATTTTTAAACATTTGTTATTTCCCCTACACAACTGAATAATTTACCAATTCTACATTGATGTAATTTTTTCTGAGACAGTAATTTGAGAAATCTCATAAACTTTTCCATTTTCATTTACATCATCCCATTGAGTTCTACAATTTCTTTCAGACGAGACCGAACGCGCTCTATAGCGCGCTGTAATTGTAGCAATCATAATTGAAAATCTCAAAATTAAATTAATCATGAATTAAATTTGCCGCCTCAGACGACTGGAACCAATGAGGAATAAGCGTGACAGACTTGCGAGATATCGATAGTTATCGAGTTTAAGTGTATGTTCGTTTTAGAATAGGACTGTAATTGTAACAATCATAATTGAAAATCTCAAAATTAAATTAATCATGAATTAAATTTGCCGCCTCAGACGACTGGAACCAATGAGGAATAAGCGTGACAGACTTGCGAGATATCGATAGTTATCGACTTTAAGTGTATGTTCTTTTTAGAATAGGATAAGCAATTGCATTTAATAACGGAAAAAAAATTATGCTTATTTCTTAATAATGTTGTTATTTTCCGCGAAAATGTAATGAATTTCATGCCCAAATTATTCAGAAACATGATACAATTTCCAAAAAGAACACGGAGAGAAATTTTTTGGAAAAATTCTAATGCTAGCACGGGAAAAGAGGCGCAAAGTGACGGCCAGGAAAAAATTCTAGTGCCGGCACTAGAAATTTTATTGGAGAGAACGTGAATTTTTCCCTGTATTTCTGTGAAAATTTCACAGAAATCCCCAGAAATTTTACCAAAAATACCAAGAAATTTTACCTTAACAGCACTAGAATTTTTCGCAGCCGGTCAATTGTAATTTTTTCCAGTACTCGTACTAAAATTTTTCTACAAAATTTCTCTCCGTGAAAACCGATCGCATGTTTAACAATGAAAAATACAATTTTTATAATATTTGTATCTCACTTGTTTTCCGTACGGCGTGCGTCAAGTTAAGAGGTAAAAAAAACACTTTACGCACGCTTAGCCGTCCCGAAAACTGAACTTTTCAATCAATCGTAATTACCGTTAAATTGTGAAGTTGTCAATTTTTAACATAAATCTTAAAATTTTAAATATTAAAGTAACCATCAATGTGTACATTTAAATTTCTAAATCTTCTATCAGCCAATAATTTAGGTAGGAAGATTGACGATTATTTGGATAATCAAAAATCAAGTACCTAAAGTTAGAATTATCTTGTTAACTAAAAAACTACATTTCAGTATTATCAAATATTTTATTCACCATCAATCGAAAAATTTAGCTAATAAAATCTATAATATTTTCAATTTGTTAAGGATGTTCGACACCTTTATAGCCAAAATTGACGTTCCTTTCATTTTTCTGGCAAATTATCGATGGGAGTGACGTGAAAAAATATAACGATTTTGTGGTTTGTCATTCTTTAATGGCTCACGAAGTTGCCTAGTGGTGCGATAATTTTCATGCGTTTTTTCTACAGTTTTGTGATTCTTTTTAAAAGTTTAGAGAAAACGCAGGAAAATGTTCGCACCACCTTAGAATTTCGTCAGTCATTAAATAATGACAAAACGCAAAAACGTTATATTTTTTCACGTCAATTCCATCATAAGTTTGCCAGAAAAATTAAAAAAACCTGAATTTTGGCAGAAAGGGTGTAGAACATCCTTAAACAGAGTTAAACTTTGAACAATATAAGGAGATAATCCTTTTTAATATTGTCAAAATCTAATATTATTGCCTATCCCTGGCATGGAAAAATACAACTTTACGCATTTCTATCCAAATTTTCTGGTTCTTACAGAACAGGTCTAATATTAATATTGATTAGGAATTTCAAAATTACCTCCAAATATCCGATCAGTCTCCCACAATCAAATTAATTAATTGAAAAGCTCCTTCATTAAGCCATTATGCGATCACAATTGGCAATTCTCTTAATTAATAGGCAGGGGCCTAATGAAGGAGTTTCTCAATGAATTTATATGAGCGAATGAAATTTTAAAGATAATCCTACCAATTCCTATTGCACCACCTCCAACTACTCAATAAAGACACTATCTATCTATCTCTCGTATTTTCCAGAGAATTCAAAATCCCTCTGCCAAAATTCCGAAACCGCGAAAACCATCGTAAATAAAGGGGGCACGTGTCAGTGCTGAAATGTTCAACCTTAACCGAGAGTTTTCCACATTAAATCTTGACCATTATATTCCACCTTTCTCTTTCGAGATCGACTAGAGAGTTGTATAATTTACTTTCATCACCTTACATACTTGACCATCAGGTGCCACACGCATATACAAGTTTATGCATATTGGTTACGAATACGTGACGATGTCACTCGTACTACCCATTCCATTAAGAAAAAAAACGCCAATAAGTTTAAAAGTTATTACCGATCCACCCGGAAACGAGTTGTGGAGCTGTTGCGAAAGCCAAGAAAGGTGCATGTGAAAGCTCAGTTCCTCTCTTAGTTTTCAATGTATGCAGCACTTTTATGTCATTTCTCACTCCTCTTCGTTGAATCTATTCCTTAAACTGAGTGATCAAAGTTTCTAGACACTTGGAAAATTTATTCATTGATTCGTATAAAGTTTTCATTCGTTCAATTCTCCCTGATCGTAAGTTCGATTTCTGTTGTGAGAATTTGGATATTTTATACCTCTGAATTAATGTACTTTGTCTCGTGATAGAACACATGGCTCTAGAGTGCATTTGATGCATTTTACATACCTCTTACGTAAACCACTGCCCAAAAATATCCCATTCGCAAATGGTTTACTCTAACATGTGTGCGAAGGTCGACAGACTCATCAAAGCCGCTCCAAACTGACAATTAAATAGATGCACGGGTTTTTTTTAACTCGAAAATCGTGATTGCACTTTCAATTTTATCAAGTCCATTCGAATGATTTTTAACTGAACTGCAGAATTTTTTGCAATGAGAATTGATTGTTTAGGATGAAAGGTTTATTTATTTTATTGTGACAAGTCGAAAAAGGCGCGCTTGGCGCTAACGATGTGGCCCACAGCGAGAGACGCGCTTGACGCGACAGTCGGAGAGGCACGCACGGGCTTCACTGAGACAACGCGCGAATACGCATGCCACTGAGGAGCAGAACGGGAAAACCGAGATTGCCCGCCTACCCATTCACTAACCAACTGACGGAGACGTGTCTTTCCCCCAGGCCAACTGCTACTGGTAACTGTTGCAGGGGTCACGTTTTTCGGGAGTGGATTCTGAGAGATGAAAATGCCGGCCGGTTTGTGTTGATATTCTTTTTCTGGGATTTTCTCAATTTTGTGGAAATTTTTACATTGTTTTGTCTAGAAATTTTTTTCGTTCTTTCCTGAGAATTCCCAAGTTCTCGGAGCTAATTTTAGAGGTTCGGGGGTAGGGGTAACGCGGATTTCATCAGTCATTTCGACTTAGTCGATTTATGATGAATTTTGTTATTTTTAGTACTATTGGACTTTTCATTTTAAACACCCCCCTCCCCTCGACAACCTCAATTAAGGGAAAAGCTGACCAGGTACAGTCGTCCCTGGAGTCGTCCCTCTCGAAATTTTCATAAACTGCCTAAATTTTCCTGCATTTTCTATAATTTCCTCGAAGATGGAAGAATTTGATCAAATTTTTGGGAATCACCTAAAAATTTTCAGAACACTGCCCGAATCTTCCCAATTCTTCACAGAAAACCGAAATATTCTAAATTTTTCAAAGAAACGGAGAACATTTCAGGAAATGCCAAAAGTTGCAAGAAAATGTGTCAACAGAATGGAAATAATTTGTCTAATAATAACTACCGTTGAACATGCTCAAGTTTCCCCGCAAGTTCTAGAAATTTCATAGATCATTAGGAAAACAGAGTTTTCATCATCTGTGAGGAACATTTCATCATTTTCTAGAAAATTCGAGAAACCTCCAGAGAGTTGTGGAAATTTCCATAACTTTTTGCTTCTCACCCCCTGAGGGGTTGATTTTCAAAAAAAGAAAAAGCACGTGTCTATTAATTTCGTAAGAGGAATCTACACACAAATTTTCAAGTCTTTAACTTGAGCGGTTTTCGAAATCTCATGAAAATATTTATCCCCTTTTCACCCCTTCAGGGGATGAATTTCCAAATTTTATACATCATTAGGAAAACTGAGTTTTCATCATCTCTGAGGAGCATTTCATCATGTTCTAGAAAATTCGACAAACCTCCAGAAAGTTGTGGAAGTTTCCATAACTTTCTGCTTCTCACCCCCTCAGGGGTTGATTTTCAACAAAAGAAAAAACACGTGTCTATTAATTTCGAAAGAGGAATCTACACGCAAATTTTCAAGTCTTCAACTTGAGTGGTTTTCGAAATCGTATAAAAATATTTGCCCCCTTTTCACCTCCTTAGAGGATGAATTTCCAAAAACACTTCCTCAGTGCTATGGCTTCCTCGTAGCAATGGCTTTGGCATGCTATGGCATGCTCGCAGTTTAGGTTGAGCACTGATACCTAAGTCAGGTGAAACCGGACTTCTTTATATATAATCCGGGAAATTAGTTGTCGAGTAACTCCAACGTAAATACCATTAATCGACAATTAATTCCCAATATTTTCCTCATCAATTAAATCCTCACTAATTGACTCCCACATACTCCCCGCTCTCATTAACCTTTCATTTGAGAATTCATTCGAAAGTCTCGTTCATCAAGTAAAAGCCGCGATACAGAACACGAAAATGAAATTTTTTGTCCTGAAAAAGAAGACTTTTCCTTTCATTTTCGATAGACGCCCGACGGTAGATGGTTAAAACGTCTCAGACAACAGTTATATAGATGTCGAAAGAGCCACTCGACACCGAAACTTTCGAACAGTGTGTTCGGCCATTCAAGAACCTCCAAGCGGTCCGGAGACATTAAAAAAAATGTGGAAATTGCAACATACAATGAAACATCGCCATTATCTCCGTAATAATTTCCCCCCTCAACACTTCGGCTGTTAAATTATCGTTGCTATGAATTATTTTGATCGTAGCTATGAAAAATAAACATTTTCACGCCTACTTTTCGGAGAATAACAAACGGTCGAGCTCTTGAGAATGTCGAAAGAGGACCAAACGCCTGTTCCTGGTATAGACCTATTTTTTCGGCAATAAGTCAACACGAGAGAAATTTTTGTCCATTTTTTTTTCTCAGGCCATACCTCCACTCTTACATTTCTCTCCTCACATAAATCTTGACGAAAAAGGCTAGACTGTTTTCCGTCTGTTCTTCACAAAAATAAACTCAATTTTTTTTCCTTTTTCCTTGATCCTCTTTCTAAGTATCTCTTCTACATTTCTTTTGTCAAATAAATCTTAACAGAATTGGCCTCAGTCTCGGTAAGTTTGGAGCTGTTTGAAGTGAGCAAGAATGAAACCTCCAAATAATAATTCGATAAATTCTTCTTATGAAAGACCAGCTGGTGGCAAAGTGAAACTCCCGTTGCCCAAGGTCTAGACACCTCCGGAGATCATCTGCGTCCTGATCGTCCGCACGTACTCATTCCGTTATTTTACCTGATTTCAGGTATTTTTATCTGAATCACACGGTTTTTTACGTATCGAGAGATGAAGTAATAAAATTGTTGGTTACATCAACTTCGAAATGAGCTATTTTGATTGCGAAAAAAGACTTTTTTTACATGGAATATATTTTAGAACTAGCCGAACATGATTGTAAATTGGGAAAGTTTTTTTTTTTCAATAGAATGAATCACATCTCTAGCGTTTGAAGCAGAGGTTTATTGATTTAGGATTTTGTTTGTCGAAGCGCACCTATCTTTTCGAATGGGATTACCTAAGATTTCATGGGACGTGCTGTATCTAGATTTTGCGCTGATATTCTCCTGCATTTGAGTTTTTGATTGAAAATCACACTTTAAACGTAGAATTTAGTGCATGGATGCAAAATAACGTCGCACTTTATAATTTTACTTCGGAGGGCTTCAATTTTCGAGAGTTTAGGTTTCAGTTTTGGTTTCTGTGTGGGAATGGACAAACAATGTGTACCAGATATATAGGCTGTTGGAAAAAAAATGAAATTTCATGGACAGTTGACTACTAATTTTCAGAACAGTGACACTGACTGCGATTTAGGGGGAAAAAATCATAAAATTTCAGGTTTCACTGAAAATTCAGTAAAATTCCAGAATTTTGAGCAGCCCAAAGACAAGAATTCCTTAATTTATTTGAATTTCCAATCTATTATGAGTATTCAGTGCCAAATTACATTGAATTTTCAGTGAAATCTGAAATTTCATGTTTTTTTCTCCCCCTAAATCGCATTCAGTGTCACTGTACTGAAAATTCAAGAATATATTTACCGGAATTTTCTGGTTTCCTATTCATTTTCAGGGAAAAATGGAATTAAAATGGACAGTTCTCTTTGATTTTTCCACGAAATTATGAATTTTCAATGACAAAATTCCGTGAAATTTCAGTGATAATTAAATTCGATGAAAATTTCCCAAAAGTGTACCGGAAATTTCAAACACAAATTTTCAACAGTGTACCGTATCATGATTGAGATACAGAAAAAATTACAACCATAAGTTTCATCGGACCAATTAAATCAGGAGTTTAGTGATGAAATGTTCTATTAAACGTCAGGAGATCATTTTCTCGTCCGATAAAATCTTCCAACGAAATTATCTTTCCATGATTGCACCTAATACGACACATTCTCGAGATAATTTGATAACTATCAAGATATTCCGTCAATCTGCAGGACCCGCTTGAAGAATAGCCCCATTAATTCATCTTGCCCAATTATATAAGTCTCATGGCTTCTGCACAGCCCAGAATCATAATTTCACGATTGAGCAAGTTATTCAATTTTTTTTTCCTGCGAATTCACCTCATTTTTCTTCAATATTCCATCGATGTGGTAACAGACCCAAAACTCGTAACCCGTTCCATCTCATTCAAAAAATTATAACTATCGCAACTTTATTCATCATGTGAGGTAACGGCAGACTAATCTCCGCGGAATGTCGTGTCGCACGTGACTTATCGAAAGTCAATGAAAGAAGGAGGAAAGAGTATTTTTAAAAACAGAGATTGCAGTGAATTAGCAATGCAAAATGCCGGTAATTTTTTGGATGCGTCAAATCGGTAAATTTACCGTTTTCTGACCATTTCTGACTTGACGCATACCTCGTGATGCAAACTGACCGGTCAGCTCACCCGATTGTCAGTAATTTTTTCTCATTGTCATTTATGCTGAAAAATCGTCTATCTAGATGTAATCTGACCGTCATTTTTATGCTCGGCGATTTTTTTTTTTCATTTTCTTCATGAATTTTTTTAGAAATTTGAATAAAATTATGAATAATGCCGAAACGGAAATCGAAAATTTAGTGAATATTACCTCAGTATGGAATTGCAAAAAAATCAGAAGTTTCGTAGCACTTTTCTTATTTATTATTATCACAGAATCTATACAGGTCAATTATAGAAAAACAGTCGTATAAGGTTTTTCATTGGATAAATGATGTCGTAAATCTTCTCATTTGAGAACTAATTAAAGAACTCTGTCAAACATACGGTCCCTAAAGCAGGCTATCTCTTACTAAAATTTGGGGAGCTCTGGGGTCCAAGGCTCAGCCCAGGGGCCGAACTTCGAATTAACACAGTAACATGATGAACGATATTTGTCGCGTTCTATCTAGATGTAAAATGACCGTCAAGATTTTCCTTGGTCTTTTTTGTGACGCGAAATTTCGTCACTTTTTTTCTGACCAAAAAGGATCAGTAATTGACCTTCGATCAGTGGCGTGTAATTTACGTGTAAAATGACGGTAAATTGAGCTTTTTCATACGTGATTGCTGTGACGAAATGAACTAAGCACATTTTAATTCAACTAATTCACCTCTGTAGCGAACATCGTATCTAAATTAATCTTGTTCGTGAATGCGCGTGACAAGAATGTGCAAAGTTAGGTGGTTGAGTCGTGTATGATAATCTTCAAATGTGCAGATATGTCAAACAACCGATGATTACTCATTCATGAGCATTTAAATAATTTTTCGATGAATCAGGTAGGGAAAAGGATCCTTCCACACGATTATGATTACAATACTCTCCAATTTTTTATTTGGTGACATCGAATAGACCCTAGCCTCGAACCAAATCCATTTGTTAACAATAACTAATGCTTTCTACGAGTGTGTCAAATAAACGGAGGCGGAAGAAAAAAATCTCCGCGTGCGGAATTTAAAATGAAACAATTAGGACGTGATAGGGGACAATCATGAGGTTATCTGGTTTCCCCAGTCGAAAACGTGAGTCGAATATTTTATATAATATGTAGTGAACCATAGAAATAAATACAGAAACATTTCGATAATTGTATATTCTATTGTGGAGAACAATAAGTTTATTTTCACCTTGAAGGTGAAGGCTCTCCATTCAATTCAAAATAGTGAAAAAAATAATTATCGCAAATATTAGATAAAAGTCCAACAACAGGTTATTTGTGCTGACTGGTCAATTCTGTTATGGACGACCGCCAATTATCCCCATAGGAACGCGCGTTTCATCATTTAGAAATGAGTTAATTGCAAGATTAATTATATATACCTTAATTATATATACCGTAACAATATGCATTTAAAAACAGGCCCATCAAATTACGATTTCGAAATTAAAGGTAATAAAATATCAATAAATCCGATATTATATCATGCGGAACAATTATATGAAACACGTACTAAAGTTTTGGGATTCCAGAAAAAGTGTTCCACCAATTCCTCATCTAATTCTCATTCCTAATCTATTGTAAGAAAAAGTTGATTAAAAAATGTGAAAAAATCTGGATGCATCTTGATCTTTCACAGAAGGCCTTCCCGAAAAAAAACAACAACAATATTATTTTTCTATTTTTCGATGGGCTCATTTTTCTCATGTCCTCTACTTTTAAACAAAAATTTGGCGTAACTTTTAATTCTGTTATCTGATTGGAACGAAAAATATTGGTGATTTTTTCTAGTTCTCTTCTCTGTATTTGCTGACCTAGATTTTTAATAATAAAAGGAAAAATTTTGCCTTTTTGTAATTTTTCGATGTCAACAACTTCTTTGATTTCTATATCAAAGAAGTTGATTTATATCTTTTATATTTTTCTTATATTTTGGTATCTGGTGACAAACTACTTGGAATTCTAGGTGATTATTTTATGTTGAGAATTTTCAATATTGTTTCAAACCAATGGCGCCGGTAATTGCGTAAGTGAATGTTTTCATTCATAAGTGGTTAATAATATCGACACGAGTCATAACAAAGTTGTAAATTATTTTTCAAATACTTGTGAAAGGAAAAAGTTCAGCTCGATCCATCAGGAGACCTTTGTTAACTTTATGACTTTTTGGCTGGCAAATCCCGCACGGAAAAAACGATGTGTAGACATACATATGACATATGAGTTAATCATACCACATACAGTGTGTAGTATATTCGTCATACATATGCAAAAGAATACTCTGAAATATTTTAAAAATATAAGTCATTCATATATGGCCTAGACATAAACTGGAAGAAATTCTGGGAAAATCCTTACGTTATCCAGAGGTCCTAGTCTTTCGAACAAGTTTTAAAATTTCTTGACGAAAGTTTTCTTTAGATCTCCCTCCGACATCGCGAAAAATTAAATCAATTGTTTTTGCGATTTCGTTTTTCGCGATTATCTCGGAAACTATGAGAGATAGAGCCTTAAAACCTATTCCATTCGATTCGTGAGGAAATTTGGGTTCCCTATAGGCAGATGGACGGCTCAGAATTGCGTTTTTCCACTTCCCACACCCTGTACAAGATGAATTAAATTAATTTTTTTTCTGCATTTTCGTTTTTCGCGATTACCTCGGAAACTATGGGAGATAGAGCTTTAAAACCTATTCCATTCGATTCCTGAGGAAATTTGGGTTCCCTATAGGCAAATGGACGGCTCAGAATTGCGTTTTTCCACGTCCTACACCCCATACAAGATAAATTAAATTAATTTTTTTTGGGCATTTCGTTTTTCGCGATTATCTCGGAAACTATGAGAGATAGAGCCTTAAAAACTAGTCCATTCGATTCCTGAGGAAAT
>NW_021680407.1:0-11022 GCF_001412515.2 Diachasma alloeum | reverse complement strand
TTATTTTATTTCCCATATCGTCCCATGATACCCACTATACAAGCACCAATGGTATCCGGCCCCATACAGATCATCATCAGTTTCATCACAATGATTTTGTCGTCCTCATTTCTCAGATCGATCCCTGCCACTTCGGACGCCTGATGCAAAATCGCATTACACTGTTGGTGAAAAGTGGTGCGAATTTGAGCAGCACCAAATGCAGTAGATCCTGCATGCATCATCCGACTGTCCATGTTAGTGGTTACGATGGCTGGCTCGATCGCCGACAGCAACTGCAGGCGTACGTAACGCATCAGTTCGGTGGAAATGTCCTCCGTGACCTCATTCAATAGGGCGAACCCGAACATATATCCATGTTTGGCGTATTCAGCAGTGAACACGACCAAACGTGTGGAATCCGCTATGTTGGGCACTATGAATCGCTGATGGGTGATGTTGAGCCTGTGGAAGTTGGGCACTGTCTGCCTAAAATCTGGATCAACGAGAACTGCTAGGGCATTCCCATGAGGTGCAGTCAGAGATCTGACACGAATTGCACCACTTTGGTGAGCTAAAAAATGGCTTAATCTCTCCATCAGCAGAGATTCCTGAAGGGCCAAGAAGGACCGGGGAATAACATTGGCAGGGATTTGCCGCTGCCAGCCTACAATTCTATGTTGGACGGTGTAGAACGGTATTCTCATAGCAATAATGCCAGGATGCCTATAAAACCCATAGAAATTTCTTATAAACCCCATTTTTGACCAATATATTTCATTCTAAATATATTTCATAAAAAAGATGATAATATTACACTCTGGGGACTCTGGTGAAATTTGAAAGTTGTGCGAGGAGCATTTCAAAGCCAAAAACACGAAAAACGACGTTTTCACCTTACGTACGGGGTAAAATGGGTTGGGTTCGAAATTGTTCGTACTTTTTCAAGTACCCTATGATATATCAAAAGTCGGTCGGTAGTTATTTTCATCAACCGAANTTACACTGTTGGTGAAAAGTGGTGCGAATTTGAGCAGCACCAAATGCAGTAGATCCTGCATGCATCATCCGACTGTCCATGTTAGTGGTTACGATGGCTGGCTCGATCGCCGACAGCAACTGCAGGCGTACGTAACGCATCAGTTCGGTGGAAATGTCCTCCGTGACCTCATTCAATAGGGCGAACCCGAACATATATCCATGTTTGGCGTATTCAGCAGTGAACACGACCAAACGTGTGGAATCCGCTATGTTGGGCACTATGAATCGCTGATGGGTGATGTTGAGCCTGTGGAAGTTGGGCACTGTCTGCCTAAAATCTGGATCAACGAGAACTGCTAGGGCATTCCCATGAGGTGCAGTCAGAGATCTGACACGAATTGCACCACTTTGGTGAGCTAAAAAATGGCTTAATCTCTCCATCAGCAGAGATTCCTGAAGGGCCAAGAAGGACCGGGGAATAACATTGGCAGGGATTTGCCGCTGCCAGCCTACAATTCTATGTTGGACGGTGTAGAACGGTATTCTCATAGCAATAATGCCAGGATGCCTATAAAACCCATAGAAATTTCTTATAAACCCCATTTTTGACCAATATATTTCATTCTAAATATATTTCATAAAAAAGATGATAATATTACACTCTGGGGACTCTGGTGAAATTTGAAAGTTGTGCGAGGAGCATTTCAAAGCCAAAAACACGAAAAACGACGTTTTCACCTTACGTACGGGGTAAAATGGGTTGGGTTCGAAATTGTTCGTACTTTTTCAAATACCCTATGATATATCAAAAGTCGGTCGATAGTTATTTTCATCAACCGAAAAATTTCAAATTTCATCAGGGTCCCCCTTAAATCGCCTGAAATTCAGAGATTACAGGGGAGATCAGCAGGGCCAATGTAAAGTGTTCAACAGCAAAATTCGTAGCGGTGGCGCATGGACTACGATGGAACGTACGGAACTGTTCGTATGGTAGGGCCCGAGTATAAATTTGTCGATAACCGGAAGTGGGTTCTCAATACAGTTGCCCCTCGCATTTTGTAATAATTGTCAGGAATGTAAAATCGAACATATTATAATCAATTGTATAATGGATGCAGAATCTAATGATCTAAAAGTCTTTTCCTTTTTCTCGACATATTTATTATTGACACGTACGTCAAAAAATTGATAGAAAATCCCAGCGCAGTCACTGGAAAACTCGTTAGTTTTCCAGTGATTCTATTGAATAATTGTGCAGATTTTGTTTTTTTTACTATAGTAATGTTCGATTATATATATTTATTCCCCCTCTGAGTGAGAAAGGAATATGTATCGCGCTTGCTCCCACTCATTGTCGTCTCCGTCGCGTTGGCACGTGCCCGTCCTCCGCCAAACTTAACGAGTGGGAGTGAGAAAGAAAATGGAGAAGGAGAGGGAAAACATTCCAACTCGTTTGAACGGTTGGAAGGTTTTCGTTGTTCTCCAGCGATATACACATCATGGGATTAATTCAATAATAGTAGATAAATGAATAAGATTTTTCGCAGATTATTGCGAGATTTAGATGAATGGTTGGCCTCCTTCAGTGACCATAAAAAATTGTCTCCAATCGACAATATCTCCCGATGAAATGGAGCGATGTGAATGAATCAAGTATCAATTTGAATATTTAAAAAATTAATCAAGAGTGAAAAAAAATCAGGGAATTCCACTCTGACATTTCTCTATTATGTGTATTTACCGAGAAAAAGAAAACGTTGTTCCTAGGAATCGATGTCTTTTTTAGGCAGCTGCATTTCTGAAATGCAATGAGCAAGCAATGTTAAAATTAAGTCATTTTGTAAAAAATTTCCAGTGATATGATGCTGAAAATCAAAGGAAAGTCTTGAATTCAGGAATGATGTCTGTAGGTTTCAGTAACATCTGGGCGGAAATTCCGCGAAGAGTTATTTTTATCGCGTTGCCGTAATACGGAAATTTCAAGGAATTTCGTCATTGCAAATTAAAAATTTCTATAAATTTCAGTCCAATTATATGTGTACCAAATCGACAATCGTTGGTGTTGTCGATTTTTTTCTCGTAAAATTTGTTTAGCTAAAAAAAAAGAAATGTCGACCGCTCGAGCGACAGTGTTGCTACATTCACTGCCGCTCGCTTCACGCTGTGGATAAGCATATATCCAAACTTCACGTGAGTCGTTGACTGTAGTGAGGAAAAATAAATGTAAAATGACCGAAAAGAATATTTTTCATCGTTGATAATTTCTGACATAAATGCTAGTTTTGACGAGAGTAAATGATTAATCTATACCCAGGCAACAAAATGATCCGATAGCCTAGAAAATTACAGGATATCTCTTCAGAAAATTTGTCGATAATTTTGTCGACAATTTGTCGACAAACTCGCAGTAAAATTTTCGGATAATGATTGATCATATCATAACATCAATCGGCAAATTATCAGCGAAATTTTTCCTGAAATTATCCATAAAATTTAACGGTAAATTTGAGATCAAGATTTACCCTTAAATTTTACGGTTAATAAATCAGCAAATAATCTCCAAATTTCCGGAAAAATGATCTGATAAATTTGTTGAAAATGTACCGATAATTTAGTCGAAAATTTACCGATAAATTTTGTCGAAAATTTACCGATAAATTTTGTNAATTTTGTCGAAAATTTACCGATAAATTTTGTCGAAAATTTACCGATAAATTTTCTTGATACTTTTTTTCATCCGGATACGTTCACATCAAAATTCTACTTATAATTTTTTTCATCGGGATTCTGGCCAACCAGAGCACAGCATTGCTCAAAAACTGTCAAAAATTCTACGGACAATTTTGGACAATTTTGGACAAATGCTAGCGTAGCTTCTCAACTGTTTTCATAACCAGATAACTGTCAAAGATTCTGATGATAAAATTAAGAGTTTCGCCAAATCCGAATGAAAAAAATAATCCTCCGAATACCACTCGACCTAAAAATGAATCGGATGTTTCCCTCTTGTTTCCCTATACAGCAACGGTCGGGATAAGTTTTGCACCAAAATCCCTCGCACTGAAGCGCACGGGATTTTGATCTGCAAAACTTCTCCTTCTCGTTGCTGCCCAACGAAACAATCGGGAAATCTCCGATAATTTTTGAGATCTTATGATATTACTAATGAAAAATTACCGATGAATTTTGTAAAAAATTAACCAAAGAATTTCTCATAATTTTCGTCCGATTGCATGATAGAAAGATGCCAAGAACGAAAATTAGTTAGTTTGGATGATTGTTCAAACATTTGATAATTCAGCGGCGAAAGCATGGAGAATTCGAAGCAAATTAAGAACGCGTACTCTGTGTATTCTAAATTTTTCAGTTTTTACTAATAATTTTTTGTCGGCGCAGGTCCATGTTTTTTTTTGTTCTAGAACGTATTATATGCGTCGCTATAATAATGGTGACAAAATGTTCGTGCCCTCCATTGGTGACATTATTGTGTTTTACATTCCCGCTGATGGAATCATCCACGGAGCAGGCCACTATTACCGAAGTGGAGTAGCGGGAAGGAGGGCTCATCAGGGCCAGAATCATTAGCACATCGAATGCTTCGGAGCAGATTGATGCCAAGTAGAATCATTCACTACCCCATGTCATAAACACAAATTACTCATTTTGTCATCGCCGTTTACTTAGCACATGAGAAATTAATTATGCATTCCAATTATGCTCATTCCTTTGGGAATCATTTGGGAATATTTTGGAAAGCAGTTTTGAAATTTGGAGAAAATCGTTTGATTTATTATGAATTAATCAAGTTACTACGTATCGTTAGCAAAAAAAAATTGAAAAAATTTGAAAAAATACTCTATAGCTCCCAAATGATTTGGGGAATCGATTCTTGGAGAACAGATCATTTGAGGAAGAATGAAATTCCCAGAATTAATTCATTTCGATTGATAGTGTAGCAGGGGTGGGGAGTGATGTCTTCATACATAGAGTATTGTTTGGAGACTGTTCCCGTATCGTACACTAGCCGGTTACCCGGGGCTTCGCTCCCGGAACTTTGTCTCTGCAAGCCTTTTTTTGCTCCCATTTTCCTATCGAAGAACTTCTTTGTGAACAATATTGCGCGTTGCTTGCTCGCCGACTTCACAGAAGAATGCCAACATAGTTAGGGTAGAGGCGCGCGGAGCGCACCCCATACGCTAGTAAAGCAAAATACCAACTTCCCTTCGCAGATGTACGGAAAAATCGTATGTGCACCCCGGGCGGGAAAACATGACTTTCCGCCCTAGATGCACAATATACTATTTTTCCAAATTTCCAAGCATTTATATTAATATGTAATTGGAGAGAGCTTTGTGTATTAAGCCCCCCCTTGTGGAGATTTCCGATTTTTTTTCTCCCAATATAGTTGTGTAGGAGAGGTTTAATAGTTTAAAGCAAATCATAATTAATTTTTTTTTTTCAATAGTATGTTATATCACGTGGCCTGAGAAACATTTTTCTACGCCTCTATTGTAATTGCTGCATTGGAAAATCTTTTTGCATAAATGATCAGCCTCCCTAATTTTTCAATGTAACTTCAGGTCTCCCAGATTTCGGTGGACGGATTTCAACTCCGGATCCAATACAAATGCTCGTCAATTTTGAAGAAAAATCTTTCTTTTTGCAGTTATTCCAAAATCCGTGATTGTGATAATACACGGAGAGAAAATTGTAGTACAAATTACGTTCCGTTTTGTAATCGTCGGGCAAAATGCGCGTTCGGGAATTTTCATTGATTAAATCGTAAATCTTACTTGAAATCACGGAAAATATACGAGAAAAGCCCTAAATTTTCCACGCCTTTTCGGAATTTTTTCGTAGTTTCAAGCAAAAAATTACGTTTTCATCCATAAAGATTCCCGAGCACACATTTCGCTCCACGATTACGGAACGTAACGTAATTTTCAAGAAAATGTTTCAAGAAAATCAATGCTTATCTATGGTTATGTATGCTTTCATATACATAAGTATACATAGGCATAAAAATTCATAAAATAAAATAGGTAAAAATAAGAATGAATATCCTTAAGTCAAGTATGGCGGAACAGATTGGGGACAAAAAACGTTTCATGGATTTTTTTAAAGAGGATTATGTATATGAAAGCATACATAAGTGTACTTATGTGTACTTATGTATGCTTATGTATGCTTATCTATGCATAAATACATATGCATAAATACATATGAATACATACATATGAATACATACATATGGATACATACATATGTAACAACTTATTTATGTTTTATGAGCTTATTTGTACCTATTTTATCAATTTTTATGTATGCATATATACATATGAATAATAGATATGGGGTATTCCATGTGAACTCACCCAGGTTAAAACCCTCACCATCGCCAATCATATTGCCGATTTTTCCTGTGGTTGTATGTGGAAAAATATGACTTCTCAAATTTTTTCAGATTTTTTGAGGCATCCTGTGGGCAGCCATGTTTTTTGCCAAGTTTTGTCTTCAAATGCCTGTAACTTCCGTAAAAATCAACCGATTTGAGGTTTTTTTTTTACAAAATGTGCGTCTTCGACTACACTTTCCATATAAAAATATGCCAATTTTTTTCAATTCGTTCTTCCATCGATTTCCTCAGAAAAACCTCAAAAAACTTCGAAAAACGAGTCGTTTTCAAAGTTGGACCCTTTGTATATTTTTCAAAAAATTTCAGTGAATATATTGGACTAAAATAAAATATTTCACCAAAGGCCAAAGTGGGGTCTCTATTAGAACACACCACTCGGAAAGATTTATTGTTAACGAATTTTCAAAAAATCATCAAATTGTTCCTGATTCGAATATAATGCAGTGATTCTTCAGGCGGTCAATTCAAATAATGCTTCTGCGTTCAAATGCGAAAAGAATTTTGAAATTTTTGAAATTTCTCATCCCGGATTCATATATTCAAATTGGAAATGACGGCCACGCAATGGGAAGCCCACTTCGGCCTTTGGTGAAAAATTTTGTTTTGGTCCAATATATTCACTGAAATTTTTTGAAAAATATGAAAAGGATCCAACTTTGAAAACGACTCGTTTTTTGAAGTTTTTTGAGGTTTTTCTGAGGAAATCGATGGAAGAACGAATTGAAAAAAATTAGCATATTTTTATATGGAAAGTGTGTTCGAAGACGCACATTTTGTAAAAAAAAACTCAAATCGGTTGATTTTTACGGAAGTTACAGGCATTTTAAGATAAAACTTGCAAAAAAACATGGCTGTCCACAGGATGCCTTAAAAAATCTGAAAAAATTTGAGAAGTAATATTTTTTCATATACAACCACAGGAAAAATCGGCAATATGGATTGGCCATGGTGAGGGTTTTGACCTGGGTGAGTTCACATGGAATACCCCATATACATTCTTATGTATACCTGTGTATACTTATGTATGCTTATGTATATATATGCATACGTACATATGAATAATACATATGCATTCTTATGTATACCTATGTATACTTATGTATACTTATATATGCTTATGTATACTTATGAGTATGAAAGCATACATGACCATAGATGAGCATTGATATTTATATATTATATATGCATAAATACCTATGCATAAATAACTCCACTTTCTTCATCTGAGATCTTTGTACGCACTTTCACTTGTGTAAAAATCGAGATACCAAATTATCAAGAGTAATTCTCGCTGGCAAATTTTCAGAGCTACAAAGAAAGTCCCTTGATATTTTCTTCTCCCCACTGAGATGAATCCCTATTTAACTAGGGGTGCGGCTGGTCTACGCAATATTGTTGGTCGCTCGCAAGCTCGCTCCCAAATTTGGGTGCGTTAAAATGGGAGCGAACCATTGAGGTTCACAACGAAAACTTCCCGGTTTTCAAAACCCAATATATAACAAATTTTTTTTTTTCATATTTCATCTTCGTTTTTCATGTTTTTTGGGAAAAGCTAAAAAAACTACTCGATCGATTCCGACCAAAATCTAATTTCCTCTTAAGTTAGCTGAAGACGTATCGATTGAAAAAAGAAAAAAGCAAATCAGATGATTGAAAAATTGAAAAACACGAAAATTTCAATTTTTGACGATGTATATCTCAACAATCTCGAAGTCAACTTTCTTGAAATTTTAGGAATCTTTTTTTAACGGATCCAAAAACATATGATCTAAATTTTGAGTCTTCAGCATATTTCGAAATTGTTCACATCAATAGATACTGAGGAAGTCCCTTAATCGAACTATAAAGACAGCCCTTTGATTATTCTTGAATAGTTGGTATGCAGGTTTATCTTTCACAGGAGGTGATAAATTCGAATCACCTACAGCAATCACAGAAATTCCCCCTCCGAATGTTTCATGCACCCCTTGAATGTGTTTCAATGGTGTATGGTGGTCTTTTGTACGGTGTTTGCTCTGTTTCTCGATATTTTTCTGGAGAATCACTGGACCGATTACATCCAAAATTTAATCAGAGTTAAGTTATATGAAGATGCTTTTGTTGCGTCATGGACGACCTCAATCGCGTTATCCGTCTATGAGAAATTGTTGACCAAATTTTTTCACAATTTTTTTTGGAGCAACTGGAGAACCACTGGACCGATTACATCCAGAATCTGATCAGGGCTAAGTCATATGGAGACGCTTTCATTGCGTCATTGATGAACCCAATTGCCTCCTCTGTTTATGAGATATCGTTGACCAAATTTTTTCTCGATATGTTTTTCGAGAAAAACTGGAAAACCACTGGATTGATGTGATGCAGAATCTAATCAGTGCTAAGTGAAATGAAGACGCATCGATTGCGTCATGGATGACCTCGATTGCGTCATCTGTCAATGAGAAACCGTTGATCCAATTTTTTCTTGATATTTTGTGGAGAAACTGGAGAACCACTGGACCGATTTTATCCAGGATCTAATCAGGGCTGAGTAACATGCAGATGCATCATTTGCACCATATATGACCTCGATCGCGTCCTCCATCTATGAGAAATCGTTGACCAAATTTTTTTCTCGATATGTTGTTGGAGTAAATCTGGAAAACCACTGGACCGATTTGATCCAGAAACGAATCAGAGCTAAGTTACATAAAGACGTATCGATTGCGTCATGGATGAGCTCGATCGCATCATCCGTCTGGGAGAAATCGTGGAGCAAAATTTGCGTCACACACGTGCATAGTACACACACACACACACACACACACACACACACACATACAGACATCATGTTGAAAATGGCCTAAAATGCTTGTGGGGACCTCGAAACGTGAAGATATGATGAAAATTCAATTTTCGATTTTTGGGGTGATTACAATAATTTCCCTAACGTTAAAAACGAAGTTAAAAATTAATTAATTAATTAAATTATTAGAATTAATTAATTTTCAAAATGACTCTAATTATAGTTATTTCGATTATTAATCCATTAATTATTAAGACTGAATGAGATATAAGAGTATCTTAGAGTATCTTGGAGATCATACGAGTATTCTTCTTCTTTTTCCTTCACCATGTGTAAAAATCAAGATAACAAATTATCAAGAGTCATTCTCAATACCGTTACGTTTGTACCTTAATTAGTCTTGACCATGTCGAACCTACAGATGATACGCGCGCGCGCGTGGGTGGGGACGGAGTAAGGATATGTGGCAATAATGTGCGGTATTTGTCGCTGAGCTTATGCCGTGAACTTAACCGTCTGCATGCACGTCCATCACCAACCTTTGGGTCGGTTAAGAAGGAATACCATATGCGTACAGTGCCATCTACATTTTCCATGAATGTAGATGGAACTGTAATTGATGATGAATTTGTAAGGAAAAATTATTGAAAAATATGCATTTTTGGGGTATTTTTTTGTCTCACCCCTATCGGGAGGTTGCGAGGTTATAATTTCAGGGGATTATTCTACAGGGTCATGGGAAACGATAAGAAATGAGAACGGCTTCTGGAGTATTGTCAGGTTCAGGACTTTATTGACGGGACAACATTCGCCGATCATGATAATGTCCTTTGTGGTGGTACAGAATCAGCCGTCACCTCTAGCATGATAATCATTGATGAACATAATTGTTCCTGCAGTAATCATACTTCAGGATTTTCTGCAGGATAGTTTCCAGGATTTCCTCCAGTACATTTTCCAGGATTCTCTCCAGGATAATTTCCAGGATCTTCTCCAGGACATTTCCCAGGATTATCTCCAGGATAACTTCCAGGATTTTCTCCAGGACATTTCCCAGAATTATCTCCAGGATAATTTCCAGGATTTTCTCCAGAATAATTTCCAGGATTCTCTCTAGGATAATTTCCAGAATTTTCTCTCGGACATTTTCCAAGGAAATCCTGGAGAATGTACTGGAAAAAATCCTGCAAAATGTCCTGGAGGAAATCATGGAAATTATCCTGGAAAATTTCCTGAAGAATATCCTGGAAAATGTCCCGGAGAAAATCCTGGAAATTATCCTGGAAAATGTCCTGGAGGAAATCATGAAAATTATCCTGCAGAACATCTTGGAGAAAATCCTGGAAATTATCCTGGAGATAATCCTGGGAAATATCCTGGAGAAAATCCTGGAAAATGTCCTGGAGAAAATCCTGGAAATTATCCTGGAGATAATCCTGGGAAATGTCCTGGAGAAAATCCTGGAAAATGTCCTGGAAATATCCTGGAGATAATCCTGGGAAATGTCCTGGAGGAGGTCCTGGAAATTATCCTGGAGAGAATCCTGGAAAATGTACTGGAGAGGATCCTGGAAACTATCCTGCAGAAAATCCTGAAGTATGGTTACTGCAGGAGCAATTATGTTCATCAATGATAATGCTAGAGGTGACGGCTGATTCTGGACCACCACAAAGGACATTATCATGATCGGCGAATGTTGTCCCGTCAAAAAAGTCCTGAACCTGACAATACTCCAGTAGCCGTTATCATTTCTTATCGTTTCCCATGACCCTGTAGAATAATCCCCTGAAATTAAAACCTCGCACCCTCCCGATAAGGGTTGAGAAAAAAAATACCCCAAAAATGCATATTTTTCAATCAT
>NW_021680406.1:0-3875 GCF_001412515.2 Diachasma alloeum | reverse complement strand
CTCCCTCCACATTTTCATCCCACATTCACCCTAAATTTAGTCATTCACCAAACAAGGTCCTTACGAAAATTTCGATATCTCTCAATTTTGAAATGAAAAAACAAAAAATTCCAAAATTTCAGTCACGCGAATTAGTTGTTTGGGAATAAACGCGATATCTACGAGAGATAGCGTATTTTTACCGAAAACCTTTTTTATAGATCTCACTCCGCTCTAGAAAAAAGGTCTTTATAAAAATTTCGATATCTCTGCATTTTGAGATTTTTTCTTCAAATTTTGCAACTAAATTATGTGACAAAAATTTGAAAAGATACCCAATCCATTCAATTCAAGTTACATTTTGCAACATGTAGTTTTTTCCAACATTTTCTCCCCATAAATAACCAAGAAACAGTTAGCGCAGACATCTCTGCACAATCGAAAAAACGGCTATACAAACTATACAAACCAATGGGAGAGGTTTGATTCATATATATTTAAATCGAAACAGATACATGTTTTCGAATATTCATTTATGACATGATTATTGAATTTACGGGTTTTCTTCCCAACGATTTTTATAATTATTAGTTTCACTTGTGTGGCCAATCGTAGTCATATTTTCACATAGAGTTGCTTTTCTTGAACTATATGCAAAAATCGATGTTTTAAATAAAGAGAGGCTCGCCACTGTTAAATAGATCAGGGCCTAATAGGCGAATATGACATATACGGCTTGTCAAAGCCCGGTTAGCTGTATTTCCAGTTAAGCAAGCCCTGATGGACAAAGTATACGGCTACCGGAAGCCGGTTAGCCTTATTTTAGATGAATCAGGGCCTGATATGCAACATTAGAGACGGGCTATACCCCCTCGATATATCGAAGCCGCCGATATTTTACATCGATATATCGATAATTTCCTGCCGATATTTTGGGCGAACAATATATCGATATACGATTTTTTTTGTCAATATCGGAGTCTAAATTTTATTTCAATCTGCCGAAATTCAATTTCTGTCCCCACTATGGGGCCAGCGCCGAGCGCGTAGATAAAGTTCAGCACATTTATTTTCAGAAATAATCTTCCAAATTGAGAACAAATGGATATGCGTTACAACAATAAAGTACATTAAGGGGTTTGGGCCTAAAAGTCTGAAATTAAGGTAAGAACAAGAGGGAACCTAAGATTCTGAGGGTCAAAAGGAAACCGAAGGCAGCGAGGGAAACGAGGGCCAAAAGGGAAGCCAGAAAACCGAGGGCCCAGAGACAAACCAGGACTACGAGCGATACCAGGGAAATGAGGGTCAAGAGAGAAACCAAGACCACGGGGAAACCAGGGAAACGAAGGCCGAGCGGAAAAATAGGGCTGCGAAGGAAACGAGGGTGAAGCAGGAAACCAGGGCTACGAGTGAAATGAGGGTCATGAAGGAAACGAGGGCCAAGAGGGAAACGAGGGTGAAGCAGGAAACCAGGGCTACGAGTGAAACGAGGGTCATGAAGGAAACGAGGGCCAAGAGGGAAACGAGGGCCAAGCAAGAAATCAGGGCTGCAAGAAAAACCAGGATGACAAGAGCCAAGAAGGAAACCGAGGGTCAAGAGGGAATCGAAGGCAGCGAGGGAATGGAGGGCCAAGACGGAATCAATGGCCGTAAGAGAAACGAGGGTAATGAGGCCTAAGCGGAAAACGAAGGCGAACGAGGGCCAAGAGGGAAACCAGGGTCAAGCGGGCCCCTTGCACTGGTAGAAGGGTTTAGTTGCACCAAACGAGGTTGCTTAACTATTACCACGATTCGTTAACAGTTAAAAAGCCTCGTTTCGGATAACTGAATCGTTCCACCTTTTCTATCAATGTAGACGTTTTGAAATTAACCCCCTTAGACGTTTGACCCTCGTTCCTCTCTTGGCCCTCATTTCCATCGTAGCACTGGTTTTTCGCCTGACCCTCGTTTCCTTTGTAGCCCTAGGTGAAAGGCCTCGTTTCCCTCTGTTGCTGTCCGCGTTGCCTTTGTTTCCCTGGTTTCTCTCGTAGCCCTGACCCCTTCTTTTCTCATCTGCTTTCGTTCGATATCGCCCATCCCTACACAACATATACGGCCAGCCGGAGGCCGGTTAGCCTTATGTCAAATAAACGAGGGCCTGATGTACGATGCATACGGCTGCCGGAAGCCAGTTAGCCTTATTTTAGGTGAATCAGGGCCTGATACACAATATATACGGCTAGCCGGAGGCCGGTTAGCCTTATTTCAAATGAATCAGGGCCTGATACACAGTATATACGGCTAGCCGGAGACCGCTTAGCCTCATTGCAAATGAATCAGGGCCTGATATAAAGCATACACGGCTAGCCGGAGGCTATCCGTACCTGATTACACATGCCTGACATCAGGCTGCCGTATTTATCTAGCGCTTGGCCCTGCCGTGATGACAAGTCTGCCTTACGAATTTTCTAGTCGGGAGGCTCACAAGGAGAAAATTCTAACTGACGAGGGTCACAAGGGAAAAATTGAATTTCACAAGGGTCAAACGTCACGAGGCTCACGAGGGTCATGAGGAGAACATTAAAGGACTACCACGGAAAAATTGACTTTCTCTACGGTCACATGTCACAAGGCTTACGAGGGTCACAAGGGGAAAGTCAAACTTCACACACATCAAACGTCATGAGACTTACGAGGGTCAGGAGGAAAAATAGTACATTTCACGCCTAGCCGTGGAAAACAGATCATCCACCCCCACGTGCAAGATTGACATTTGACGTTTGACGTTTGACCCTCAAGAAATTCAATTTTTCTCTGGTAGCCCTCGTGAGCCTCGTGACGTTCGATTCTCGTGAAATTCAATTTTCCCCCCGTAACCCTCGTGTAATATAATGTTCTCCTCATGACCCTCGCGAGACTTATGACGTTTGACCTTTGTGAAATTCAATTTTCCCCTTGTAACCCTCGTGAATTTTAATTTTCCCCTTGTGAGCCTCGTGGGCCTCGTGACGTTTGATCCTCAAGAAATTTACTTTTCTCCTCATGGCATTTGACCCTTGGCGTTTGACCCTTGTGAAATTTAATTTTTCTCCTGTAGCCCTCGTAAGCCTCGTAACGTTTGACCCTCGCGGAATTTAATTTTCCCCTCGTGGCCCTCGTGAGCCTCGTAACTTTTGACCCTCGCGGAATTTAATTTCCCCCTCGTGGCCCTCGTGAGCCTCGTAACTTTTGACCCTCACGGAATTTAATTTTCCCCTCGTGGCCCTCGTGAGCCTCGTGACGTTTGAGTTTCGTGAAATTCAATTTTCGCCTTGTAGCCCTCTTAGTCTCGTGAAGTTTGATGCTTGTGGAGTTTGACTTTCCCCTTGTGGCCCTCGTGAGCCTTGTGACGTTTGACCCTCAAGAAATTCAATCCTTCCCTGGTAGCCCTCGTGTGCCTTGTGACGTTTGACCCTCAAGAAATTCAATCCTTCCCTGGTAGCCCTCGTGTGCCTCGTGACGTTTCACCCTCAAGAAATTCAATTTTTCCCTTGTAGCCCTCGTGAGCCCCGTGACGCTGGTTTCTGTTGAAATTGAATTTTCCCCTTGTGGGCCTCGTGACCTTTGACCTTCAAGAAATTAAATTGTATGCGCTGCATCTCTACGCGGTGTAGATATGAGGAACGCCGTTTTTAGGATTGTACAGAGATGTCGGCGCTAACTGTTTCTCGGTTATTTATGGGGAGAAAATGTTGGAAAAAACTACATGTTGCAAAATGTGACTTGAATGGAATGGATTGGGTATCTTTCCAAATTTTTGTCACATAATTTAGTTGCAAAATTTGAAGAAAAAATCTCAAAATGCAGAGACATCGAAATTGTTATAGAAACCTTTTTTCTAGAGCGGAGTGAGATCTATAAAAAAGGTCTTCGGTAAA
>NW_021680405.1:0-2482 GCF_001412515.2 Diachasma alloeum | reverse complement strand
TAACTACTTAATGAACTCATTTGAAAAACCTAAAATTCATTTTATTCTTATTTAAGCTTGAAATTATGCAGAAAAAAGAAAAAACTAGAACCCCTGGAGAAACTATTGAGCTTCTTCGCTGTGTTCATTGGGTGTGTGATTATTACGGATAAGATTAGAACTTGTCGCAGGAGTTTGCTGATTTAGAAGGCTTGGAACATGGTTCTCCTTGTCTTCATCGCGAGGACCATGGTGGGCCAATCCTCTTGAACCACTCACGCAATTCTGATTGGATACTGGAGGGATAAGAGTAGTTAGATGTTTCATTCTTGTCGCGTTGTCCAAACTTGGATTAATGTCTTAGGTGACTGTTGAGCTGGGGGCAATTGGTCCTGATACATGGCTCGCTCCAGGAAAGGCAGGGTATGCTGGAATTTGCCTGTTGATCAATTGAGAGTGAGAATTGGGGGTAGGAATTGGCCTCGACATTCCACCTTGACCATGGCACTCCTGGCGCTGATTGGATGCTGGAGGCATTGGATTAATGCCTTGGGTGTATGCTGGGCTTGGGAGAATTGGTCCTGATACATGGCCCGCTCCAGGAACGGCATGGTATGCTGGACTTTGTCCGTTGATCAATTCAGGGTGAGAATTGGGGGCAGGAATTGGCCTCGACATTCCAACTTGACCGTGGCACTCCTGGCGCTGTCCAGGGTATGGAAGTACGTGCTGCTCGTACATTGGGCCATTAGACCTCCATGCTGAATGAGGAGGATATAAATAGGGGTCATAGCCAAGCTGCATCATTTCTGAAAGATATATCCAATCAATTATTATTGATTGGGCTGAACGTATCGTCGGGGTGGATACGCACTTACAATTTGGCAGTCTGGAATAAAAAATATGATAGAATCTGAAATAACAACTTTCATATTTCAACAATTACGTTACTTTTCATACCATTATCGTCATTTATTCTTTCTCTCTTTCTTCTTGATGATAGTGAAGTACTAGTTGCTGCAGAACTTCCTTCCATTGGGCCATCGTTGATCGACTTCCATGTAGCATCCTTGTGGCATATTTAAATATCACCCTCGACACGTCGTTACGACAGAGCAGAATGTCCTCTTTCCTGACATTTCTCAGCTCTGGGATCAAAGTTTCAAAGAAAGCTCTGTTGTTCTGGTCTTGTTCTGCTGCACTGTCTATACGTGCATTGGTGGCTAGAGATTTTCCCAATAATGCGCAGTTGTCTGTGTGTATACGGAGAATCTCTTCAGTAATTCCATCTGGTTTTTTAGCCATGTTCTGAAGCACTGTCTCACAATTTGATTCTTTAATATCTTTGGGCGGCTTCACGTCATGAATGCTGTCTAAATTTCTACTTGATTGATTGGGGAGGACAGAGCTGGATAAAAATCCTAACGATTGATAGTAGGGCCAGCTCGACTCATAGGTGTCCTCAAGACCGTCGCCCGATCGGTGATGTTGAACTTGCCGATGTTCCTCCTTGAATTTCTTAACAAGAGATTTCCATTTATTTTGGGCTTGAAGTTTTGTAATGAGAAAAATCTACTCTTTGAATCTTATTTGCAATGTTAGATCTCATAACATTGTCCAATATAAAAAATATACCGAAAATATTGTAGGACGACGAGCATATTGAAAAATCATTTCCCAGGATTTTTTTGAGGGGACCGAAGGAGTGAACTTGGAACTGTTCTCAGAAATAAATGATCGAAAAATTGTAAATAAATAAGAATTGTTCATGAGATCCAAAATTTTTCGATGGAAAATAATGTTAGAAATAAGATTATTATATAGATAGAAATAATCGAATAACAAAATATTGAAAACAATTTCCTTAAGTTCTCCAACAAGGAATTCTTGATCGCATGAAAAATTACAATTTTTTAAAAAATCTTCCAATAATTTTTTCGAAAAAATTGTTCAAGTCCGCCCTTTCGTACCGCAAAAGCAACCCTGGGGAAATTGTTTTCGGCATTTCGCTCTCCCGTATAAAATTTCTAATACCTTTAAAATTATTTCCCATCCACCAACTTTCGATATCATGAGTAATAAGTATTGATTTTTAATTTTTTCTATAATTTTTTTCAAAGAACATTTTCGAGTCGCCCGATCACCACTCAAAACAACCCCTGGGAAATAATTTCTCGCATTTTGCCTTTGTGCCTATTATTTCTAATACCCTGAAAATAATAAAACCTTCTAATATCTTCATGAACAATGAACTATTCATTTTCAATTTTTCATTAAAAAAAATCCTGGTAAATTGTTTCCAACATTTGGGTCCCCCCTCAACATTTTTTAGACCCCCAAGATTATTTTTCATTCGAAAATTTTACATCTCATAAGTAATAAATATTCATTTTTAATTTTTTATCAAAGTTTTTTCAAGTAATTCCCCGAGTTTGCCCCTCAGAAACCTGAAGAGAGTCACAGGGAAATTGTTTTTCATATTCTGCCATTTTGCATAATATTC
>NW_021680404.1:28379-29402 GCF_001412515.2 Diachasma alloeum | reverse complement strand
ATCTTGATCGCACAATTCATTCGGAAGAAATTGTCACACCCACACAATAAGTATTTCGTTCAGATGGGTTTAAAAAAGTTTTAAACACCCTAAAACATCNATTAATTTGCGGTTCTCATTCATGTATGAAATGATAATAATAATTACTGTAGGCCTGTCATTTGAGTTAATGAGGCAAACAATTATTCAGTTAGCTCCTATTAGGGTCCACGACTCAGTTTTTACCTAAGAGTTCAGGTAGTACAGCCCTGGATATTTCACGAAAATAATCTTTTCAGTCTTATAGCGCCATCAGGTAACGGAAATTGTTACTGACAATTTTATTCTATAGGTAATAAATGTATTCGATTCCTACAATACCGATGCTGGTTTATCGGCTTGGCGCGTTGTGGACACTTCGTCCTCGTGGACAGTTTCGCCCGTGCACTATTTCATTTGTGGACAGTTCTGCTGTGCACAGTAGCGCTCCGTGTACAGTTCTGACTCGGCGGATGTATCTACCCCGCGACGGATTGTAAACTTAGAGGCAATGAGAAAATAGATGATTTTGCAAACCAACTTGAAAATAATAAAAGTATTAAAAAATAGTAGACAAAAATTCGTTATTTTTTTATACAATTAATATTCTTCGTCAAATTTACACCGAACGACTAGAAGCTTCATACCGAATTTTCAATTTAAATTTCACACCAATGAGGTCAAGAGCGACATTGTCACATGTCGTGGTAGAGTGAATGAAAAACCGCAGAAATCGACGATTTGCTTTATTTTTCAGTATATCTTGATCAATAGATCTAAATCAGAGTTAAAAGTCGCATGAAGTAAAATCAAGATTTACTTTCTCGCATAATAAATTTTTTTTTTTAATGTAGAGTGCGATAATCTCGGCCTTACAGCCGAAGAGGATACAAAAACTTTGAAAATTCATCTTTTTTTTCTTGAACGCAAGATGTGGAATTTTTTTTTTGTTATCCCTCCGTAGAAAGTTGGATTTTGTCCCTGATTTATACGGGGGGGGGGGGG
>NW_021680404.1:21317-28332 GCF_001412515.2 Diachasma alloeum | reverse complement strand
CGGGGGGGGGGGGGAGGTACCGCTTTCTTGCCCTGGGAATTTTGTTATCCAAATTCAAGTTATCGCTCAAGTTTCAATTGCTCTTTAGATTCCTCAAGTTGGTCTTCAATTGAAAACAATTTTCTTTATTCAAAAAATTTCATTTTAATGATTAAAAATAATATACCTTCATCTTTTTCATTTCGAAGACATCTAACTCGACAAATAAACGTGTACCTGAATTTATATGTTTTCAGAGAATATTCTAAAAAAAACGAAATATGAAGGATTCTTTGTCAAGTGGGCTACTAATTTTCATCATGTTCATAAATTCATGAGATTTCTTCCTTCAGTTTCTATATTTTTTGGGGCTTTTTATGAATTTTTCAGATTTTTAAGACTAATAGGAGCTCAGTTATAAGACAAGTGACAATCGATTTTCGATTTTATTCACTTACAAGTTACTAGCAGAGGAAAGATCATTCTTGAAATACATAAACTTCCTATTTTTTCCTCAGCATTCCAATGAAAATATTTATTAATCATTTTAAACGGGAGTAAGCACGAAAAATGAAAAAAAAACTAGCCAAAAAAACGTCATAACGATGTTATGGTTCTTCGGGCTGGATTAATTTTGAAGAGAAAATGCAAGGATATTTTATTTACTATACGCATTTTTCTGTGGACGAGGCATCACGGGATTGCCAGTCCTCCTAGGAGAAAAATTGGAAAGAGAAATTAATGATGCTACTCTTTTGATATAAAACCATAATTCCTCTTTGTCTCTGCAAATTGTAAGTCAAAAAGTTACTCCTTGGGATTTTTAATTGATTAGATGATTATTCGGTAGGTAAATAATGTTATTTGAATGAATTCCGTGCTATAGAGCTGTTCTAAGTCTATAACTTGGAAAAATGCTACAACTCTGGAATGCATTTTTCTATATTTATTGAATATTCACAGGGCATTATAAGCTGTCGGATGAGCAAAAAGCATCATTGAAGTTTAATTTTTTTTTCCTATGAAGAACTGGCGATCTCTGATGCACTTTTCACAGAAACATAAGTATAACAAAAGAAATATTCTGAAATTTCTACATCAAAATTAACCCGGTCTGAAGAGCTAAAGTTACGATTTTATCTTTTTTTAATATTTTTTTCGCATTTTTAGTACTTATTTTAGTTTGAAAATTTTTGAAAATGTTGACATTGGAAAGCTGAGGAACATATTCTAAAAAAATTAAAATATGAAGAACAAAAATTCAAACGTAATTGAAAATAGAGAATCAAATAGGAATAATTTCCATTACCAATTAAATGACTCTGGAAAATTAAATACTATTGAAAAAATAATAATTCCAAATGAATAATTGATGAAAAAAACTTGAAAATGTTCCATCCCTGAAGTTACTTTTATGCATTGATTTTTCGATAACAATTCCTTGCAATATTTTTCAATAATAACTTTTTTTTTATTCAAGAAATTTTATTTCAGTGATTAAAAATCATATTTCTCATTCTTCGTTATTTAGAAGACACCAAACTCGACAAACAAACTAGTAATTAAATGCACTTTTTCAGAATATTCAAAATGGAATTCTATTGAAAAAAAAAATTAATTCCAAGTGATTGGAAAAAACTTCAATTAATTCATCCCTAAAATAGCTTCTACGCACAGATTTTTCGATGCTAATTCCTTAAATTGTTCTTCTATTAAAAACAATTTTTTTCATCCAACAAATTTCATTTCAATAATTAAAAATAACGTTTCTTATTTTTAATTATAACGTTTTATGAGAATATTCTGAAAAAAAAATTACGAAATATGAAGAAGAAAAATTGAAACGTAATGAAAAATAAAGCATTGACTAAAAATTATTTCCATTTTCTAACCAAACAAATCGGGAGAATTGAATACTATTGAAAAAATATATAATTGTCATTGTCATTGTCAAAGGAAAATTACATCGATTAAAAACCACAATGTTTTTCGATCACAGCGGTAATTATGATTGTCAAAAAAAATCAAAACAAGAAAGAATAGACTCTGTTCATTTCTGAGATCTTCAGTTTTCATTGGAAACTGATGACAATATTTCATTTTAAAAAATTGTGTTTGTTTTGCATTCTCATAATTTTATTACGTTTTGCCTCCTCCTCAGTATTGTGTATCGAACTTTCCATGACAGAGGCGACGAAAAATAGTGTATGCAACACGGGCGTACAGACATCCTAATCCGCGTGATTGCCGCCCGAGGCTTAGTAATGGATTTGTTTTTATTATTTTGACATTTCACATGAAACACCTTAAAGGGAAGAACAACGATAACACTGAATCAAAGTTCCTTATAGAACATTCATCGTAGTTGACAGATTATGTATAAATTTTTCTTAGAATTTTTATGCATTCATTTTTGAAGTTATTAACCATTAAAATCCTTTCATTCCATCTGGACTCATCGCCTTTACTTCACCATTCTACTACTGATATTAATTACAATAAATTAGGAAGTACATAGCAATTTGTTCTTCTTTATTTACTAGTTTTGTTTCTATTTCCGGAAACGGTTCTACTTACCCATCATGTAAGGATCATCGACTAGAGGATAAAAGAAGTCTGTTGTCTGCACCAAGCTAAGGCCACCATGTCGGAGTGGCGTTACTGAAGAGTCCATACCAATCCCTAAAATTAATCAAGACAAGAAATTCAATGAATAAAATGGTTCAGAATTAAAAGAAATAAACGTCATAAAAATTTGAAAAATGGTATTGAGAAGCCCTTGGCGGGAGTGGTGTGGCCGCCATATTGTCCAAGGCCCGGCTATACCAACAGTTGTACCCCAATTATTCATACAATAGTTGCATTCAAATGAACGCCGGAAAAAACTGGGCGAATTCGTATTTCGCTTAAAATCTTTTCTTTACGTTTCATATTATCCTATCCACCTTCATTCTTCGTAGCCATTGAATAACGTCATATTTACTACAAAAACATGCATCTAAAAAAAGCTCGTCAAAATCCAAATGAAAAAAGGATCAATAAACGCGTTAATGAGACATTTCTCTTATTAATATTAATGATATTAGCATCTATCCGTTTCCCCACCAGTAGGAGGAACTGGTAGAAGAAAAAACAATTGCGGAAAATTTTATTTCTCATCCTAAGGACATCGGATAATAAATTGAAAAATTACCAATTCTGGGAATGGCCATGTGCATGAAGTGTGCATGCTCATGATCCTGTGCACTACCATCATCAGCTTGTAGTCCCTCAAGGAGTTTACCAAGTACCTCCTGAGGGACTTTACACCCTCATCCTTTTAAATCAGCAAAACGCGTCAGACGGAAAGTGGCATCAAGATCATGTGCAACTGGATCGAAAGGCCTGCGTAACGCCAGTGCGTTTGGATTATTCCCCAGCTCCAGTTGTCCAACGGATAGGGCGTCCTGGCTAACCGGTGTTCCCTGTAGATCCGCCATTTTACCGTCAACAAAATTATATCTGCAATTACGATTATTTAGTCAATTTCACCTTTTTCTGAAATCTCCAAATTCTTTCAGTTCGTTTTTTTTCTGCTGTTTTAATGAAAATCTGGAGCCTTATGATTTTCGGTGGAAACGATGCGGGGAATTATAACTTTTTTTTTCACTACCTCCGCCACTGTCCGGTTCTCACCTCGAGCTTTGCGCCTCTTCTCACGTTATCAGGGTATGTAGTTATTCGCACACAGTGAGCCGCTGTCACGGAGAAATAACGACACCGGCGTCGACTGACCGGGCTCTTGGATAACCACAAAATGGCCGTCGGTTCCAAACGATATATGGGCCCCTCTAACGGAGAACGTTGCTTCTGGAGTGTCCCCAAAGAGGATTGGCTAAAGTAGAGGCTCAGATCTCGGGGTTGAAGTGACCCCAAGCCAACAATAGTTCGACCCCAATGGAGGGATGGCGCCACGGTCGAATCTGACGGCTAAGGTATGATACAAGCAGGTATGGAAGCCAGAAAACAGGAGACAAGTTCGCCGGAGCGCCAGAAGCGGCGTTCCGGTCGACTTACGCTTCCCCTCAACTCCTTTAGTCTCCCACCACTGGCACTTTTTTTGCTGGAGGGAACGTTATGAAATTGATATTTTAAGTCAAAATAATTAGCCCCGTATGAAATTACATGTACAATGCGAAGAAAAATAAAAAAATGCAAATATATTCTTGGTTTTTCATGTACTATTTCTTTAATAGTCAATGGCCCGCTCACTCTTTCATTAATGGGGTGATTTTTATCTTATAATAGGTGAATTCTTTCTTTTTTTACTGAAAATAATTACCAAGATTGAGAGTGAAATCACTGCTCAATATAATAGCATTAAAAATAAAATGAAAATTCATTTTTGTCTAATGTTGAACAATATTTATTTTTCGCGCGAAAATATCTCGCGAATGTTGTTTGTTTATGTCTGCTCCAAAACGTACTCCAATAGATCTGAACAGTCTGTGCGAGTTGATTCATGTAAAATGATTAAATCGTGTGCAATTATAAATTGCAAAGCATCTTCTAGGGATAATTATCGTTTTTTCTCCCTTCCCAGTGTGAAAAAAATTGAGAAGCGACGACAATGGCTGGAAAAAAGCGGTGATTTGCTATCGAGTGATCAAGTGTCAAAGAACGATTGTTATTTGTGTGAGGTGCGTAAGTGAATAGTTGGGACTTTTTTTTTTTTTTGTGGCTCTTGAAACCCCTTGTACCTCATTTATTTCACCCCTCGTGACCATTATGACCCTCGTATCTTTTTCAAAACTTGTTCATAGAAGAAAACATTAAAAAACATAGTTCAAACTGGGATCCTCATTATCGTAATCCCATCCCTCCAAATTCTTCCCTATTAAGCTTCACTGAAGAGAAGAGGAATAATTAATTAAATGGACTTCTGATGTTAATTATTCTTCCTTCTAATTAGTATTTCAATCGTCTAGTCGACATGACTCTCAGTCAATCTTTATCGCTCGATCCCATAGAACTATTTGCTGAGAATCATATAGTTTTCATCTCAACATTTTTTAATCCTGTTCCTCTCGATTGAACACAAAATTTTATTTTCATCACGCTGTATCGGAGAAGTAACTTTCCGACACATTGTGATGAAAAATTTTGTTCGTAACTCGTGAAAAAAGTGGTTTTTGGCTCGTGAAATTATATCACTCACCTTCGGCCCGTGTTATAAACCTCCCACTCGCCAAAAACTACTTTTTTGCACTCGTTACGAAATATACTATTTCTCTCTCATGAAAAAAAAAAAAATTGATTTGACGGGGATTTGAACTCGCGACGCAAGTAAAATCGGCGTGTGGTGGGAGATCTAATCCGCGTGAGGGGAAGGGACGCAACAGCGCCGCGCGTGGCTTGCGTTGGAACTTGTCCCCTGTTTCGGTGTCGGCAACATCAAAGCCTCACCATACCTCCCTGTATCATACCTTACTGACGGCTTGGCGAACTGCCTGTGCGGGTAACTCGGCAGCAAAGAGGATTGACTAAAGTAGAGGCTCTGGGGGGCTATTCTCACCAAAAAGCCGCTTTTTCCGCCGCTTTTTCGACACTGCAATTTTACCCCGCGAGGGGGCTACACAATACTAAATGACACGAATTGATGATTTTGTGAACGCATTTTTAACCTTAAATCTGTCAGATTCTTTTGACATTTGGGAGAGCCATGATAAGTCATCCTTAGGGAAATTTAAACCAAAACAATCGTGATGATTGCGGATAATATAGCAGGTGCAGTGTTAGTTGATGAAGAAGCCGAGGATCATCAACGAGGCTTACGTAGATTATTAGATGCGCGACGTAGGGCAATTAGACGTACCTCAAATCCCCTTGAAGATTTGCCGGACTCGGTCTTCAATAAATACTACAGGTTCAATTGGTTCAGAGGATTCATTTTTTGGCCCTTATTAATTAGAATTTATTCTAATATTTATTCTAAAAACAGGGTTAGCAAGGATTTTATACGAGAACTGTGTGAACGAGTGGAACCCCACCTGCCAACTGAAGGCTTCACATCCACGATGTCGACACAGATCAGTTTGGATAATATTGAATGCTAATGACATTAGAGGTTCATTAATTTCTAACCAATTATCAACCATTAATTTATCACCAATTATAGATCTTATGCACGTTGCACTTTTTGGCTACTGGAAGCTATCAAAGTCACGTTGGAGAGTCTATGGACATTGCAATGTCTCAGCCAAATGTGAGCCGCGTAATTAAGAATGTTACAGAAGCCATTCTACAGCTTGAGAATGAATTCATCAGTTTTCCTCGCACTGAAAATGAGCGGCGAGTAATTTCCGAAGGGTGAGCAAGTGATTTTCCAATTCAATAGCGAAGTACCCTGGCGAATAAGGACCCATGTTGTAGCATGGATGTAGCATGGATGTCATTTTAAGGCGAAAAATGGGCCAAAAATGATTGGAATATAATCAAAAAATTATTTAAATGCTGATAGACAAACAATTGGTCCCAATTAATACCCATTAATAGGTTATTTTGTATAATTAGGAGAAATTATTGATGGTGTGCTGTGTGGTAAAGAAGTTCAGATGGGAGAATGCCGCGAGATGGCGCCAGTGTTAAATTATCGAGTCGGCGGTAAACTGTCAGCAGTCGCAGGCATATTTTTTATTCTATTTCACTTATGAATATTAGATAGGTTTGGGGGGGGGGGGGGGTTGATTTGGAATATTAGCACCAACCCATTTTGCCCCATTTGGCGAATTTCGCAATACATTATTGTGGGTGGCGGGGGGGGGGAGTCAAGCGGGAAATGTCTCACAGACCCATTTCGCCCCATTTGTTATTTATTTTCTGAATGAGCGAGAGGAGGGATGTCAAGTCGGAAAACGATAAACAAACCCGTTTTGCCCCAGAATTTTCTCATTGAGCGAGAGGGAGCGGCAGGGGGGAGTCAATTGGGGAAATTGCTCGGAACCCATTTTGCCCCTTCTGTTGAATTTTGAAATCGATTATTTTTGGTTTTAGTCTG
>NW_021680404.1:12821-18591 GCF_001412515.2 Diachasma alloeum | reverse complement strand
GAAAAAAACCAAAAACGAATGAAAAAAAATAATACTTCCAATTTTAATTTCTTTTTTGGGTTTTGGAAATGATTTTGGACGCGCGGCGATAAAGATGGGAGGTTGGTGAGTCGATGGGAGGATTGATGGATGATGTGTCTGATTACCGACATGAAAAAAACCAAAAACAAAGGGAAAAAAATAATAATTTCAATTTTTATTTGTTTTTTTGGATTTTGGAAATGATTTTGGAAGTGCTGCGATAAAGATGGGAGGTTTGTGAGTCGATGGGAGGATTGATGGATGACGTGTCTGATTACCGACATAAAAAGAGAACTAAAAACGAAGGGAAAAAAATAATACTTCCAATTTGAATTTCTTTTTTGGGTTTTGGAATTGATTTTGGACGCGCGGCGATAAAGATGGGAGGTTTGTGAGTCGATGATAGGATTGATGGATGACGTGTCTGATTACCAACATGAAAAAATCAAAAAACAAAAGGAAAAAAATAATTTCAATTTTAATTTGCTTTTTTGGGTTTTAGAGATGATTTTGGACGCGCGGCGATAAAGATGGGAGGTTTGTGAGTTGATGAGAGGATAGGTGAATGGCGTGTGTGATTACTGACATTAAAAAAAACGAAAAACAAAGAAAAAAAAAATGATTCCAATTTAAATTTCTTTTTTTGGGTTTTGGAAACGATTTTGGACGCGCGGCGATAAAGATGGGAGGTTTGTGAGTTGATGAGAGGATAGGTGAATGGCGTGTGTGATTACTGACATTAAAAAAAACGAAAAACAAAGAAAAAAAAAATGATTCCAATTTAAATTTCTTTTTTTGGGTTTTGGAAACGATTTTGGACGCGCGGCGATAAAGATGGGAGGTTTGTGAGTCGATAGGAGGATTGATGAATGACGTGACTGATTACCGACAGGAAAATAAAACCAAAAATGGAGGAAAAAAACAAAAAACAAAGAAAAAAAAATTTTTTAATTTTAATTTCGTTTCTTGCTTTTGGAAATGCTTTTGGACGAGCGGTGATAAAGATGGGAGGTTTATGACTGGATAAGAGGATTGATAGAGGACGTGACAATTATCGACATAAAAAAATGAAAAATAAAACAATAATTAAAATTTTAATTTTTTTTTGGCGTTTTGGAAATGATTTTGAACGCGCGGCGATAATGGTGGGAGGTTTGTGAGTCGATGGGAGGATAAGTGGGATACATGCTCATAACCGACATGAAAAAAAAAAGAAAAACAAAAGAAAAAAAATAATTTTCATTTTCATTTTGTTTTTCGCTTTTGGAAATGATTTTGGACGCGCGGTGATAAAGATGGAGGGTTTGTGTGTCGATGGGAGGATAGGTGGAAGACGAGCTCATAACCGACAAAAAAAAACGAAAAAGAAAAAAAAAATTTAATTTTAATTTACTTTTTCGCCTTTGGAAATGATTTTGGATGCGCGGTGATAAAGATGGAGGGTTTGTGTGTCGATGGGAGGATAGGTGGAAGACGAGCTCATAACCGACAAAAAAAAACGAAAAAGAAAAAAAAAATTTAATTTTAATTTACTTTTTCGCCTTTGGAAATGATTTTGAACGCGCGGCGATAATGGTGGGAGGTTTGTGAGTCGATGGGAGGATAGGTGGAAGACGAGCTCATAACCGACAAAAAAAAACGAAAAAGAAAAAAAAAATTTAATTTTAATTTACTTTTTCGCCTTTGGAAATGATTTTGAACGCGCGGCGATAATGGTGGGAGGTTTGTGAGTCGATGGGAGGATAGGTGGAAGACGAGCTCATAACCGACAAAAAAAAACGAAAAAGAAAAAAAAAATTTAATTTTAATTTACTTTTTCGCCTTTGGAAATGATTTTGAACGCGCGGCGATAATGGTGGGAGGTTTGTGAGTCGATGGGAGGATAGGTGGAAGACGAGCTCATAACCGACAAAAAAAAACGAAAAAGAAAAAAAAAATTTAATTTTAATTTACTTTTTCGCCTTTGGAAATGATTTTGAACGCGCGGCGATAATGGTGGGAGGTTTGTGAGTCGATGGGAGGATAGGTGGAAGACGAGCTCATAACCGACAAAAAAAAACGAAAAAGAAAAAAAAAATTTAATTTTAATTTACTTTTTCGCCTTTGGAAATGATTTTGAACGCGCGGCGATAATGGTGGGAGGTTTGTGAGTCGATGGGAGGATAGGTGGAAGACGAGCTCATAACCGACAAAAAAAAACGAAAAAGAAAAAAAAAATTTAATTTTAATTTACTTTTTCGCCTTTGGAAATGATTTTGAACGCGCGGCGATAATGGTGGGAGGTTTGTGAGTCGATGGGAGGATAGGTGGAAGACGAGCTCATAACCGACAAAAAAAAACGAAAAAGAAAAAAAAAATTTAATTTTAATTTACTTTTTCGCCTTTGGAAATGATTTTGAACGCGCGGCGATAATGGTGGGAGGTTTGTGAGTCGATGGGAGGATAGGTGGAAGACGAGCTCATAACCGACAAAAAAAAACGAAAAAGAAAAAAAAAATTTAATTTTAATTTACTTTTTCGCCTTTGGAAATGATTTTGAACGCGCGGCGATAATGGTGGGAGGTTTGTGAGTCGATGGGAGGATAGGTGGAAGACGAGCTCATAACCGACAAAAAAAAACGAAAAAGAAAAAAAAAATTTAATTTTAATTTACTTTTTCGCCTTTGGAAATGATTTTGAACGCGCGGCGATAATGGTGGGAGGTTTGTGAGTCGATGGGAGGATAGGTGGAAGACGAGCTCATAACCGACAAAAAAAAACGAAAAAGAAAAAAAAAATTTAATTTTAATTTACTTTTTCGCCTTTGGAAATGATTTTGAACGCGCGGCGATAATGGTGGGAGGTTTGTGAGTCGATGGGAGGATAGGTGGAAGACGAGCTCATAACCGACAAAAAAAAACGAAAAAGAAAAAAAAAATTTAATTTTAATTTACTTTTTCGCCTTTGGAAATGATTTTGAACGCGCGGCGATAATGGTGGGAGGTTTGTGAGTCGATGGGAGGATAGGTGGAAGACGAGCTCATAACCGACAAAAAAAAACGAAAAAGAAAAAAAAAATTTAATTTTAATTTACTTTTTCGCCTTTGGAAATGATTTTGAACGCGCGGCGATAATGGTGGGAGGTTTGTGAGTCGATGGGAGGATAGGTGGAAGACGAGCTCATAACCGACAAAAAAAAACGAAAAAGAAAAAAAAAATTTAATTTTAATTTACTTTTTCGCCTTTGGAAATGATTTTGAACGCGCGGCGATAATGGTGGGAGGTTTGTGAGTCGATGGGAGGATAGGTGGAAGACGAGCTCATAACCGACAAAAAAAAACGAAAAAGAAAAAAAAAATTTAATTTTAATTTACTTTTTCGCCTTTGGAAATGATTTTGAACGCGCGGCGATAATGGTGGGAGGTTTGTGAGTCGATGGGAGGATAGGTGGAAGACGAGCTCATAACCGACAAAAAAAAACGAAAAAGAAAAAAAAAATTTAATTTTAATTTACTTTTTCGCCTTTGGAAATGATTTTGAACGCGCGGCGATAATGGTGGGAGGTTTGTGAGTCGATGGGAGGATAGGTGGAAGACGAGCTCATAACCGACAAAAAAAAACGAAAAAGAAAAAAAAAATTTAATTTTAATTTACTTTTTCGCCTTTGGAAATGATTTTGAACGCGCGGCGATAATGGTGGGAGGTTTGTGAGTCGATGGGAGGATAGGTGGAAGACGAGCTCATAACCGACAAAAAAAAACGAAAAAGAAAAAAAAAATTTAATTTTAATTTACTTTTTCGCCTTTGGAAATGATTTTGAACGCGCGGCGATAATGGTGGGAGGTTTGTGAGTCGATGGGAGGATAGGTGGAAGACGAGCTCATAACCGACAAAAAAAAACGAAAAAGAAAAAAAAAATTTAATTTTAATTTACTTTTTCGCCTTTGGAAATGATTTTGAACGCGCGGCGATAATGGTGGGAGGTTTGTGAGTCGATGGGAGGATAGGTGGAAGACGAGCTCATAACCGACAAAAAAAAACGAAAAAGAAAAAAAAAATTTAATTTTAATTTACTTTTTCGCCTTTGGAAATGATTTTGAACGCGCGGCGATAATGGTGGGAGGTTTGTGAGTCGATGGGAGGATAGGTGGAAGACGAGCTCATAACCGACAAAAAAAAACGAAAAAGAAAAAAAAAATTTAATTTTAATTTACTTTTTCGCCTTTGGAAATGATTTTGAACGCGCGGCGATAATGGTGGGAGGTTTGTGAGTCGATGGGAGGATAGGTGGAAGACGAGCTCATAACCGACAAAAAAAAACGAAAAAGAAAAAAAAAATTTAATTTTAATTTACTTTTTCGCCTTTGGAAATGATTTTGAACGCGCGGCGATAATGGTGGGAGGTTTGTGAGTCGATGGGAGGATAGGTGGAAGACGAGCTCATAACCGACAAAAAAAAACGAAAAAGAAAAAAAAAATTTAATTTTAATTTACTTTTTCGCCTTTGGAAATGATTTTGAACGCGCGGCGATAATGGTGGGAGGTTTGTGAGTCGATGGGAGGATAGGTGGAAGACGAGCTCATAACCGACAAAAAAAAACGAAAAAGAAAAAAAAAATTTAATTTTAATTTACTTTTTCGCCTTTGGAAATGATTTTGAACGCGCGGCGATAATGGTGGGAGGTTTGTGAGTCGATGGGAGGATAGGTGGAAGACGAGCTCATAACCGACAAAAAAAAACGAAAAAGAAAAAAAAAATTTAATTTTAATTTACTTTTTCGCCTTTGGAAATGATTTTGAACGCGCGGCGATAATGGTGGGAGGTTTGTGAGTCGATGGGAGGATAGGTGGAAGACGAGCTCATAACCGACAAAAAAAAACGAAAAAGAAAAAAAAAATTTAATTTTAATTTACTTTTTCGCCTTTGGAAATGATTTTGAACGCGCGGCGATAATGGTGGGAGGTTTGTGAGTCGATGGGAGGATAGGTGGAAGACGAGCTCATAACCGACAAAAAAAAACGAAAAAGAAAAAAAAAATTTAATTTTAATTTACTTTTTCGCCTTTGGAAATGATTTTGAACGCGCGGCGATAATGGTGGGAGGTTTGTGAGTCGATGGGAGGATAGGTGGAAGACGAGCTCATAACCGACAAAAAAAAACGAAAAAGAAAAAAAAAATTTAATTTTAATTTACTTTTTCGCCTTTGGAAATGATTTTGGACGCGCGGTGATAAAGATGGGAGGTTTATGACTGGATAAGAGGATTGATAGAGGACTTGACAATTATCGACGTAAAAAAATGAAAAATGAAACAATAATTAAAATTTTAATTATTGTTTCATTTTTCATTTTTTTATGTCGATAATTGTCAAGTCCTCTATCAATCCTCTTATCCAGTCATAAACCTCCCATCTTTATCACCGCGCCTCCAAAATATTTTCCAAAACTCAAAAAAGAAATTAAAATAGCAATCTTTTTCTTATTTGTTATTCTTATTTTTCGATGTCGGCAATGAGACACGTCATCGAGACCTACTGGACATAAAAGAAAAAACAAATTCTTCGGTTTCTTAATTTAAGTTTTTTTGAAATTAATTCTCCCGATAATGGGCCGGAAGGGGTGGAGTTGGTAGGTGACGACGTACTACATTAAAAACCAATTTTTTTTAATGAATATTTTGAAAAAATCTTCTTCGGCCCTGGAATAAGTAGTAACAGAATTAAAAAAATTAAAAGTCAGACAACATTAAAAAATCAAAATCCAAAAAAAA
>NW_021680404.1:9339-10906 GCF_001412515.2 Diachasma alloeum | reverse complement strand
AATGAGCGTAAGGAGGGGCGAGAGTCGCGAACCAGTAGGCGGTGTGGACTTTTTGGAGAGTCAACTGTGGAAGAAAAGCGAAGTTATCACGAGGGTCATACGTGGAAGACGATCGGCACGATTACAAGGGTAAAATGGGAAAAAGGATGGAAACGGAATTTTGATCCACACGTTTACCCCGTTCGTCACTCCTATTTTACCTTTGTGATCCCTCGGGTTCCTCCGTTTGACCCTTCTATTGACCCTCATGATCACGACACTCGTCCCACTAGTTTGACTCGTATGTTGCGTTTGATTGTCGTAATTCCCCTAGAAGTCTCCCTCGTTTAACCCTCACGATCACTTCACTCGTCCCCCCTATTCGACGCGTGTGATCCCTCCACCAGTGTTCCCCGTTTGACCCATGGAATCATTCAACCAATCTCCCCCGTTCACTCAAGGATACGAAAAGTCGTTAGGACAAGTATTTTCCTACGAGGAAATTCGCCCCAACTACCATTCGGCACCGGTGAAAAGTAGCTTTTTTTAGAGTGTAATCTCCAACATTGAACTTATCGGTAGCCTGAAAAGATGATTTTTCAAATTTTTCAAAAAGGGTGACGGACCCATTTTGGCCCATTGGTTTCATTTTCTTGATGTATGATGGGGGATGTAAATTCATGAATTTTGACCCAATTTTTTGACCCTCGCTAACCCTTCCCCAGATGGCAGACGTGGTCACAAAAAGTTCTCTAGGTGTGTGTCTAGATCGGTACAGAATCCCATTCTGAATCGATCTGTACCCATTAATTCTGACCCCATTTTTTACCCTCCCACTAACCTTTTCCAAGATGGCGGATGAGGTCACAAAAAATTGTCTCTAGGGGTATATATAGATTCAGAATCGATTCCTGAGTCGATCTGTACCCATTAATTTTCACCCCATTTTTTGACNGTTTCATTTTCTTGATGTATGATGGGGGATGTAAATTCATGAATTTTGACCCAATTTTTTGACCCTCGCTAACCCTTCCCCAGATGGCAGACGTGGTCACAAAAAGTTCTCTAGGTGTGTGTCTAGATCGGTACAGAATCCCATTCTGAATCGATCTGTACCCATTAATTCTGACCCCATTTTTTACCCTCCCACTAACCTTTTCCAAGATGGCGGATGAGGTCACAAAAAATTGTCTCTAGGGGTATATATAGATTCAGAATCGATTCCTGAGTCGATCTGTACCCATTAATTTTCACCCCATTTTTTGACCCTCATACTTTTTTCAAAATGGCGGACGCGGTCACAAAAAAAGGTCTCTAGGGGTATATATAGATCGATTCACAATCGAATGCTAAGTCGATCTGTACCCATTAATTTTCACCCCATTTTTTTGCCCTCATACTAACCGTTCTCAAGATGGCGGACGCGCCACCAAAAAAAGGTCTTTAGGGGTGTGTTTAGATCGATTCAGAATCGAATTCTGAGTCGATCTGTACTTATAAATTTCGACCCCATTTTTGCTTCCAAATGGAAGCATTGTATTCTTCAAATTCAAACCTTCCAGTTTTTTGTGGCAGATCCACTAAATAT
>NW_021680404.1:0-2744 GCF_001412515.2 Diachasma alloeum | reverse complement strand
CCGCCGACTCGATAATTTAACACTGGCGCCATCTCGCGGCATTCTCCCATCTGAACTTCTTTACCACACAGCACACCATCAATAATTTCTCCTAATTATACAAAATAACCTATTAATGGGTATTAATTGGGACCAATTGTTTGTCTATCAGCATTTAAATAATTTTTTGATTATATTCCAATCATTTTTGGCCCATTTTTCGCCTTAAAATGACATCCATGCTACATCCATGCTATATCCATGCTACAACATGGATGTACCATGGAAGCTCAATCGCCAGGGCAGTAACACTTAATAATACGATTTTTCACATCTCGTTGAATATATTGAATTATCTCGATAATGAGTGTTTTTAAAAGAAAATGTCAAGAGATTTCTTGTTGGAAATTTTGTCAGCTACAAACAGGTCTCCACACATTTTCTTGTAAAATCTTGAAAATATCTTGAAAATATTTAATCAGCACTGTTATTTAGTTTAGATTTCGAGGGATGTGTCACTTTCCGGGAGTAATAGGTTGTGTTGATGGTACACATATTCCCATTACCACTCCCTCCAGGGAGGCCTGGTCGTTCTTGAATCATAAAAGGTTTCACAGTCTTAATGTTCAAGCAACGTGTGACGACAAGAGGTGTATCACACCTTTAGAAGTGTTTGCAGGGACGACTCACGATTCACGCGTGTGGAACGGCTCACAAGTCAAAGCTGAAATTTGTCGTGTCAATGGGGAAGGTCTTGGACCCTATTATCTACTCGGTGAAAATAATTCATGTTTTCTTATTCATTAAAGTTTTTTTTGTCATGTACACGCTCAATCCTAGACGGAATGCATCATAAATATTTATTATAATATGTCAGCTTCGCTGAAATCTGTTTTTCTATGCTTCATGCAGTTCTTCTTTGTCCACAAATTCAGCCTCATCCTCCTGTACATCAGGGTCTCTGAAAAATATATTCAATTACATATGTATTCAAATGAATTATTTCCTCAGGAGATAAGGGATACCCTTTGGGACCCTGTGTAGTGATTCCGTATATGGCACCAGGTGCTGGAAGTCCAGAAGCACGCTTTAATACGCGACATATGCATACGAGATGTATAATTGAATGCACATTTGGAAACTTGAAAGGGAAGTGGCGGTGTTTGAAACGTGATAGAACACTGAACTATCAGCCCTACAAAGCTTCTCGCTTACTAAAGTATTGTGTTATTCTACACAATATACTGATTGGTCGAAGGTGATTATAAATAAAATATATATTTTTTTAATGTTTTCTATATTTAGGTTTCGTTTCTTGTTCAGAGATCCAGTATACTTGGATGAGAACTTTCCCCCAGAAGTGAACGACATGGCCAGAGTCATGGATGATGAAGAAGAGGGTCAATGTGCCCTCGATGAAGGTCGTGCACTTAGGAATCGAATCGTCGAGGAGTTTTTTTAAATTTTTGGACAATGAAGTTATCATTTCAAAATTGTTCTCACCTTTCATTTCCAACATCTTCATCTGCGTCTGTATTTTGGTTTACTGGCGCCTCGTCTTCACTGTGATCAATATTCATCCCATCAGCAATCTTTTCCAAAGCCCTCACGCCACGAGGTAACCATGTTTCCAACGTTGTAGAAATCCTCTGTCAATCAAAAAAATTATCCGAATAAAATAAAGTTTATGGGAGAAAATATGGTAAAATAATTCATACTTGGAGAAGTACAACACTGTCCGCTGACGATTGGACAACAGCTTCCGCGGTAGTATTGTTTTTAGCTGAAGGCTTATTAACTTCTGATGATGATTTTCGTTCTGTTCTTAAACAAAAGTACAATGAGTTGACAGTTAGAATGAGCAAATATCACAGAAACGTGATTCAGAATGCAATAATGTTTATTTTTTGGAACGTATAATAATGGTGGAGCCTTGGACGATCCGGGTTCTACTGTTGACTGCTGATTTACGGCATTTGGATCGTTTTCTGATCCTGATGGCCCGAATCCTGATGCTGGAACCCCTGCAACTCCTACAGTTGACTGGCTACCAATTATAGACAAAATTTTCTGTTCTTGATCTGTAAGCTCAGGAGCAGCGGTGGGATTTCCTGTAGATCGATCTGCGATACATAATTCCTGGTACTTTGTCTTAACTTTTGTCTTGAGATTTTTCCATACCTGCAATGATCCAATAATGAGAATGAAATAATTGATGAACTAAAATTTTGATCAATTACGCATTTACCAGTGGGATAATTAACTTTAGGCGAAAATATTAAAAGACATAGTTTGAAATTTCGTCTTTGATAAAACATGACATCGAAAACTTCTCAACATTTTCCCCTCATCCCCCTGATCACTCAGATAACCCAATTATTACGTTAGAATAATGCTTTCTACTACATCTGCACTTGATGGACTCAACATTGACATTCATCCAGCATAAATTTTCAATTTCATGTAGAAAATATCATTCAGTAGAAAAGTCGTAACCGGATTTAAGTAAAGCATGAAATGTTCCATCGTGAGTTATGCTTCGAGAGTTATCTTGAAAACTTGTCATTTCACGACAAAGGGTCGATAGACTTTCTTTGACCCTTACGAAATTTTCTTCGAAAAGACTCTTTTGAGAATTTATCCTTACGCCTCTCATTACCTCGGAAATCTACTGAATACATTGCAAAGAGTCAGTCCTCTACGTCTACGAAATTAATGGTGCTTGTATAGTGGGTATCATGGGACGATATGGGAAATAAAATAAA
>NW_021680403.1:16119-24177 GCF_001412515.2 Diachasma alloeum | reverse complement strand
TCTGGGCGCTTTAAGTGACCAGCCGCACTTTTTTTTCTATTCTATTCTATTCTATTCTTCTCCACTGTTTTTATTACTCCTCATTTTTCTTTAAATTAAATCGAAAAAGGCCACTGTTCAACGCCACGGGCCAAGAAAGTCAATTAACTCTAGTCAACGAAGAGCCCTCAAAGATTCACAATTTTCTCTCAAAAATGTTAAATTCTCTTGCATTCTTTCAGAACAATTATCACACACTCGCGTTTGATCGTTTCTTGGAACTTCATGTCTCCAATAAATTCCTCCCTCATTCTAAAATTTTCAATAACAAAAGAAAATGTACAAATCTTTACTTGTAATACCACAAGAGCTTCAAAATTTTCGGGTATTTTCCAATAGGTTCGGTTGTATGCAGGGAACCTTGAGGAAAATGCCCGATTAATTTTGAAGCTCGTGTGGTATTCGGGGGATTATTTTTCCAATCCAAATGTTGGGCAATATAGTTGGACCATGAGACGAAACTCACAATTGAGAAACGAAAATTGTATAATTAACACTCATTTCGACTAAAAATCCTCCGATTACCACAATTGAATTCAATCTGTCAGTTTGACGAGGGGTTAATTCGACTGCATAATGTTTTGTTTTTTATATAGCAACTACCAGAGAAAATTATCAAAAAATTATCAGTTGAAAACCCTGTAGCTTGTACCACGTGATGTCGAATGAGCCAATTATATTGCCCGATATTTGGGTTGGAAAAATAATCACTGTACATTTACACGAAATTGATAAATGTCCATTGTCCAAACGCTATTCGTGGGGGCTTATTCTCTTGGTTTTTGCTCATCATCTGAAGAGATTTGAAATTTATTTCACGTGACCCTGCGTAGGTTACATCTTGGGATATACTGATAGGTATCCAGTAGCCGGCCCTTTGTCAGTGCACAGGGATAATGTGTGACAGCTTCGCAGCCACGTTTAACACGACCAATATTGGCCCCACTCAAACCACAGGCATTGCAAATGAACTTTGTGGCATCCCAGACAGCTTCCTGAAGTCCAGTGACCCTTCCACCTTGAAATCAAAAATTTTAAATCAAATGATTGAAATCGATCATCATTCGAGATCATTTTATTGATTTATTACGCGTGAAGCTGCAGAAATTTTGATAGAATTGGTAAAAAACTAATTTTTTATAATAAAAAGGAAATGGCCAAAATGTGTCACGCGATTACTTTTTCGAAAGTTTTTCGCGGTTTCGCAATAACCAATTGTCAAAGCATCAGAATACGTAACTCCTGATATTGCGGACGTGTTTGTTATCTCTCGTCTCTCTATAATAAAAAGGAGTTGGCCAAAATGTGTCACAAATTCAATTTATTCTCTGTTCTCTATAAAAAAAAAGAAACCAATAAGAATATTTCTGTTACATTCCAGAACCTGAATCCCTTAACCATATCCTCACACCTGCCCTGGCTTTGATTCGCTGCGTCTTAAGGATGAACTACACCCTTTTTCGTCGGCGAATTTTTCCCTTGGAACTTGTTTCCCCTCACTAATTTTTTCCATGTAGAATTTTCCCTCGGGTTTTTTTCCGCCGTTGAAAAATTACCGGAAATTTTCTCCCCGTCAATCCGTTCTCGGCGAATTGTTCTCATTGACATTAATTTTTCCTACGATTTTTTTTTCATTTAGGATTTTGTTTCGAGTTTTTTTTGCAGAAAATGCTAATTGAAATCATTTTTTTTCTTAGAAGGAGGAAGTGAAAAAATTATTGACAAAAATCTTTTTTTTTCATTCGCGACTGTTTAATTTATAACTTTCTTCAAAATGCGGCGAATTTTTTTTGCTGTAGATGTTTCGCTTGACGAGTTGATTTATATTCGTACGAAAATGACGTTTATATGTTGCTGATTATATTGGAAATTAATAATTTTAGCTTGTTGAAATGTTTGTAATTTTGTCGAGCTGTAAATGTTCTAATTGAATAATTGAATCCTATTTTGATGAAAATGTGTGTAAATTATTCATGATGTTCAGAAATGGTTGACTTCTAGAAAATAGTGAATGTTGCATTAAATAGAAATGAATTAATGTTGTGTTCAAAAATGTGTATGATTTAATATTTTTCAGGAAAATTTTCCATGGGTTTTCTTCTTGGGGATATAGGAACTTTTCTGAGGAACATTTTTTTGAGGGAATAATTTTCTAAGGGAAAAATCCAGTAGCGAAGTAGTAAACCGGGTTAAGTCGATTTTCACTTTTGGTCAGTTTTTGATGAATATTTCGGAATCGAAGAGAGATAACAAATTTTTTCTGATGACATTTTTATAACCCTCAATTGGCTCTACAAAAAGGTAATGGTGAAAAATTTCCTATCTTGTTTAGATTCCGAGATATTCGTCCAAAACTGGCCAATAGTCAAAATCGACTTGAGCCGGTTTATCGCTTCACTACTGAATTTTCCAGGAAATTTTTCTCCGGGGTATTTTTCACGGTGAAAAACAGACCGGGAACCTTCGGTTTTTGGGTTACCACTGTAGAAAATATAACATTAATGCGGGAAAATTCATTGATGTTGATGTGAAATGTTCACCCATAGTAGATACTGTTAATCTCAAGTTCGGTGCACAATTTCAGCCCGATCGGTCCAGTAGTTCCCGAGATATTCAACTTTTTGTATAAAACTATTTTGGTCAATATCTCGAAAATTATTTGACTGATTTCATTTCTTTTCCAAAATATTCATCTTGATATCTTCTATTTAGATCAGTCAAAGTATTTATATCCGTTCATACAAAGTTTTCGAGATATTGCCAATTTTCCAGTTTTTTCCTACATTCGTGAAATGCGCCATAAATAGACAAAAAATTGAGATAGAAGGTTGAAATTTGGTCGGATTGTAGCTCTTATAATGACAAAGTATATAATACTTGTTTCAAGAAAGAAACATCTCATTAAAAATATTTTTTTCTATCAGTGTATCTTGTGCGGAGACTGGACTGTACTTGAAAAAAGTTGTATGACCCCCCCTCAAAAAAAAAAAACCTTGAAAACGTCAACAGAATTCTTAAAAAAACTCACCAGCCAAATAAACCCCAGCGGCCCAAACCGCGCACTGTTCATGCAGCCACACCTCCCACCGCTGTTCCTCCCCAGGAATCAGCGTCATCTCCGAGTAGCTCATGGTGGCAGTGGCCTCCACCGAGTTCTTCTTCTTCTTCCCCATTTTCGCTGATAACTGATCGGCCAGCCCAGCATACCTCAGATTCCTCTTATTCTTCCCTCCCTTTTTCTGCTCAGTATTGATCTCCTGCTCATCAGCAGACAGAATTGCATCCTCGAGTCGTTCACTGCCAATGAGATACGGCCCGAAGACATCACTGAGGACCCCCGCAGGTACAACATAAGTCCCCGGGGCTATATGGATCTCCACGGACAACAGCGTGTGGACCGAATTTGCAGAACACAGATCCACGTTGAGTCTGTCGTATGGGCGTCATACCGAGAGGACAATGTGGAACTAAATAATCCAGCTCTACTAACCTGTGATCAAATTTTTATATTGAAATCGGAAATATTAACGCGAAGAGAATAAGTACAAATGGAAAATTTGAATAAGAATTGGTACTAGAGTAAAAAATAGCACAATGAAATGAAGGAATAATATCATCGATAAAAATATTCTCCATAATTATGGGCAAACCAGCTTTAAATGAATAATTAAAACTATCACTCATTATGGAAAATTTTTGGATTGTGAAATATTTAGTAACACAATCCCGAAAGTCATATTTATAAGCTATTCGATGTTTACAGAATAATCTCAATTCCCATTCCCATTCAACTTCCCATTCATTCACAAATTTTTATATTAAAATCGAAAATATTACCGCGAAGAGAATTGATAGAAACGAAGAATTTGAATGAGAAATCAAGGCAGCAATATTGATAAGATAAATAATAATAATTACCATTGGAGTACAAAATATCAAAACAAAATGAAATAATTGCATAGATGAAAATATTCTTCATAATTATGGGCAAACTCATTTTAAATCAATATTTAAAAATATCCCTCATTATGTAAAGTTTTTTTGATCCCAAAGTATGTAGTAACAAAAAAGTTTCAATCCCAACATTGTTAATTATGGTCTTTGTTATCTAGACCTCCAGCTCCATGTCTTAAACTTCTGTCTTAGAGTCTTTACTCAGCCTCACAGGCTTTTCCAGCTTCCTTTTCCTCCTCTGTTTGGTATTGTCGTTGAAGTCGTCATTGCTGAAGGCCGGTGACACCACGTCCTCCTCTCTCGTTGGGGACCTTGACGATTTATCGAAGCTGCGTTCTGGGAACATGCTCTTGACACTAGATGTGTCCCCATTGTCGTCGATTGGTGTCACAATCACTGACCCAATGTTTTCAGTTCCCAGCTTCTTGTTGCCACCCTCAAGCTTCTCCAGAAGTGAGTCCACCTCCTTCTTCCCCCTCTTGGGGAGATTCTTCGGTGATCTAACGTTCAATTCCTCCACCTTTCGATCCAGTTCAGTCGATGGCTCACGCCTGGGGCCGTCAGTAACATCCTTATCCATTCTCGATATTAAATTAACAATAACTGGCATGACATTGCATCCCTGTGGTATCGCACTCAACGAATCCTTAACTTTAACTGGCTCTTCTTTCTTCTTTCAAACTGGGAACTGAATTTGTGGGTAATGTTTCTACCTTTTTTTTATATTTCTGTACGGAAAGAAATGAGTAAACGCTTCCGTTTATCGGCGACGTCGAATATTTGCTTCGATTAGTGGGCCAGGCACGTTACATCCAGGACATGCAATTGGTCGATTGTATGGCCTGGGCCCGGTACGCAGTCGTACTGCACAATTGCTGTAGCAAATCAACTGGTGACAGACCGAGCCCATGATAGATATGAAGGTGCCTGACTCACAAATCGTGCACCTCCATTCGTATGGGTCACCGTCTTCACCTCGGCTTATCATCCTCGCGTTGAGGTATAAAAACTCTGCCGAAACTGATTGCCCTTTGGCGGAATGTGGGGCAGACCAGTCCTCGTCGAGGGATTCGTTCAGCTCGAGCCTCATCAGCACATTGACGACAGATCTTCAGACAGTGACAGGGTTTCCCAATTGTTTCAATGGGACGTGTTCTGCATATTTCACAACGCCAATCATACGGATTAACATTTACTTCTTCCTGGACCTCTTCAACTTCATTCCGCATAGCATCCTCTGCCACCTCCACTGGAAGTACTCTTCGCTCTCTTGCCCGACGGGCCAAGAAATGATCCAGATTGATCTGTCTTATCAGTGCTTGAGGGTCGTGGGGAGCACGAGGCTGGAGAAAATACCCAGGGTCTCCTGTTGAATAATAGTATATTTCGATACGATTGCGGGAAAGTGTTTTTGGAATCGTGCTCATGGGAGGTTTAGAGCACGAGCCGAAGGCGAGTGATATAATCCCACGAGTCTAAAAACACTTTCCCGCGAGTATCGAACCCTATTTTTCATCACGTGTGGGAAGTGGGGGTTTTGCGCACGCGGAGCGTGCGTAAAATGTCACTTTACATACAGCGTGATGAAAATATAAGACAGTGTGTAACATTGCACGTTAAATGGACTATTTTCATGGATGTTGGTGCAGGATTCAATAATGTAAAATTAATATTCTTTGGAAAATACCTTCAGCTGCGGGTCTGAGTTAAAATTCGTCGTGAATGTAAGCCCTAGTGACAATCAAGAATGCATAATATCTGGTGAGTATCCCTGGTGCTAGCTCGATCAGGGGTTGAGCATCAATGACCTCTTCGTCCATGAGGCGCCACAAATGACGAAGAATGCTAATCCTGAGAAAGGTGTTCAGGATAGGACTCCTGGTGACATTAGGCGTTCGNTGAGCATCAATGACGTCTTCGTCCATGAGGCGCCACAAGTGACGAAGAATGCTAATCCTGAGAAAGGTGTTCAGGGTAGGACTCCTGGTGACATTAGGCGTTCTCTCTGGAGGAGTGTTGATTACTCTGCCTAAATCTTCACGGGATTCGTGGATAACTTCCAATATTCGACCTAAAATTATTTCAAAATTCAATTATTGAAGGACGGGAAATATAAATATGTACTACACAGCCATGAAGAAGACCAAAAAAACGNTAATCCTGAGAAAGGTGTTCAGGGTAGGACTCCTGGTGACATTAGGCGTTCGCTCTGGAGGAGTGTTGATTACTCTGCCTAAATCTTCACGGGATTCGTGGATAACTTCCAATATTCGACCTAAAATTATTTCAAAATTCAATTATTGAAGGACGGGAAGTATAAATATGTACTACACAGCCATGAATAAGACCAAAAAAACATTCTTTTGAAATTTCAAAGATCATAAATTGAGATTTTCAAAAGTCTCAAGTTAAAATTCAAAAGTTTTAAGTTGGGAATTTCAGAACTCAGTTTGAGATTTTCGAGAGCCTCAATTTGACTTTCATAAGTGTCAATTTAAGATCGCGTCACATTGAAGTTTTTTAATTTTTCATTTTATTATTTTTTTGATCCATATGTATACTCTCTCGGGTTTTTACATTTTATTCCCTTCCCTATCTGCGTTACCATGGGCCGACTTACTTTATCCACAACTGCACCCCATTCGGGATTGGACTGCCAGGGAAACCATGGAAAACCTCAGTCGTGCAGCCGACCGATAATGCAGGAATTGCACTGTGACCATTGGTCACACTGACTCAATGGGCACAGTGGTTCTCTACATTCATGCCTAGCGACTGTAATCCCTCGCGGTTAGGTGTGCCTAAGCGGACACCCATCCAAGTACTGGGCAGACTAAACGCTGCTTAGCTTGGATGATCGCCGGAGCCCACCCCATTTTTGAGATATGCATCGCCAAACATTCAATTTTTGTTTTTTCCATTTTTGACGATGTATATCTCGAAAATGGGGTGGACAGGGTACTTGAAATTTTGGGAATAGTTTTTGAATGTGCTCAACAATATATGATCAAAATATTGCGTCTTTATACCATTTCGAAATTTTCACCAAGTATACTTACTGCGGAAGTTCCTTAAGTGGTTGTAGTGGCCACGCGGGGAGTTTGTGGCTCCGGCGATCATCCAAGCTAAGCAGCGTTTAGTCTGCCCAGTACTTGGATGGGTGTCCGCTTAGGCACACCTAACCGCGTGGGATTACAGTCGCTAGGCATGAATGTAGAGAACCACTGTGCCCATTGAGTCAGTGTGACCAATGGACACAGTGCAATCCCTGCATTATCGGTCGGCTGCACGACTGAGGTTTTCCATGTTTCCCTGGCAGTCCAATCCCGAATGGGGTGCAGTTGTGGATAAAATAAGTCGGCCCATGGTAACGCAGATAGGGAAGGGAATAAATGTAAAAACCCGAGAGAGTATACATATGGATCCAAAAAATAATAAAATGAGAAATTAAAAAACTTCAATGTGACACGATCTCAAATTGACACTTATGAAAGTCAAATTGAGGCTCTCGAAAATCTCAAACTGAGTTCTGAAATTCCCAACTTAAAACTTTTGAATTTTAACTTGAGACTTTTGAAAATCTCAATTTATGATCTTTGAAATTTCAAAAGAATGTTTTTTTGGTCTTATTCATGGCTGTGTAGTACATATTTATACTTCCCGTCCTTCAATAATTGAATTTTGAAATAATTTTAGGTCGAATATTGGAAGTTATCCACGAATCCCGTGAAGATTTAGGCAGAGTAATCAACACTCCTCCAGAGAGAACGCCTAATGTCACCAGGAGTCCTACCCTGAACACCTTTCTCAGGATTAGCATTCTTCGTCACTTGTGGCGCCTCATGGACGAAGACGTCATTGATGCTCAACGCCTGATCGATCTAGCACCAGGGATACTCACCAGATATTATGCATTCTTGATTGCCACTAGGGCTTACATTCACGACGAATTTCAACTCAGACCAGCAGCTGAAGGTATTTTCCAAAGAATAGGGGAGGGTGGGGCAAAACGGCCCCCCTTCAATTGTCAATAACTTGTGAATGAATTGTGAAAATTCCCAGTTT
>NW_021680403.1:0-14720 GCF_001412515.2 Diachasma alloeum | reverse complement strand
TCAACAATATATGATCAAAATATTGCGTCTTTATACCATTTCGAAATTTTCACCAAGTATACTTACTGCGGAAGTTCCTTAAGTGGTTGTAGTGGCCACGCGGGGAGTTTGGACCAGGGACTTGAAATTTTGGGAATATCCTTTTAATGTGGTCAACAACATATGATCCAAATATTGCGTCTTTATACCATTTCGAAATTTTCACCAAGTATACTTACTGCGGAAGTACCTTAAGCTTTTTTCTGAAAAATCACAAACCCACTTGCATTCGTACTTGACTATCATAAAAGGAGGAAAAATTAGTTTTCAGCAAATTTTGTATAAAATAAAAGATCTTGACCATGAAATACCAAAAAAAAACAAATAATTCTATTTAGAATTTATTTTAGATTTTTATCTTCAAAATTCAAGTTATGTTTATACTCAATACTTCAATCTTCAGAGTGTATGTCAGAAATAAATAATTGAAAATACATCTAAAAACTTACGATGAAAGTCCCAGTATTGTGGTCTTGCGTCTCTTAATTTCAAGTGCAGCCTTGATATGGTTTTAGTCTCTATGACACTAAAAGCAGGCTCATCCCTATACAGGCTATAAGCAGAAGGCGTCAATGTGTCTATGAGGCTCTGCTTATACCACTGTAACAGAGGTAGGTAACGTACGAGAGTCTCCTGATTCATGGGGCGCCAGGTCCTGTCAAATGCTTCTTCTATCATGTGGTGCTTGTATAGTGGGTATCATGGGACGATATGAGAAATAAAATAAAATGAGGTATCTGGTACTGTCTGATTGACGTGGAGCCGTCTGATGTGGAATTACGGGAACCGAATAGTTGCGGAGTTGAGGTAGAGGTGTCCGCCTTACTGATGTGTTTCTCATACTTTTGTTACATGAAGTTTAAAAAAGAAATGAAACCCTCTCCCGAAATTCCGTGTGTGACTGATTCAGTGAGTAATTTTTACGAGGTCTTGAATCTGCAATATATTAAATATAGTCGAACACGAACACGTTTCTTGTACTCCTCGAGATACAAAATTGTTTTGTACTTCAGCGAGCTCTTGTAGTCTTCATACGATCTAGTGTAGATGATCAGCATTAAAAAATTGAATCAACTTTCTGATCATGCATGCAGAGGTAATCCAGGAGTAAAACGTAAAGGAAATGTCTGTGTTCATAAGAACCTGAAATATGAATGAGTGATGAATATAAAATCGATATTGTTCAAAAAAAAGGAACGCATTTTTTTCATCAATGAGGGCATCTAGATTAACGTCCAGTCACGACGCAATATCCAGTGAAAATTCAATATTGCAATTATATTTCTCTGTAACTGAAATATCATCGATATTGTAGTATATAAGTTTATCAATAATCTTCCGAAAAGTAAAATGTGTTTGCAGAATTGCATGACAATCGTGGAAGCGTCCGAGCAATAATTGAGCGGTAATTTATTGAAATTGGAACATCTCATTTAAGAGGGAAGAAGAGGTAGATATAACCTCTCTCTCTCACTCATGTTCTTCTCTTCACACACGTACGCTTACGCACACACACACACAAAGTTACGGGGTTACAGAGGGTTACGTTACCCTCTCCGTGATTATAACCTTCATAGCTCGATTCGATGAACGTGTATACCGAGAGAAGTAAATAAGAGAAAAAACTAGGCACGCTCGGCGTTTCATCGAACTTCTGGAACAGCTCGACTTCCGTTCATGCTACGCTCTGTTATTGTTCGAGCGCCGCTCGAGCATCGTTCGAAATCAGCTCGAATGTCGTCCGAAATCCACTCGAGTGTCATTCGATGCTAATTCGAGCTCCCCCGATGTAAACCGATCAACTCGGTAACGCACGAGCAACTCTCGTGTTTGATCGATATATCCTCGGTCAGCTCGATATTCAGAGTCTATCTACGTTACCGACCGATTGCGACTAAGCGCATGCGCACGCACTCCGATGATACTTGGCAACGCTGCTCTGTTTGTGCCGGTTTGAAAGACAATGCTCGGAAATTGTCCATAACATTCTCGACGGTGCGTTGCTGGAGATGGACGAGAAAAAAGTACCCCAGTTAATAGATGAAGTGCAACGTAGACCAGCGATTTGGAACAAGTCACTGAAGGCAAATCGTTACAAGGCTTTTGTCGGGACTGAATGGGATAAAGTGGCATCAAATATTCATGTGTCAAGTAAGTAAACTTTCGTTTATTCAACATTGAACTCTCACGCGTCTACGATTGACATGAGGTTAATCGAGTGACAATTATCAAACCCGTGCTAGGATAAATCTAACTTATGCATTCAAAACGTCGTTTTATGGAAAAAATTAACTTTTGTTTTGCAAAATCTTCATTTTTCCCAACATCTTCCATTCTGAGATGCGTTTTTTTAATCAAATAATGCAATTCGGACATGTTGGATGGACGAGTTGGGCGCTTAAACTCACAAAATGGCTGCCAAGAAATGTTTCAATTCAAAATTTTCAGTTGACATATGAGGTCTTGTTGAGAGAAATAATGAGACTGAACCTAGCCACTCAGTGGCAAATTAGGAATTTTCGGTCGGGAGGATACTAAATGGCAGCTATGTATTTTCCAGCGTATTTTAATTACACAAACTTGCAAATGCTTGAACAAATACAATTGATCATGAGATCGAAAACTTCTGGATGCAGAATGATCTCAGAGGCTTCGAGAATGTTATGGGGAAAACAAAGTTGTAAAAAACCATTTCCCAGGGTTTTTTTTTGGTGCAAAGGGGAGGACATGGAGAATTTCTAAAGAAAAATTGATGAAAAAATTGAAAACGAATAGTCATTGTTCATAAGATTGGAAATTTCTATTCGGAGAACAATCTTGAGGATCGCAGAAATAGTATGCTAAAAGGCAAAATGTGAGAAATCATTATCTAGTGGTTCACTTTGGAAGCAAGGGGGTGTATTTGGCAAATTTTAGAACGAAAAAATACTTATGAGATCCAAAATTTTTGAATGGAGAATAATCTTAGGGGTACCAGAAATTTTGAGAGCGAGACTAAATTATTGGAAAAAAATGGGGGAAGTAAAAAGCCAAACTGATCAAGTTCCTTGGGAAACATCTATTGCAACATTAGAAATGAATATTAATTGTTCATTAGATCAAGAATTTTCAATTGGGGAACAATTTTGGGGGTATTAGAAATATTTGCAAGAAAGAAAAATGTAAAAAACCATTTTCGAGGGTTTTTTGGGGGATGTGCAGGGATGAACTTGGGAAATTTCTTGGAAGAAACTTTGATAAAAAATTGAAAATGAATATTCATCATTGCTGAAATTGAAAACTTTTGAATGATAAATAATCTTAGGGTTATAAGAAATATTAAGTTGAATGACAAAATGTGGAAAACAATTTTCCAGGGGCTCTTTTGGAGTGGGAAGAGACGGACTTTGAGAATTTCTTGAAAAATAATTATTGAAAAATTGGACATAAATAGTAATTGTTCATGAGATCAAAAATTTCCGTTTGGGGAACAATCTTGGGGCTATTAAGATTATGCCATTATGCCAAAACGCAAAATGTGAGAAATAATTGCCAAGGGGTTTTTTGTGGGGACAGATTCAATAAAAAATGGAAAATAAGTATTTATTATTTATGAGCATTGTCGGATGAAAATAACCTTACGGGTATTAGAAATATTATGCGAAAAGGTGAAATATGGAAAATAATTTCCCAGGGTTTTTTCTTCTGGGTGCGAAGGGGTGGGGTTGAGGGACCTCGGAGAGGAAATTCATTGACAAATTGAAGATAAATATTAATCGTTCATGGAATTGGAAATTCTTGGATGGAAAATGATCTTGGAGGTATGTCGAATATTATGCAAAATGGCAGAATATGAAAAACAATTTCCCTGTGACTCTCTTCAGGTTTCTGAGGGGCAAACTCGGGGAATTACTTGAAAAAACTTTGATAAAAATTAAAAATGAATATTTATTACTTATGAGATGTAAAATTTTCGAATGAAAAATAATCTTGGGGGTCTAAAAAATGTTGAGGGGGGACCCAAATGTTGGAAACAATTTACCAGGATTTTTTTTAATGAAAAATTGAAAATGAATAGTTCATTGTTCATGAAGATATTAGAAGGTTTTATTATTTTCAGGGTATTAGAAATAATAGGCACAAAGGCAAAATGCGAGAAATTATTTCCCAGGGGTTGTTTTGAGTGGTGATCGGGCGGACTCGAAAATGTTCTTTGAAAAAAATTATAGAAAAAATTAAAAATCAATACTTATTACTCATGATATCGAAAGTTGGTGGATGGGAAATAATTTTAAAGGTATTAGAAATTTTATACGGGAGAGCGAAATGCCGAAAACAATTTCCCAAGGGTTGCTTTTGCGGTACGAAAGGGCGGACTTGAACAATTTTTTCGAAAAAATTATTGGAAGATTTTTTAAAAAATTGTAATTTTTCATGCGATCAAGAATTCCTCGTTGGAGAACTTAAGGAAATTGTTTTCAATATTTTGTTATTCGATTATTTCTATCTATATAATAATCTTATTTCTAACATTATTTTCCATCGAAAAATTTTGGATCTCATGAACAATTCATATTTATTTACAATTTTTCGATCATTTCTTTCTGAGAACAGTTCCAAGTTCACTCTTTCGGTCCCCTCAAAAAAATCCTGGGAAATGATTTTTCAATATGCTCGTCGTCCTACAATATTTTCGGTATATTTTTTATATTGGACAATGTTATGAGATCTAACATTGCAAATAAGATTCAAAGAGTAGATTTTTCTCATTACAAAACTTCAAGCCCAAAATAAATGGAAATCTCTTGTTAAGAAATTCAAGGAGGAACATCGGCAATTCAACATCACCGATCGGGCGACGGTCTTGAGGACACCTATGAGTCGAGTTGGCCCTATACCAATCGTTAGGATTTTTATCCAGCTCTGTCCTCCCCAATCAATCAAGTAGAAATTTAGACAGCATTCATGACGTGAAGCCGCCCAAAGATATTAAAGAATCAAATTGTGAGACAGTGCTTCAGAACATGGCTAAAAAACCAGATGGAATTACTGAAGAGATTCTCCGTATACACACAGACAACTGCGCATTATTGGGAAAATCTCTAGCCACCAATGCACGTATAGACAGTGCAGCAGAACAAGACCAGAACAACAGAGCTTTCTTTGAAACTTTGATCCCAGAGCTGAGAAATGTCAGGAAAGAGGACATTCTGCTCTGTCGTAACGACGTGTCGAGGGTGATATTTAAATATGCCTACAAGGATGCTACATGGAAGTCGATCAACGATGGCCCAATGGAAGGAAGTTCTGCAGCAACTAGTACTTCACTATCATCAAGAAGAAAGAGAGAAAGAATAAATGACGATAATGGTATGAAAAGTAACGTAATTGTTGAAATATGAAAGTTGTTATTTCAGATTCTATCATATTTTTTATTCCAGACTGCCAAATTGTAAGTGCGTATCCACCCCGACGATACGTTCAGCCCAATCAATAATAATTGATTGGATATATCTTTCAGAAATGATGCAGCTTGGCTATGACCCCTATTTATATCCTCCTCATTCAGCATGGAGGTCTAATGGCCCAATGTACGAGCAGCACGTACTTCCATACCCTGGACAGCGCCAGGAGTGCCACGGTCAAGTTGGAATGTCGAGGCCAATTCCTGCCCCCAATTCTCACCCTGAATTGATCAACGGACAAAGTTCAGCATACCATGCCTTTCCTGGAGCGGGCCATGTATCAGGACCAATTCTCCCAAGCCCAGCATACACCCAAGGCATTAATCCAATGCCTCCAGCATCCAATCAGTGCCAGGAGTGCCATGGTCAAGGTGGAATGTCGAGGCCAATTCCTACCCCCAATTCTCACTCTCAATTGATCAACAGGCAAATTCCAGCATACCCTGCCTTTCCTGGAGCGAGCCATGTATCAGGACCAATTGCCCCCAGCTCAACAGTCACCAAGACATTAATCCAAGTTTGGACAACGCGACAAGAATGAAACATCTAACTACTCTTATCCCTCCAGTATCCAATCAGAATTGCGTGAGTGGTTCAAGAGGATGGCCCACCATGGTCCTCGCGATGAAGACAAGGAGAACCATGTTCCAAGCCTTCTAAATCAGCAAACTCCTGCGACAAGTTCTAATCTTATCCGTAATAATCACACACCCAATGAACACAGCGAAGAAGCTCAATAGTTTCTCCAGGGGTTCTAGTTTTTTCTTTTTTCTGCATAATTTCAAGCTTAAATAAGAATAAAATGAATTTTAGGTTTTTCAAATGAGTTCATTAAGTAGTTATACATGAGGAGACTTCTATTTGTTAAAAATGATTGATGATTACATATTCGAATGATTTGTGGAAGGGTGCTATTAAACCTAAGTTGAGGTTTAGAGAAAGTAGAGAGAAACTCCAAAGTTCCTTTTATTATCACTTCGGACTTCAAGTTTCTATTTCCCAAAAAGACATTTTGTACATTTTGTAGGGGAATTTGCAAAATTCATTCTGCTTTCGGTTTACTTTGAAAGGGAACAAAACTTTTCAGATTTTTTTTTTTTTCATCTTTTACATGGAAAGATTTTTTTTTTCTTGATGATGAGAATTGAGGGGTGTTGAGTTTTCAATCTAGTTTAAAAGAGAACGAAAGATTCTCAGAATGTTTTCTTTATATTCTTTTATATGCAAGTTCATTTCTGACGACGATTTAATCGTTAATATATTCCTTGATTTTGATTAGTTGTTAAGAATAGCTAGTGAGTTTTCAACTAAATTCAGAGGAAAATATATTTGACAGTTCTGATAGCATTAAGTTTTGTTATTTATTCCTACAGGCAGACACCAAAAGGATTTGTAGATCTCAGTAGGGAGTTATGAGAAAATATTGTGTCATAATTGTAAGTCAAAGAGATCCTAGAAGGTCTAACCAAATTTTTTTCAGTTTATTCTTTTATACTTAGCAAGTACTGCACATTCCATTCGTATAGTTGTTCACAGTTTTTTTCTAGTATTTAATGATTGTTATATCACATACTGAGACTATATCACGAGCATTTGAAAAAAAAGAGTGCATAAAAAAATGGAAATTATCTTCAACTAAATTTTCAGCAAGAAAGGTAGAAGATGACAACAGAAGATTGATTGGCAGAGTCAATATGCCTAATAGGGATACGTTGATGGTTTTTTAATTCCACATTGTTAAAATCATTCTTGTAATTCCCTCAACCAAGAATAAATCCAATAATTTCGATAATAAAATTTATTTTTCATTCATGGGATTCTCAATTTTGTATATTTATGGGCCTACGAATTCCGTATGCGTATTTAGGATTGTGGTAATATTATGCTACTAAAAGACTCGCATGATCACCGTACCTCATTCGTATAGAGTACTAGTACAGTATCCGTAGAATGAGGGGATAGGAAGCTAAATGAAGTACTGGTATTGTACCAGCAGTGCCACAGTATTATGTACTATATAATCCATGCTTCATAGAGTACATCATCCTGGTACCGTACTAGTTCTATCCTGGTACAGTCTAAGTACTGCCGGTTCAGTCGAAGTGAAATTGCAAATTTCCTTGTTTGATTAAACAGTTATCACACTCTTATCGTAATTGTTGAAAATTCATTACGAATGCTTGGCTTCATTCCAACAATCATCGGCAATCGTCTGCTATTCTTTAGAACCTATTAGGAATTTCCTGTTCGAAATGAAAATACATGAGGACTTATCCGCTCGGATCCGAGAGTCAATAGCAATTTTCGGCTGGTATAGGGATTCAGTATTTGTATTTAGAAGGCGTTGGGAACCTCCTTTGAAATTCTCTGCTCCATACCAACAGTCATCGAGAACGTTCGCTATTGTCCAGAACTTATTAAGAATTTTATGCGTGGATCCCACAATCATTTGGAATTTCCGGCTGCTATTCGAAACTCGCTAGGAATTTTCTGCTAGATGCTAAAATGATGAAGAATTTTCGGCATCGATCTGATAGTTGACAATTTCCTGTCAAATCTTGGAATCATTCACAATTTTCTACACCGAGCCGACATTAATGGGAATTGTTTGTTATTGTTCACAAACAGGAATTTCTTGTTCCGATCGAACGCCCGCTCAAACATTACTGTCCTTTTTACTTCAGGATGTTCTTGAATTCCAACATGTAGATAAATCAAACTTAAAGTGGATGTTGGACAACTCACATTCAAAAACCTTTTTTTTTTATAAAAGAAGAGCAGTTTCTCTGGGTTTACTGTTCGAGTATGCTCCTTTCTAATTTTGAAACACGAATAGCATTTTTCTTTCTGGAAAATTTAGTGTTCTTAATTTTTTTTCTCAACAGACATTCAGCTGATCAATCGAAAATGATTGTTCTCAACTCTTTGAACTCATTCTTGCAAGAATGCCTAGCTTGAAGGGTCATCCTTGAAAATTGCATTTTTCGATCAATTTTTCTGTTTTATAGCTATTATCACTTCGTCATCATCGATTGATATTTCTATATTTGCATAACGAATATGCTTCTCTCGTTTCGAATCTATGATGGTATGGTGCAATAGAAATGCAGTCTTTATCGTTGAATTTATTGACTTTTATCTATTTTAGTGTGATGGATACGCGATTTTTTGTCATTTGGAGCAACCGCATTTTCTATAGCGATACGAGCGTGAGACAATCGCTTTTTAAATGTTTTTTTGCATCTCGTGATGTTTTCGTGCTTGATTGATATATTTATACTCGATCAGCACGATATTCAGGGACTACCGACGTTACCGACCGTCCGGCGCAACTTGGCAACGCGGCACTGTTTGTGCCGGTTAACATACAATTCTCGGCAGATCCTCATTAGACTCTCGACAGTGCGTTGTTGAAAACGACGAGAACGAAGTGTCATAAATTATCGGGGAAATTCAACGCAGACGAGCTTTTGGAACAAGTCACGGTCAGTGACTTACTGAATTAAAATCGAGACCGAGCAGGACAGAATCGCAGTTAATATCAGTGTATCGCATTAATCAGTAATCGCATTAATCAGTGTATCGAGTGAGTACACTTCTATTTTTTTGCAGCCACCGTCTTAAGGGCTCAAGATTGTCACGAGGAGCTCATTGAATGTGAAAAAATGTAGCTCCTCGTTTTTTCATCTCAAGGCATGGCACGTTACATTTTCCTTTGTGATGAAGTAACCAAAAATCATGGTGTGGTGGACAGCTTCGAAAACAAAGATCCAAGGTAGCACAATTGCTGTAAATTTGAATTATCAGAAATCCATCGTTCCCACGAAATCGAGGGGAAAATTAGCATCTGTTAGCGTTTTCGTTACATTACAAACCATCGTTACGACGACGAAAATAAAGAAACGAATTTGGTTTTGGTAACGTCAACGGACGTGTGTGCATTTAATCTGACCGAATCTTTACCTGCGAATTCTTATTTGTGATTTTGTGGAGATGAATATTCAAAATTGGAAGGAATTGGGCAGGGTTAACCAAAACACTTCCGTCACCGTTACTAAACCGAAATATTTTTGTTCATTTTTGTCATCGTGACGACCAGGGTTGAGAAATTCCCGAAAAATCGGGTTTTTTTACGGTATGAAGTATAAAATAGGTATTATAGCTCTAGATGATGAAAAAAGGTAGAAAACGGTAGAAATTGGTAGAAAACTCCCTAACCTAATTTCATCGCTGATTAGCTTAGAATCGAGTGACATGAATAAATTGAAGAAAGTTAAACTTCACGAGGGTCACCAGGGAGAGTTTAAATTCCACCAGTGTCAAGAGAGTCACAAAGAAGGGGGGGGGGGGGAATTTGACGAGAGTCAAGAAGGTCATCAGGGGGCCGTCAAATTTCACGAGAGTCGAGTGGATCACTAGGGTTATGTTCAATTACACGAAAGCCGAAAGGGCCACTAAAGAGAGGTTAAATTTCACGAGAGTGTAGAGGATCTCGTGAGATATCATGAGGGATAAAGAGAGCCCTTCGTGGGGACCGATGGTAAGTCGAAATTGACGAGATGTCCTCAAAGAGACTTGAATTGAGAACGGAAGCCAAATACTTTACGCGACCCTCTAGACTTTCGTGAAATGGAACTTCCCCCTGGTGACCCCCTTAAATCTTGTGAAATTGAGCCTTTTGAATTTAACCCCTCCTTGGTGACCTTCTTGACGCTCGTTACATTTGACTTCCTCCTGGGGAACCTCTCGACTGTCATGAAATATAACCTCCTGCTATTAAACGTCTCGGCTCTCGAGAAATTTATAATTTTTCTACATTTGCTATAAAATTGTATAAAATCCTGCCGGTATAATACAGGTTATCTACCATGTCTAAGAAGTGGTCCAATACCCCTCGTATTATATCTCCCCAACCCTGGTGACGACGAATCATCACGTAACAAAAACTTCGTATGACTGATTGGTCATATTATGTAACGAAAACGCTATATCACCAATTCATAGTTGTCATAAGTCAACCCTCTATAGGAAAAGTTGGACTACTCGCACTATGGACGGCCAATCCTTATGGAGAAGGCTGAGAGTGGTGGAAACGCCCCTCACGGGAGTGGGTGTGTAACGAAACGCGATTTTTCGGAATTTGAGCTATCTCTTATCAGTCTAGTAACAATATTCAAAGTCGCGCTCGTTCAGCCAACCGGGAGCAATGATACTCACGTTTAGGGTAAATATAACATACGGCTGAATAATACCGAACCATTTTGGATTATGTTTCTCTCGTTACAGAAATTCGAGTACAGGATTGGCCTTATCACCAGGCGCTGGGACTTTGAGATAATTCTGTAATTCCCAATCTATCAAGTCGAAACTCAGGTTGTGATGTTGAATGTTGAGGCGTTGTCAACGTAATCCCAAACGTTTGATGAGAGAAGGGAATCATTCTTGCTTTTACGTCAATTGGTTTCTATTGTGCCGTCACATTATTTGGAATTGTCAACAATGAATGATAGAAATCACGGAGTCACCAATAGTCGTTCTATCCATGGAGAATACATCACGTTATTCCCTGTGCTCAGGAAGAATCCTGCGAAATTCAATGAATACGTGAGAATGTCTGTCTCAACGTTTGACTACATTCTCTCAAAAATCAGTCCCTTGCTAATGAAGAATTGGTGTAACTTGCACGCTCAACCAATTACGCCAGAAGAAAGATTGGTTTTGACGCTGAGGTAATTTTGTTTATGCTCATTTGAACGTTTGATTCTAAAATAACTGAAGTTAAAATTTCCTACCATTCAATACATAATGTATATTAATCACAGATTTTCACTTCTCAGGTTTCTAGCTACAGGAAGTACGTATTCTACATTAGCATTTTCTTTCAAGATGGGAATCAAAACAGTTGCAGTGATCATATCTGAGACGATGGATGTCCTATGGTCGACACTTACATCATTGCATATGCGAGTTCCTTCAGTCAATGACTTCATCAAAATATCCCAGGATTTTCAAAACAAATGTAACTTCCCGTATTGCATAGGAGTAATAGATGGACGACACGTACTTATAAAGAAGCCAGATAATTCTGGGAAGCTGTATTATAACTTTAAGGGATATTATTCCATCGTCTTACAAGCTGTGGTCGATGCCAATTGCAGATATGTCATCATAGATCTAGGAGGATATGGCAGTCAGCATGATTCAGCAACGTTCAAAGCTTCTCAGCTTTACAAAGCTGTAATACAGAAGAAGATTCAAATCCCACAAGCTAGTAGAGTACAAAGTTCAAACCTACACCTGCCATATTTTTTCGTAGGAGATGGAGCATACCCGATATCTGAGTTTTTAATAAAACCATACCGCGGTAAACATCTATCACATCTATCTAGCACAAAGAACATTCAACCAACGCATATCTAGAGCTCGTGTTGTTGCAGAGAATGCGTTCGCTTTCACCAGCCAGAAATGGCGGATTCTTTACACGAAGATTGATAAGAGTCCAGAGTTGATTCATTTAATAATCAAAACTACATGTTTATTACACAATGTAATTATCGATTTGGAAGGACAAAATAATATCAATAATGCGAATGTAGGAATACCAATGAATGATGACGATGCACTGATAGAAGCTACAAAGGGTGAAGATGTACGCAATGAACTTGCGATCCATTTTGTAAATAACCTTTAAACTCGGAACGTCAGGTTGTTTTAGGTCATCAGTAGCGATGCGCACCCTCAAATATCGTATGATGTGAACGTGAACAATTTTTTAAGGTCACCGAGGGAACAAAATTCTCATAATATTATTAGTACTTCATTTCATCAAATTGCTTGCAGAAATGTTACAAAACCATTCTTGGAAATATCCTTAATAAACATAATTTTGAATAACTGGAATTTGGTTTGTTACTTGAAGTACGTTTTACATTATGCTAATAATTACAAATCCCAAATTGATGTGATAACATGACCCAGTTTATTCGCTCCATATGTGCTCTAGCCCATTCCCTAAGATGTCGGTTTTCCACGACGAATTGAGAACCACGATTTAAGGGGAGGCTCACCCCAAGAAAAAAACTTTTTTGTTTATCGGAAAAAAAAAATTTGGAAGACCATTTCCCGCGTGATTTTTTCTCAGGAATTCGATTTTTTAGGTGAAAATTTTTTCCAACCAGCCAAAATTAGAATTTTATTATTTAAAAAATCGAAAATCGACTTATCGAAAATTCCCAACGTATTTTTCTTCGAAATACTTTTTTGAATATAGTCACCAAATTTCAATTCAAAATCTTCAAAAATGCGGGAGGAGATACATTTTGAAGTTCATAGCTCAACCAGAAAAAGTCGTAATTTTTAATTGTTCGACATTTTTTCCGAAAATTCTGGTAGGTATCTCTTGGAATGAGTAAATTACCAACAAAAAAAATTTTTTTTTTAATATAGTACAGAATATTCTATAAAAAAAACCAGCAAATCCAGAAAAATTATGCGAAACACGCCATCAACCTGGAACGTTTTTTCCAGGTATCCACATGAATTTTGATACCCGGAAAATTTTCAAAATTCATTTTTGTCATCATTTATTTCTTTTGACCATTTTGTAGGGACGGTGGGGCAAAATGAAACACGAGGCAAAATGAAACGCTAGGAAAATCTTCTAATCTAAGGGAGATAAGACAATTTTCATGAGAACATTTTTTTGTAGAGAATTTAACAAGCTCCAAAAAAGGTCCTTATCAAATTTCTTTGATCTCTCTTGGATGACGCGATTTTCCTGCCGTTTCATTTTGCCTTGTTTCATTTTGCCCCATGCTACCCTATTATTGTTTATTGTTTTTTTTTTTCAGAAATTCACTTATTCTAAGTGATACCCATGAGAATTTTCGAAATTTTTTTCGAACCATCAAAAATTTCGATTTTTTCTGTTTGAGCTATGAAGTTCGAAATGTATCTCCTCCCACATTTTTGAAGATTTTGAATTGAAATCTGGTGACTATATTCAAAAAAGTATTTCGGAAAAAAATTCGTTGGGGATTTTCGATAAGCCGATTGTTCGATGTAAAAAGAAATAAAACTCTAATTTTGAGTGGTCGGAAAAAATTTTCACCTAAAAAATCGAATTTCTGAGCTTGGAATCGCGGTTCTTAGCTCGCTAGAGGTATAAAATTATTTTCAATTGCTAAGTTGCATGTCTGTTTGGAGAAAAATGAAGAACACTAAATATTCAAGAAAGAAAGAACAAAATCATAGCGTTTTTGTTACAGAAAAATCCGTCGTCACGACGGCGAAAATGAATGAATGAAGTTGGTTGTAACGGCGACAACTGTGTGTTGGTTTATCCTGACCCATCTATTTCTGCAACTTTGTATCAGTGATTTTTCGAAGTTAAAAATAGGAAGTTGAAATAAATTGGTCAGGGCAAACGAAGACACTTCCGTCACCGTTACTGAAACAAAAAGTTTTCGTTCATTTTCGTCGTCGTGGCGATGTAGTATAATATAACAAAAACGCTATGACTGTTGGAAAATGAGAAAAGAGCAGTCAAAAAGGTTATAGAAATGATTGAAGTACGTCAGATCATAATATGCTCATTGACAGCGGTACACACAGAAAAATGTTCTTGTAAAATACGCGATTTGAAAACATGATTTACGCTTTTGAAATCGTATTTTACGATTATTCAAAATCGTGATTTACGAGATCAATCGGGTAAATTACGCGATCGATCTCGTAAATTACGGGAAAAATACCGTAAATTACGATTTCTAACGCGTAAAATACGTGACTTTTCTCGTATTTTACGCTTTTTCAACCCCATATTTTACGATTTCAATCTAGGAAAATACGAGATTGAGATCGTAAAATACGAGTTCGAAAACGTAAAATACGATTTCAAAATCGTAAATTACGAGACTGTGTGCGTATTTTACATTTTCAAAATCGTAAAATACGGGTTAATTTTTCATGAGTTATAATTTTTTTTACTCTTTTAATCAAAAAAATTTTCTTATCTGTCCTCGTTTTTCGAGAATATCTCGAAATCTAAGAGAGATATCGTATTTTTGCTCAAGACCTTTTTTATACATCTCATTGCGCTCTATAAAAAAGGTCTTTACGAAAATTTCGATATCTCTCAATTTTGAAATGAAAAAACAAAAAATTCCAAAATTTCAGTCACGCGAATCAGTTGTTTGGGAATAAACGCGATATCTACGAGAGATAGCGTATTTTTAC
>NW_021680402.1:88003-88505 GCF_001412515.2 Diachasma alloeum | reverse complement strand
GAAAGTCGGCGTAAAGGATACGTAATTTTTTTGCATTTTTTATCGTTACCTCGACAGGTTTCATACCAATGGTCCGATGTTTTCTATGATTATACTCATGCATGAGATTTGGTAACATATCAATCCACTTATAATTTCCTCGCAAACTAAACTGTAGCCACATTTTACTTTTTAATGTTCGATTGAATCTTTCACATATGGATGCCTTTAAATTACTGAAGGTGGAATATAAATTTATATTATATTTCTTCATCAATCCTTGAAACTCAGAATTGTAGAATTCTTTTCCACCATCAACGTGTAAATGTTTGGGTACACGACCCCGTTGGAGAATCGAACTCATAGCTCTCGTGACATCTTGAGCGTTTTTTCTCTTTATCGGCTCCGCCCATGCAAATTTTGAAAAATTGTCTATTACAGTGAGCAAAAATCTATTTCCATTATTGCTTTTTGCGTAAGCCGTCATGTCGACTAAATCGGCCTGCCACGTCTCATCCAAATC
>NW_021680402.1:76386-80190 GCF_001412515.2 Diachasma alloeum | reverse complement strand
AAACCGCGAATTAATTAATCCCACCAAAGCGCGAATTAAAACCGTGGATCAAAATCGGGACTGAAAACCGCGAATTAAAATCGGGGCTGAAAACCGTGAATTACAGCCGTGACTTGATTAATCCCACCACCCACTCGCGGGGGCTTCTCCCATACTTCTTGCACCCAGAATCGACGAAATGTAAAATCCGCGAATTAAAACCGCGAATTAAAACCGCGAATCAAAACCGCGAATTAAAGCGCGAATTAATTAATCCCATCCCACCACCCACTCGCGGCGCATCCTCAGACCCTTCCCAAAATGGTTGGGCCAGAACCGCCCCTATATATCTACTTTCTCTCAATTTCGAAGTAATGCAAAGAGTTTCTATAAATTTTTAGAGAATCAAGGCAATTTCGAGAAATTTCTGGAAAAGTCAGGAAGAGTTTCCAGAAATTTTCAGGAAATTCAGGTAATTCCTAGAATATTCAAGGGATTGCTAGGAGTTTCTATAAATTTCAAGAGAATTCAGGGATTTTTTTAGAGATTTCGAGAGAATTCTAGAAGTTTGAAAAATTTTAGGGGAAACCGAATGAACATTGAGACATGTCGAGGAAATCCAGAGATTTTCTAGAATGTCCGAGGGAATTCAAAGAGTCTCCAAAAATTTCAAGGAAGGGAAGAAAAATTCGTAATCGGCTGCATCCTTGATGAAATGAAAAAAAATGAAAAAATAAGGGGGTCCATTTTACCCTCAATCTACTCATTATTTTCATTTTTGAGGCCCGTTTTGTATTTTTAGTGGGTAGTTTTTGAAGTTCAATGTACCCTTTTCGAGTGACACAGTTGATGATAAAAACATTTTTTCCTTATGGGGTCCATTTTACCCCCCACCCCCCTATCATCAATACTAAACCAGACCATAGAGGATAAATTAGCCTTGTAAAAATTTTTTGGTCAACCATTAAGCATCACTAACTTATCTTCCATTCATTTCAGATATCAACGACGAACGCTTTGAGAAAAGCTCTGTGCTTTTTCGATGAAGCGAAAAAATTAATGATGACGAGATACGCGAGACCCTATTGTTTTGAAGATAACTGCACTATCGAACAAAGACTAACCAAGGAGAAGCAGCTCCAGAGGGAAGAAAGTGCGAGAAAGAAGGCTACCTCCAAGATGGTTGGAGAACAAAGTGCCAGTGAGAAAAGAAATGATAGCGAAGATAAGGAAAAAGAAGAACTGAGAGAGAAAAAGCGGAAGAAAGCTGCAGAACAACAGCAGAAGTGGAGGCTATCGGACCAGGAACGTTTAACCCAAGGGACAGATAAGAAGACAATTGATTAAAAAAACAAAATTCAATCCACTCCTTTCGATTAAATAATCTGATAATAATCTAATACTAATAAAAATTATATTCACGTGAAAAAACAACATAATTAAATCCAGAGAAGAATTCTAATTTGTTCAATAGTAGCTGCAATGTAATTTGTATTCGGAAGAAGAAATTAGATGAATCTAGAAGCCAAAATCCTTTAAATTCTTCCGTTCTTATTAATTTAGATAGGGAATTTTGAGATAAATGTTTTGAAAGAGAAAAAATCGAAATCAGTAACGTAATTTTGGAGATATGGCATATGGTAAATCTTCATTTGAATACCTCCGGAAATACTGGGCCGATTCCGTCCAGTTTCAATCCCAACCGTCCTTGTCATAAGACGAAGATCCTGTCCAAATTTCAAGTTGATATCTCCATTTTTGCGAAGACTAGAGAGCGTACAACGATATTTTTGAAAAAAAAACAGAAAAATAGAAATATCTCAAAAATTTTGCAGGTACGGCCATATAGGTTCTGATTGATCTGGATAGAGGACATCAAGGCGAATATTTTGAAAAAAAAAACAGAAAAATAGAAATATCTCAAAAATTTTGCAGGTACGGCCATATAGGTTCTGATTGATCTGGATAGAGGACATCAAGGCGAATATTTTGAAAAAAAAAACAGAAAAATAGAAATATCTCAAAAATTTTGCAGGTACGGCCATATAGGTTCTGATTGATCTGGATAGAGGACATCAAGGCGAATATTTTGAAAAAAAAAACAGAAAAATAGAAATATCTCAAAAATTTTGCAGGTACGGCCATATAGGTTCTGATTGATCTGGATAGAGGACATCAAGGCGAATATTTTGAAAAAAAAAACAGAAAAATAGAAATATCTCAAAAATTTTGCAGGTACGGCCATATAGGTTCTGATTGATCTGGATAGAGGACATCAAGGCGAATATTTTGAAAAAAAAAGTGAAATCGGTTCACTAGTTTTCGAGATATTACACATAATCGATTTTCATAAAAAATAGAATATCTCCGGAACTGCTGGGCCGATTCAGCCCAGTTTCAATCCCAACCGTCCGTGTCATAAGACGGAGATCCTGTCCAAATTTGAAGTTGATATCTCCCTTTTTGCGAAGGCTAGAGAGCGTACAACGATTTTTGGAAAAAAACAGAAAAGTAGAAATATCTCGAAAACTTTGCAAGAACGGCTATATAGATTGTGATCGATCTGGATAGGGGACATCAAGGCAAATATTTTGAAAAAAAAAGTGAAATCGGTCCACTAGTTGTCGAGATATTACACATAATCGATTTTCATAAAAAATGGAATATCTACGGAACCACTGAGCCGATTCAGCCCAGTTTCAATCCCAACTGTCGTTGTCATAAGACGGAGATCCTGTCCAAATTTCAAGTTGATATCTCCATTTTTGCGAAGGCTAGAGAGCGTACAACGATTTTTGGAAAAAAACAGAAAAGTGGAAATATCTCAAAAACTTTGCAGGAACGGCTATATAGGTTTCGATTGATCCAGATAGAGGGAGTTGAGACGAACATTTTGAAAAAAAAATGAAATCGGCCGATTAGTTTTTGAGATATTTGCAAAAAAAGATTCAAAAAGAAATGGCTTTTTCTCAGGAACTACTAGACCGATCGAGCTGATCCTGTGCTCAGAGTTAGTCCTAGTTAGGACCTGTAATCTGACAAAATTTCAAATTTTTTTGAATTTTTTTAGCCCTCTTAGTGTTGTATTTTCTAAAACCTAATTTCCAAAAAGTTGCGGAGGGGGGGGGGGACAGACAGACATTGTCGCCAAACTTCGTATTTTTACATTTCAGACCATTCTACATCATTTCCAGGCAAAATTAGAAAATCGAAAAATTCACCTCACCCCTCCTAATTGAGATTAAGGGATGAAAAAAGGGCAATTCAACGGAGAATTAAATTCCCCATCAATTAAACCTCTGTCATCCCTTAATCTCTGTAACAAGAAAATAAAAACTGCCAAGAAAGTCAGGGGCCAGTGAGAAAAATAATAGTTTCGCGGCGTACAGTGACTCCCGGCAATTAAAAATTCACCTCTCCCCTCCTAATAGAGATTCAGGGATGAAAAAATTGCAGTTCGACGGAGAATTAAATTCCCCATCAATTAAACCTCTGTCATCCCTTAATCTCTGTAACAAAAAAATAAAAACTGCCAAGAAGGTCAGGGGCCAGTGAGAAAAATAATAGTTTTGCGGTGTACAGTGACTTCCGGTAATTAAAAATTCACCTCTCCCCTCCTAATAGAGATTCAGGGATGAAAAAATTGCAGTTCGACGGAGAATTAAATTCCCCACCAACAAACCCTCTTTCATCCCTTGATCTCTGTAACATAAAAAATAAAAACTGCCATGAAACTCAGGGGCCAGTAAGAAAAATAATTCTTTCGCGGCGCACACTGACTTTTCACCATTCGCCCGCGAATTAAAAATTCACCTCTCCCCTCCT
>NW_021680402.1:76092-76270 GCF_001412515.2 Diachasma alloeum | reverse complement strand
AAAAAATATAAACTGCCATGAAACTCAGGGGCCAGTAAGAAAAATAATTCTTTGGCAGCGCACACTGAGTTTTCATTATTCGCCCGCGAATTAAAAATTCACCTCTCCCCTCACTGAGATTAAGGGATGAAAAGCGGCAGTTCGACGGAGAATTAAATTCCCCATCAATTAACCCTCT
>NW_021680402.1:64297-75911 GCF_001412515.2 Diachasma alloeum | reverse complement strand
GCAAAGGGTCGCAACAATGCTGTAGTGAGTGGGAGCGAGACGGAGACTTCTCTCTCGNGTTAATCTTCGTAACAAAAAAATATAAACTGCCATGAAACTCAGGGGCCAGTACAAAAAAGAATTCTTTCGCGGCGCACACTGACTTTTCACAATTCACCCGCGAATTAAAAATTCACCTCTCCCCTCCTAATTGAGATTAAGGGATGAAAAAAGGGCAATTCGACGGAAAATTAAATTCTCCATCAATTAACCCTCTTTCACCCCTTAATTTCTGTAACAAAAAAATAAAAACTGCCAAGAAAATCAGGGGCCAGTGAGAAAAATAATAGTTTCGCGGCGTACAGTGACTCCCGGTAATTAAAAATTCACCTCTCCCCTCCTAATTGAGATTAAGGGATGAAAAAAGGGCAGTTCGACGGAGAATTAAATTTCCCATCAATTAACCCTCTTTCATCCCTTAATCTCTGTAACAAAAAAATATAAACTGCCATGAAAGTCATGGGCCAGTGAGAAAAATGATTGTTTTGCGNGTCCGACGGAGAATTAAATTCCCCATCAATCGATCGCCGTTGCATCCCTTAATCTCTNCACTGTGCGCCGCGAAACTATTATTTTTCTCACTGGCCCATGACTTTCATGGCAGTTTATATTTTTTTGTTACAGAGATTAAGGGATGAAAGAAGGTTAATTGATGGGGAATTTAATTCTCCGTCGAACTGCTGTTTTTATCCCTTAATCTCAATTAGGAGGGGAGAGGTGAATTTTTAATTCGCGGGCGAATTGTAAAAAGTCAGTGTGCGCCGCGAAAAATTATTTTTTCTCGCATTCAGTCCGTGATGTTCCACAGGCTCGTGCGCGCATGCGCAAAGGGTCGCAACAATGCTGTAGTGAGTGGGAGCGAGACGGAGACTTCTCTCTCGCACAAAAGGTTCTCATTCCCGGCGCCGGATTCAGGGGTTGGACCTGGAAAATTGCGTTTAACTTTGAATCCATAGGAGATTCGCGGGTACGATCAANCAGCAAAAAAATACAAACTACGACAAAAACCATGGGCCAGTGAGAAAAATAATTTTCTTCTCGGCGCACAGTGACTTTTCACCNTTCGCGGGTACGATCAAGACAAAATTTGTGGTAAATGTTCTAATAAAAAATATGGAAGAAAAGGGGGTTCCGTTATGGCAGTTTTATAGTACAGACGTGTGTTTGTTGTGTGTGTCAATCTTTTGTCTTTAATTGGTGTTACGTGGTGCTCATTGTTTTCCTGACTTAAGAACTTTACGCAGAAAAGTTCCCTGGGCATTCTGAGATATTAATTTGAGTTGCCGGCTCACGTTTTATTACAAATTTTTGGCTTTTTCTGTCCTCATAAACCTAGAGAGGTTATGTTATCTGTCACAAAATAAAAACAAAAATAATCCGCTAGAAAAGGCGGGATTCGAGGCCCTGTTTTACCCTCTGGTTTCGCCACATGCAGCGTACCGCCATCTCTGCCGCAAAGTTGCCATTAACACCCAAGAGTCGACCCTCGATCGGTACAAGCAAAGCCAACTTACGCGACCGTTGGTCTGCGTCAAACACCCCTGACGCGCCAATCCCCAGAGGTGAAGTTTTGAAAGGAAGACCGCCAACAGCGACTACCTGGTCCAAATATAGAGACCCTTCTACACCATCCCTTAGTGATCTCCACAGTAAACGTAAGAGAGATACTGGCGCCGAATCACCCGATTCTAACGAAATCCTGAAACTTGGAAAATCTGGCTTGGACCTCCTCCTGGATGATCAGGACTCCTCATCCAACCCAACTATCTCATCAAACCCTTGCAATATGGAGCTGGATTCTACCCCTCACCTGCACCAGCCCGCTCCTCAGATCCCCCTAGCTCATCCCACCCTTCCACACCCTACCCTCCCAGCATCTGTAAATTTTCCCATGGCCAGCCTCTTCGGCCTCAAGAAGAAATAAAACTTGTCGGTTTGACCATAGCCTTCTGGAACGTGACTGACTTCTCCCACCTGGACGATCTCATCTCTTCAAATCTGGCTGACATCAATGTATCTCGGAAACCATGAAGCTGAAGCCCCCCATGCCATGCCCCAAATTTCTCGATGATTTTAACTGTTTTTGGTCTGACGCTACTAAAGATAAATCTCGAGGTAGAGGCAGTGGAGGAGAAACTTCAGAAATTTCAGGCTGTGTTGGAGACCCAGGTTTACGCTCCATCTCCTCATTGCCTCGTCAACCCTGAAATTCTTCATTCCGAAATCGTTGGTGCTATTTGGACAGCAGCTGAGCAATCTGGCCTGATCTTCTCTGCTAAATCCCGTCCCAGGGCTGGTCTTTCTGGCCTGGCAACCACAATCCATAAACCATGGTTCAATGGGGAGTGCTCCTCGCTCAAACTTCAACTCAAAGCAGCCTCAAGAGCCTGCTTTTCTTCCAAATGTGCCCCCGAAGACAAGGCTGCCCTCATTTTTGCTAAGAAAAGATTCAACGCAGTCACTTCAGCCAAGAAAACGGCCCATGAACGTCAGTTAACAGATGGTCTTGCAAATCTCTCTTTTCCCTCAATATTCTGGGCAGCAGTCTTGAGATGTAGACCGAGACTAGGCTTGAGGAATGCTCGTCTCCCGGTCAACGTCTGGAATGAGTTTTACAGGGATCTCTACCCACCTCGACCCGATGAGCCATTCATTATACATGAGATATCGGTTGCAGAACTTGACCACCCATTTACCCTACTCGAAATTAACAAAGGTATTAAAAACTTGAAGACAAACAGGGCCCCTGGATCCGATGGAATCACGAATGAGGCGCTCAAAGCTCTCACTCCTTTCTGGGTCTCCCAGATGTTGACTCTTTTCAATAGTACTCTGGATCTCGGCCAGATTCCCGAAACCTGGTCAAACATCATCATGCCATGCTATTCAAAAAAGGTGACAGACTCGACCTTGCCAACTACCGAGGCATTGCTCTTATCAACACCACCACGAAACTCTTCACTGAGTTAGTGAGGAAAAGGCTGGAGTCTTGGATTGAGGCTAGAGGCATTCTTCCTGAGGTTCAACACGGATTTAGGCGTGGCCGAAGTTGTACGGACGCAATCTTCACCTTTCTCTCCGCTGTTCATCTCCAACTGAGACTCGGGAAGAGGGAAGTCTATGCTGTGTTCATTGACTTTGGACGTGCCTTCGACAGTATCCCTCATAACCTGCTGTGGCGGAAACTGCTGGACCTGGGCATCAGCTCCAAGATCGTCCGAGTACTTATTTCAATTTACTCCCAGGCAAATCTCCAGGTCAGGAGTCACGGTCTTCTCTCCGACAAATTTGAAGTCACCGAGGGACTTCTTCAGGGTGAGACTCTCAGCCCCTTATTATTTCTCCTCTACATCTCCGATTTCGAGTCGTTTTTCCGAAGTCGTGGTCACAGGGATCTCAACATAGACGGCCAATCTGACATCTTGCTCCAACTCTTCGCAGACGATGCTGTTTTTCTGGCCGATTCCCACCTCCGGCTCAAGGCTATCCTTTCAACACTCCATGAATACTGTGAATATAAGGGCCTTACCGTCAACACGTCTAAAACTCAGATTCTGATTCTGAAAGAGGCTGGGCCCCCCGGAGTATTGTCCGCTCCTACAATTACCTGGGCGTTCGTATCTCCAGCACAGCCAGGAGTAAAGAATCGTTGGAAGCCTCGATTGGCAAGGCCAAGGCGGCCATCTCAAGCATTCTATCCATCGTCTATCGCTCGAAATGTGACAACTGGTCATCCTTCTCGAAACTCTTCGATAGCCTAGTGGCCTCTACACTTATGTATGTCCTCCCAGCTTGGGGCATCGGGCATATCTACGATATCGAGACAGTGCAACTTGATTTCCTGAAACGCCTGCTATCACTCCCCAGAAATACTTCCAACTGGGCAGTCAGAATGGAGACGTCGTCGATTCATCTGGCCTACAGGGCCATGTATCAAATCTGGAAATGGTACATCGGAATCCTAAAATTGGGCGATAACCGTCTACCAAAGATCTGCATGATGAGGTCACTCGAACTGGCTAAGACCATCGATGCTCCTTCTGCCTACAATTGGTTCTCCCACATGAAGCACTTCCTGATGGTCCACGGTGCCGAGGACCTGACTGAGAATATGGACCCTGCTGAATGGACTCGTCATACTCCAGAGATCTTCACCAGCTTCGAGCTGTACTTACGTAACTTAGACGAAGTTCCTTGAAATTTCCGTATTACGGCAATGCGATAAAAATTCCCAAAAAGTGTTCCCGGAATTTCCGCGAAAATATTACCGAAACCTACAGACATTATTCCTGAATTCAAGACTTTCCTTTGATTTTCAGATTGTCAGAGTGGAATTCCCCGATTTTTTTTCACTCTCGATTAATTTTTTTATGTCGCGCCGTGCAATAAGTCGAGTTTATCGCACGCTGCACTTCGCGCAGCCTGCTCAAAACTCGACTTCTGCACGACTTGACATAAAATATTATAGAGCACTCGGTAATAAATTTCGTTTTCAACGAATGTGTGTACAGACCTCGCCTTCGGCTCGGCCTGTAAACTACACATTCGTTGAAAACAAAATTTGTGCCCTTGTACTCTAATGTACTATAAAGATTCAAATTGATACTTGATTCATTCACATCGTTCCATTTCATAGGGAGATATTGTCGATTGGAGACAATTTTTTATGATCACTGAAGGAGGCAAACCATTCATCTAAATCTCGCAATAATCTGCGAAAAATCTTATTCATTAATCTATTATTATTGAATTAATCCCATTATGTGTAGATCGCTGGAGAACAACGAAAACGTTCCAACCGTTGAAACGAGTCGGAATGTTTTCTCTCTCCTTCTCCATTTTCTTTCTCACTCGCACTTGTTAAGTTTGGCGGAGGACGGGCACGTGCAAACGCGACGGAGACGACAATGAGTGGGAGCGAGCACGATACATATATAATCGAACATTACTGTAGTAAAAAAAAAACAAAATCTGCACAATTATTCAATAGAATCACTGGAAAACTATAGAATTTTCCAGCGACAGCGCTGGGAATTTCTATGAATTTTTTGACCTACGTGTCAATAATAAATATGTCCAGAAAAAGGAAAAGGAACTTTGGGAACTTTTAGATCATTAGATTCTGCATTCATTATACTATTGATTATAATATGTTCGATTTTACATTCCTGACAATTATTACAAAATGCGAGGAGCTACCGTATTGAGAACCCCTTTCCGGTTATGGACAAATTTATACTCGGGCCCTACCATACCAACAGTTCCGTACGCTCCATCGTAGTCCATGCGCCACCGCTACGAATTTTGCTGTTGAACACTTTACATTGGCCCTGCTCATCTCCCCTATAATCTCTGATATACATGCATATGTGGCCGTGTTCTCCTGTCACTTTTCCTTGCCGTTGGAGAGGCATTAAGAGGCATTGTTTTTCAACTGCGCGTATCTTATGTGTTGCTCCCAGTGCTCATTTCAAGTTCATTTTGTTTTAATTATTTAGAACAGTATGTAACACATTTATTGACCATTAGAAGTTTGTTGTGACGAGTGTTAATGCATTAATTCAGTTATTGAAAAGATTCATCGAGAAATAACTCAGTTCTATTTGTCACTGATCTCAGTTCTGCTGTAACTATTTTTGAGGTTATACATTGATTTTTTTATTACTATTCATAATAAACTTCAACGTTTGACATTATTCACATATTAGTGACGTATTTGGGTTCAATGTTGCTAGTGGATGGTTTAGAATAGTTACACTTGACTGGGAGATTATCTTGGGGCTCGGAGATGTTTATTTTATGAACAAAGGGAGAAATATTCTCGAGGTAAAAATGTGGGAAATTCTGTTGGCATTGCCTTTGTATCTGAATGGACTATTAATAAAAGATCCATTTACGGACTGTTTGAATCACGAGAGTGAGTTAAGAGAACATTGTCTCAATCCAGTATCTGGTTCGGAAGGTTAATCATCGGAGGATACTCTCGTGATAGATAAATGACTTATGGAGAGGTGCGATCCCGATAAGCCCAAAATTCTGACATTCAATTATGCAGCAAGAAAAAAATAATGAAAAAACTTTATTGATCCTAGAAATCCATCTTTTATATTTTTTCGTTTAATTCAATCTTAGTGATATTCCGAAAATAATCTGCCCATTGTATAAGCTCTCAAATTTCTAAAACCAATACACTATTGGCAATTTCTTGAAATTTAGGTAACAGCTAGCATTGGAATTGTTCATGTTGGGGATTTGAAATGACTTTAATATCCAACAAAATTGAGTTTGTTCTATTAAGAGATAACAGATATCTTGCGACCACAGATATTAAGCGATTTTCAATGACAGCTTGAATTTTCAAACACATTACAAAAATTGAACATTACATTCAATTTAACTTTCAAAAGATTGAGCTTTCACCATGTTCAGTAAATGTATTGATTGCATGGACCTGAAAAGTAAAATTTCGTTGAATATTCCAAAAAACACCGATTTTGACACTAACAACATATATAGAAATTTCATGTGAATTAGTAGTTAAAAACTTTAAGATTTTTCATTGGAAATTTGAAGAGTAATTTTCAAGCGGTATGAATATTCGGTTTATGTCCTCTCTAGAACCACTAAGTAACCAGTGTTTCTCCATCAAAAGGAGGATCACCCCATATCCCATCTCCATCAGTTTGTCGAAAACTGTCATGTGGATAATAAACAAACCCCAACAATCTAATACCATGGATCAACTGTTCGACGAGATAATCAAGGAGTGCACATTCGCAGTACCAGGTGCACGTCTATCCTACGCTGTCCGTAACAAATTAGAGAAACACAAGAAATCTGTGCGACGAGAGATAGTAAGCCGCACCAAAGACGACTGTGCACCTCTCTTCATCGCTTGCAAAAGAGGCCACGTAGAAATTGTTGAATACCTGATAACAGTATGTAACGCTGACATTGAACAACGTGGCCTTTATGAGGTGCCTGATGACAGATCAGTCCATTGTGTGACTCCACTTTGGTGTGCAGCAGTTGCTGGAAAATTGCCTGTGATAAAGTGTCTGATAGCTCATGGCGTTGAGGTGAATGCAGTCTCTGACACTGGTTCTACACCAGTCAGATCAGCCTGCTTCATGACCCATCTCGATATTGTTGAATACCTCGTTGAGAATAGAGCTGATATACTACGTGCTAATTACAATGGGGGAACGTGCTTGATAAATTCAGTTCAAAGTGTCGAATTGTGTACATATTTATTGAGACACGGTGCTGATGTCAATGCAAGAGACATCCAAAATAAGACTGCTTTACATTACGCAATTCAGGAGCATAGATTTGAAACGACTAAACTATTCTTAGAACACAATGCAGATCCACACTTAAAGTCTAGGTATGTGATGTTTGTTATTTTAATTAGATATACCTTATTATTGTCCTTGCGGGCATAACGAGTTGTCAGGTTGACCCTCAAAGTAGATGTCTGTACATTGGATTGTAGTAAGCTTGCTTAGGTTGGGAAAAATCGACAGGAGATTTACTCCTTTTTTTAATTTTGCTATCTAATTTGAATATTGCCTTTATTTTCCCCATTTGAGCTTGGAAAAGACTTTACTATAAATTTTATGGAAATTTAATAGAATTGGTCAATAGTTAAGTCAACCTATAGTATGGTCTTCTTCATGCTCAACAAATTGCAAATGAAAAAGAAAAAGTGGACAAACTTCGGAATAAGCAGCGTCATTTAAATTATATTTTACAAGATTTTACGTTCTCCATCTCCAACATCTTCTTTTGCAGAAACATTGAAAATTGTTTAAACTTTCAGAAATTTTCTTTTTTAAACGGATTTCTGATAATATTCGGAATGTGGAAAAATTAGTTACAATTTCCAAAAAAAAAACATTTTTAGGGTAGAAAATTGATTGTCTATAGTTTATTTATAAATAATGTCGACGTTTTAATTGTTTTAGCATTCGAAAATAGTTTACAATCATGAATACTCCAATACTTTTCAATTCAATTAATTTATTAAAGGCTCCAGGCAAGAACTCTTAATACATTCTATCGATATTTCATTTCATTGTTTCATTATTTCCTTTGATATTCTCCATGACATTCCACGCGTGTTAAGACAAAAATAATTTGAATCACGTTGAAATGATAATGTTATTGAACATTATCAAGATATGAATTTCATATTAATTTCCGTAAATGAAAATTTTCACCAAGAGAATGTAAATATCTCGTAAATATGTATACATTACTACATTTATCAAATTGTCATGAACTCATGCGATTCTGCCATACTTGATAGGTACAATGATGATGCCCTGCAGACGGCTTGTCTTAAAGGAGCAATACAGATTTTCGACTATTTGGTAGAAAATGTCTCGTACTCACAGGAGAGACTGGCGAATGCTAATGAATTGATGGGCTCAACGTTTTTCGATGAACATGGGGATATTGCAACAGCACTGATCTACTGGAGGAAAGCTATGGGGATCAGGATGGAGAACATGGAGGAGGGACAGGTGCTGGAGAAGAAGCCTATCATGCCGAAAAGGGAGAGCTTCAGGAATGCTGTGGAATTTTCCACTATGGACGAACTCAATGCCATTGCTTTCGATCTGGATGCAATTAGAATACAGAGTTTGCTGATTTGTGAGAGGATACTTGGGGAAAATCACAAGGACACACTTTATAGGCTTATGTACAGGGGTGCTAGTTATGCTGATGCGTTGAGGTATCAGAACTGCATCGACTTGTGGAGGAGGACCCTAGAGATTAGGGTGGAAAGAGATTCTGTAAGTTGATTTTTTGAATTTTTCAGATAATTAAGTTTTTAAAGTGGAGATGGCATTAACAGAATTGAGAAATTTTGGTTTTGTTTGACTTGTCTATTCTGGGATTGAAGAAGAGATAGAATGGAGATGAGTTCAAAATGATTGTGTAGATTTTTTTTTATCATGGATGTGTAGATAATTTTCCCTTTTTTTATGATAATGTTCATAAAACATTATTCAAAAGAGAGATATAGAAATGATACTTGATGAAGTTCAATGCTCATTTGGTTATAAAGATCTTTATAGAATTGTTAACGATGTAGTCTGTATTTGACTTTTCAACTCTGTGTATGTAATTGAGGCGTTTTTAGCAATATTTTTGCAGTGGTAAGATTCATGAAAAACAAGACACCACATTTATCATAATAAATTTCGAGGGCTCGGCGGCTCAGAGATATTTATGAAATCGTTGATAATTACTTTATGAATATTATTGGAGTGATGAGGGTTTCAAGAGTTCATTAAAGAAAACTTGTAGGAAATTTTAAAAAATAATAAAAAAAATTCTTAGTGATTATCCTGTACAGCTATTAGTTTTTGAAATATATTCGGGATAATCACGAGTCCATTTTTTAAATTGTCTTTGTTCATCATTAAGTTGATAATATTCATTTCTAAAAATAATAATTGATAGAGGCTACTAATTGAAGAATTCAAGAATTGATATCGATTTCCGGCCATTGAAAGGAAAAGAAATTGCCATCGAAAAATGGAAATTCTTGAAATTTTAATGTTTATACGAAGATGGAGAATCTTATTTCGATAATTAGAATATTCAATCAGATGGATCAATTTATTTTTCATTTCTACAGATTTTATACACAGATACATGTTTTACTGCTCAAGCTCTGGTTAGAATAATGGTTGATTTGAATGAAGCGACAACAGATCGAATTCGTGATAAGGACGAGCCAAGATTCTGTGATGTAGTTGCGGTATTTAAATTACTCACGAGCCAGCTGTGCGAGGCTAGAGAAATACTCGAGGTAATTTGCGATAAAATGAGGCGAAAAAAAGAACCTAATGATATTGGATTTTTTTTTTCACAGAAGCGTCCAGTGTATAAACGCCACCAGGACAGTTACGATCGTATCTTGAAGTGCGTGACTCACTTGATTTACCTTCTGGTAGAGACCGCTAGCACGAACGAACAGAAGGCTGAAGTTCATCAACTTGCCCGTGAGTTAGTTGGAAGAAATCCCAGGTCCGCATCAACAGGGGATAGTTTGCTACACCTTTGCGTTTCTAGTTTGAATTCTATAACTTCTAGTTACTTCACTTCTGACGAAAAAATGGTTTGTATTTCTTCCTAACTTCAAATTCGAGTTTTATAATCAAGTAAAACGAAATTAGTTTATGAGTGTATTGACAAAGTAATGAACAAAAAAATGAAATGAGTTCAATCCCACAGTTTTGTTGATTGTAATATATCTAAAAAACAATTGATTCTAGGGTAATATTTCAAAACTAATTTTTTGCCGCTGGCTTGAATCGCCAACAGAAAATTGTCTTCTAATATTTTCTCCTAAAATCACTCATTATTGAGATGATCAAGGGTTTGCATGAAATTGGATGGCAAGTATCTAAATTTGAGATGATTGGAAACGTCTGCCTTTATGATGAACTTTTTAATTTTTCATGATTCTTAGGATAAAAAAAATCCGCTATTTCCCATTCAATTTTCATGTTTTATCATTTTATTCATTTAATTGAAAAATGTATGCAATAACGGAACTTTATAGTTTATAAAATGGAAAATATCTAACCATCATGTTTTATCTTATTTTATACTAAATTATATTCAAAATGAACGAATGAACGAGTGAATTCACAAGAATTTATCAGGATACCTTTTTTATACTTAACAAAGTACTCGGACCGACGTCGGTGGCCGAGTGGATTAGACGCAAGTCTAGTGTGCGAAAGGTTCTTCTTCTTCTTCTTCGATTTTTCTGGCACTGACTGTACAGTCTTGCGGCCGTGTGCGAAAGGTTGTGAGAGTTCGATTCCCCGTGGAACCGAATTTTTCAACGGAAGGCTCCGGCGAGCGGGAGGTTGCTAATAGAGGGACCGCCTGTACCGGCATGGGTTTTCTGTGGTTTCTTCATGCTACTTCTATGTTCTATAGAAATGCGCAAAGAGGATAGACCTGAGTAGAGGCCCGGATCGGGGGGTTTGACTGACTCCAAAAATGTTAGTTGGTACCCCACGGAAAAGGCGGCGTCCCGGTCGAATTGTCGGTAAATGTGAGTCGGGTGCGTGAGTAACTCGGGAGTAGCAGTCCCGCTGTCACAGGGACAGGTTCGGAGGAGGACTTTTGTCCTCCTTGTACTCAATGTTTTTCTTTGTTTTTCAGTTGATTTATTCGCCGACTAATTAATATTAAGGGATGAAACAAAGACTGTTCAATGGAGAATTAAATTCGCCATCCATCAACCCCCGTTTCATCCCTTAATCTCTGCAATAAAAAAATTAATATTGCGATGAATGTCACGGCGCTATAAGAAACCCAATGTTTTCTCGGCGCAGAGTGACTCCCCAATAATTCGCCCGCTAATTAAAAAATCGTCTCTCCCCTCCTAATTAACAATAAGGAATGAAACCAATGCTGTTCGATGGAGAATTAAATTCCCCATCCTTCAACCTCCGTTTCATTCCTTAATCTCTGTAATAAGAAAATTGATATTGCAACGAAAGTCGCGGCGCTATGAAAAACTCAATGGTTTCTCGACGCA
>NW_021680402.1:63855-64068 GCF_001412515.2 Diachasma alloeum | reverse complement strand
AATGCTGTTCGATGGAGAATTAAATTCCCCATCCTTCAACCCCCGTTTCATTCCTTAATCTCTGTAATGAAAAAATTAAAACTGCGACGAAAGTCGCGGCGCTATGAAAAACCTAATAATTTCTCGGCGCAGTGACTCCCGACAACTTCCCCGCTAATTAAAAAATCGTATCTCCGCTCCTAATTAACATTAAGGAATGAAACCAATGCTGTT
>NW_021680402.1:56170-63220 GCF_001412515.2 Diachasma alloeum | reverse complement strand
CTTTTCTGGCGAATATGAGTTTGCAGCCCGAGCCGAAGGCGAGGGCTGCAATCATATGAGCTAGAAAAGTTTTTTTTGGCCATATGACGAACAGTATTTTTTGTCATTCCGGCCGTGAGGCAGCGCTTCCGTGAATCTCTGCCTATGGCCGTCATAACAAAAAATACTGTTCGTCATATGGCCAAAAAAAACATTTCTAGCTCATATGATTGCAGCCCTCGCCTTCGGCTCGGGCTGCAAACTCATATTCGCCAGAAAAGTTTCTTTCGGCCTAGTGACGAAATATACTATTTTGTTATGACGGCCATAGGCAGAGATTCACGGACGCGGAGTGGAGCGTCCGTGAAGCGCTGCCTCACGGCCGGAATGACAAAAAATGAATTTATTACAGGTCGTTTTCCCTCACACGGAAGTTGTTAAATTACTACTGGATTGTGGCGCCCACGTGAATGCTAGGAATGAATCCCGTTCGACTCCACTTCACATTGCAAGCAATGCTTACAATTTTCTTAATCCAGTAAGTAATCCCAGAAAAATTCCATGTAATTCGATCTTCTGCAAAGTCCTATTTGAAATTTTATGAACCATTGATTGCAAATGGACAATAGTCCCAATGAAAGACTTTCTTAATCCATTTGTTGAAATTTCACCACTGGCGAAATTCATATGATAAAATTGGAATCCATGAACTACATTTGAACCTAGAGTATTGTGACTATTGACGGACTTAGCTGTGGGAAGCTAAACAGCGTTCGGCATGATCACTATATCGATTGGTGATTGCAATCACTTCGGCAAAAAGGAGTAAAAATAACTTGCAATATGCCGTTATAAAATCTCTGTACCATCGATGTTCCTACATCATTCCTATAAGTCAAGTCACTAATTTGAGACGGTTAATCCATGATATGCTTTGGATTCATCCTGGGTTTACCATTTTCATGAGCAATGACCCGAGTGGAAATCCTGTTCAGGTCTCGATCAGAAACTGATCGAGTCCGATCCGAAATTCTGATCAGGCATGTTACGCCTCCACCTTATGTTTTTTTATGTCGCGCCATGCAATAAGTCGAGTTTATCGCACGCTGCGCTTCGCGCAGCCTGCTCAAAACTCGACTTCTGCACGACTTGACATAATAGTATATTACGCAACCAGTGCGTAATGGTTTTTGTGGCTCGTGGGTAGTTCGCCTTCGGCTCGTTTTACAATCCCACGAGTCAAAAAACACCATTACGCACGAGTTTCGTCTACTATTTTATGTCATAGGGCCCAGAATCCGCGATTCTACCGAGCGAAGCGAGGTTAGAATCGCGTGATTCTGGGCACCTATGACATAAAATATTATAGAACACTCGGTAATAAATTTCGTTTTCAACGAATGTGTGTACAAACCTCGCCTTCGGCTCGGCCTGTAAACTACCTGTTACTAACTATTACCTGTAAATTGTACTCTAATGTACTATTATTAGGGTTTCTGCGCCTATCATCATTAGGCATTAATTAAATTAAATTTTTTTTGAGCGAAAAAATTAGTAACTTCCTAGTCAGGAATCGAACCCGGGGCCTCCCAGTGTCGCGTCGGGTGCTCTTACCATCTGAGCTACTAGGACACGTACGAATTTCACTCTCAAATTGACTCATACTCGAGTGGAAATTCTGTTCAGGTCTCGATCAGAAACTGATCAAGTCCGATCCGAAATTCTGATCAGGCATGTTACGCCTCCACCTTATGTTTTTCCACTAGGGGAAATACATTTGGAAAATTGGGTTGACCTAATTATTTCGAAAATAGATATTAATTTATGTTTTCCAGTTAATAAAGTTACATTTCGAATTAGGAGGCTAGTTATTCTCGTTGAATTTTCATGTTCGACAGAGCTTCTGAAAATTGATAAATTCATGAAAAATAAAATCGATGAGAAATCGGGCTTATTATTTCAAATGGAACTTGAGCTTTCGTAATACATTTGAGGAGTAGAAACATTCACATAAAAAATGGGATCGATGAATTTATTCAACTATCGATTTCAATCTTTGCAATTGAACTTCTCACGTCCCTTTTACCAATGCAATAAACTAAAAATGTTCAAAAACATTGGTTTCGAAATTACTTATGATAGAAGAGGTAAAATGGAATTGTAAAGAAATTTATACTGATGTTTAATTTTAAACTTTCACAGTTGATAAAACTACTTCTTGATTACGGAGCCCACCTGGACATTCCCAACCGAGCCGGTGACACCCCAGCAAAACTAATATCTTCAAATCCCCACAGCAGCATAAATCTCGTCAACTACATGAGCCTGCGGTGCTACGCAGCCCAGGCCATCTTCAAATATGGCATCCGGTGCACCGAATTACCAGTAACGTTGCATCAGTTTCTGGAATACCACAGGCCCCATCGTATCAACCTGTAAACAATGCGAAAAACATTCAACCCAAGTTATCTCGAAGACCATAATTTTAGAGTCTATAAGAATCATCATTTTGAAAAACTGATGATTGAGTTTGAAATTAACCCTAAATTGGTCATCATGCGCGAGAATCGCCACAAAACTTATTTTTTGGCAGCGTAGAGAAATGCGTACTCCTGAAAAATGAGTTTGAAAAAAATCAGTTCAAGTGTCAAGGAATTTCAAAATTTTGTTTTGATGATTCCCCAATTATTGAGCCTAATAGAACGGTTCAAATTGGTTTCGTCTGTTTAGCAGTTATGGTTTCTCTTCCAAATTTAATGGAATCGTTTGATGGCAACTTGATGGTAATCATCTATATAAAAACTTTCAAACAGAAATGTCCAAAATCAAGTGACCAAACTAGGGTTAGCAAGAAGAGCTATCAAATATTGGAAGACTACCCCATTTTTTTTATTGGTTTGAGAGTCAAGTCTCTATTTTTTGTCACTCTCGGGTAGACTTCAAAATTCGTGACTATGCCATCATTATTTATACTTGGCCTGTCAGGATGGACCGGTGAGTCAGATAGCATTGAAAAAATGCGGTCAATGTTATAAAAACTTTTTAACACATTATTAAACCGAGTTTGCCCAGTTTTCAAATGGATTCAATAATGCGTTAGAAAGTGTTTACAAAATTGCCTGTATGTTTTCAATACTGCCTATCTCGCTGCAGATAGGTAGTAATTTTTCAACAAAATTACGTGAAGATAATTTGAAAAAAATATATATAATCAGCGCCATCCAAATTACAGTTTACAACATATATTTTTTCGTTAATATTTTCTTGTTATGGATAGATAATGGATGTTTTTTGAATTTTCAAAAACCGAATTATAAATAAAATTTTACAAATTACAAAAAATTCTGAAATTGGAAATCCAGTTACGAAATAAGCTTACGATTTACAAAGACAGAAAAATCAACTTTCCTCAAAAAGTAAAATCTCCAATTTCTTTCAATTTTTCAAATGTAAGTGGTGAACAGAATATTAACGAGAGAATAATTGTTGAAGTACTTGCATATCCTCAAATTTCGTTGGGAAAAATATCGCCCATATGATAGCATTTAGATAGAAGTTAATATGAATCCTAGAAATTGAAGAATCCATTAACCCTCCTGAACTGGCTAGATCTCTTACGTCTCACTTGCACTGCAGTGGCGCCCTATAGGTTGAGTAGTGGGCGGCGGCGCGCCGCTCTACGCACCAGTTCAGAAGGGTTAATCAGCTAATTCATATTCTTCAACTATTTTCATTACAGTCACGATTTTCTAGTTTTACCGATTCTCATTATTCCTTACAAAACAATTGGGAACTGTAGCACTGAATGGCGCGCTCTACCGGCTGTAATGCGTACTAGTGCGAACAGGCGACTTGGAGTCATTGAATGGGTTTATGTATACAAAAGAGTTGTTTCTTGCCGGTTTTCATTGAATTTCTTGTAATTTATATTGTTTATACATGTCAACATAGTTCCATAGTCATTTTGAAAAAAGAGAGAATACTGTTTTCCTATTAAAAAAATGGAGTTCAACATCAGAGTAACAAATAATAGAGAATTTTGCACTGTGCCTGGCTGCAATAGTTCAGCTTATCGTAATCCAACAGTGGGATTCTTCCAATTTCCTATAAAAAACAAGAGTTGTATTTTGAGGCTTTTCTGATTGTGATTATCTCCCAAAAACTTGTTCATTTTCAATGTGAAACATTCGTTCTTCATCAAAGGCTGTGCATCATAATTTTCTAATGATAATTTCCGAGGAGCATTCCAATAGTATATTATGTCACCGGGCGATAAAAGCATTATCTAGCGAATGTGATTATAATCCTCGCCTTCGGCTCGGATTATAATGCCACATTCGCCAGGTAATGCTTTTATCGCTGTGTGGCATACGATATTTCTCGCTTCGCTCGGTTAGATCGCGGTTTTCGGACCCAACGACATAAATACATTTTTTATTAGTACAACTTATTATTCTCAGTTCTTCAAGATTGTTTCTGAAAAACAAATCAAAACTTTAACATCCATCTTTCATCTCACTATAATGTTTTTTCGCAAGTAGTAAATTAATATCAACAATAATCACCTGTTGCAGTAGAGCAACACTGCAACTGCGTGTTTACATCTTCCACTGAGTCCAGCCTTGCAAGTTTACGTCATTTCAATCACTTGACCATTTTCAACAATTTTCCCACTGATTTCATGAGGATTACCTTTAAAATTGGATGTTTGTAGACTGAAAGCAAGTACTTCATGAATATTTGTTGACGCATTGTCATTAGAAGTTTGTCCACATTGAATTACAAGCCCTGCTTCCAGTAATTTTTCACCTTCAATAAACTTCTTACTGCTGAGCCTCAGCGAAACGACACAATACTTGCATGGACACTTTTATGACAAAGCGACCCGTGAAATCTCAACGAAAACCTTACAATTTCTAATTATTCTAGGTGATTTAATCCAATTCTTTGGAAGGGAGATTACATAAACGTACTGACGGTCGCCTGCTCGCGCTAGTTCGAATTTCGGCCGCAAGGCGGCCAAGGCATTGATCACGCCCCCCTCAGAGTTCCCCATTGTAAAGAGGAAATTTCATTTCAGAGACTGTCCTATTTTGTGTTCTCGTTATGTTTACGATTACCTTCATTGTGTACAAATACAATATACTTTCGTCACGACTTTTTTCTCATTATTGTACAACTTATTCATAATTTCAACATATTAATTAAATTTAAAGAGTTGTATGGATCTCAGCAGGTCAACGTGATATGTACATCATGTAAGGATAATTGCGTAGTTTTTTGTTACTAATTTTGTGTTTTTCTTTTTTGAAAATATCACTTGTAAGTTATATAATAGCAGAGTAAGAGAATTTAAGCAAGTATTGCTTCGTTCGATTATTTCTATCAACAAATGTGATATTGATGAAAGCACTCGAGGCGAACACTCAATGGCATAAAAATAGCGATGCTCGATATTCATTTCTCTTTGATTCATATTCATAATGCACAGAACTAGTAAAAATAATTATAAAGAGAAAAAATTACATTTGTCATTCAATAATTTTATTCATTCCTCAGCATCCTTAACTTACTCCCTAGTTTGCATAACAGGGAATGATAATTACTATAAAAACAATGGATAATAAAATTTGATGAAGAGCTAATTATTCTTTTTAATCACTCAGTTCAGATCCCCCTAGATAGCAGTCATACAAGATCAAGGAATAGTACCTCAAAATTTTGAATGTATATATCTGCTTATCAGTCTTGTCATTTTATATTTATTCCTTTTAAAAAATACGAAAAAATAATACAATGACAGCTGTTGTTAGATAATTAGTGGTTATCGTGAATGCACGGTTTGCACTAACTCTCATGTATTCATCCACTACATGAATTTTCCAACCCATGTTGGCGTGAGTGAATGAATTGTACCAGACTGTGTCCGGCCAGCTGGAGTTCGGGGTGACTTCTAACAATCCACCTTCACCTGAAATAAAAATTAAAGAAATTGAACAAATTTTCTCGTTTGATTTCCATCTAATGCAAAAAAAAAGAACCCAATAAATCAAATGGTGAAGTGGTAATTTTTTTTTTAAAAGCTGAGAAGATATTTTTTGGAAAAAATTGTACGAATAAATGTTGATACCCTACTGAATTTTAAAAGTTCTGCAATTGAAAAATGAACTTCATGAGGTTCCTTAGGAATAGATTCTCAAAAATATTGAAACGCAATTTTTTATTTTTGTAATATCCTTGGCGAAGCAGCATACATGGAGTTCCATGTATGCTTCCATAGCGCAATGCTGACACATATGGAAAAATCCAATAGGAAAACCTAGCGAATGAAGTTATTAGCGATATGTTTTCATTATCAAATGTCGACAAATTAATTGATCCAGTAATGGTTCAAATTGAAGTTGAGGGTAGAATATTAAATCTCGAAATTGATACGGGCGCTATACGGTACTTGCGTGGCTGTTGCGTGGCTAATAGGATTGTCATTTTCTGGGGCTAAAAAGGGGGAAATGATATCTGAAAAGACAATAAACGTGGATAGACGAATTATTAGTTTATATTTGCACTGTTTATAACATTGTTTTCTATCAATTGATTGAAATTAATGTGAGTGTATATAATGATAATACAAGACCCGTAGGGGGAATGCCGGGAGATGGCGGCAGTGTCGATATCCCAACGGGGTCGGTCAAGTCGACAGCAGTCGCAGCCAGAATAAGTGAGACCCCTACAGAGGTGGGGCGCCACGGTCGATTCTAACGGCTGGGCGAGCTGCCTGTGCCGGTAACTCGGCAGTAGGGCCAGAAGAAGAATATCCATGGATTTGTGGAGTGANCCAATATTTCCTTTGTTTTTCCGTTGATTCATTCGCCCGCTAATTAATATTAAGGGATGAGACGAGGACTTTTCGATGGAGAATTAGATTCCCCATCTATCAACCCCCGTTTCATCCCTTAATCTTTGTTATAAAAAAATTAAAACTGCGACGAAAGTCACGGTGCTATGAGAAACCCAATGGTTTCTCGGCGCAGAGTGCCACCCCAATAATTCGCCCGCCAATTAAAAAATCGT
>NW_021680402.1:51415-56080 GCF_001412515.2 Diachasma alloeum | reverse complement strand
CTGTTCGATGGAGAATTAAATTCCCCATCCAGCAACCCCCGTTTCATCCCTTAATCACTGCAATAGAAAATTAAAAACTGCAACGCAATTTACGGCGCTATGAAAAACTTAATGGATAACTCCAATTAAAAAATCGTCTCTCTCCTCCTAATTAATATTAAGGAATGAAACCAACGCTGTTCGATGGAGAATTAAATTACCCCATCCAGCAACCCCCGTTGTCATCCCTTAATCTCTGTAATAAAAACCGCCGCTATGAGAAACCCAATGGTTTCTCGGCGCAGGGTGCCACCCCAATAATAAGCCCGCCAATTAAAAAATCGTCTCTCCCCTCCTAATTAATATTAAGGAATGAAACCAATGCTGTTCGATGGAGAATTAAATTCCCCATACAGTAATCCACGTTTCATCCCTTAATTTCTGTAATCAAAAAATAAAAACTGCGACGAAAATCGCGGCGCTGTGAAAAAGCTAATGGTTTCTCGGCGCAGTGACTCCCGATAATTCGCCCGCTAATTAAAAAATCGTCTCTCCCCTCCTAATTAACATTAAGGAATGAAACCAATGCTGTTCGATGGAGACTTAAATTCCCCATCCAGCAACCCCCGTTTCATCCCTTAATCTCTGTAATAAAAAAATAAAAACTGCGACGAAAGTCACGGCGCAACACTGAGAGAAAAAATTACCTCTGACGAAAATATATTTATTCCGCTCAAAAATATCGAAATAAGTTCGTCTAATAATATAAGATACGTGGAGTCAACGTATAGTTTGATCTAAATAGATAAATAATTTATCGCCTCAAAATCTGTTTTTTTTTTTCACGTACACAAGTCAAGCGGAAAAGAAGTACACTATTCCGCTGATTACAAAAAAGCTTCGTAAAAGGTTTTGAAATTTTCTGTGAATCTGAGGTTTGATCTTCTCAAACTTATCCATTTGTGACCTCAGAACTAGAGTTTGATTTCTCACTCAATAACTATCAATGGCGGAGAAACAAATGAGTAATATTGGAAATAATAGAGAAAGTCGCAGTAGAGATTATACAGTCGTATTTTTGCTGAAAGAATGTTTTTTCTGTCAGCTCAAACTTTTGCTTCAGGGAAAATTTTTTGGTTTGCAGTCAAACAGATTATTATTTATCATGATATTTGAATCTTGTTATTCTACTCGAAAGAATATGTATTCATATGCCCCTGTCAGATTTTCAAGTGGAAAGAATAAATTTTTTGCTGCAGAATATTTTCTCGTGGGGAATAATAATCTTGAGACCAGAAAATTTTGTACAGGTGAACATTTATCTTTTAGGCAGAGGTAATTTTTTCTCTCAGTGAATGAAAAACCTAATGGTCTCTCGGCGCAGTGACTCCCGATAACTCGCCCGCTAATTAAAAAATCGTCTCTCCCCGCCTAATTAACATTAAGGAATGAAACCAATGTTGTTCGATGGAGAATTAAATTCCCCATACAGCAATTTCCGTTTCATCCCTTAATCTTGGTAATCAAAAAATAAAAACTGCTACGAAAGTCGCGGCGCTGTGAAAAAGCTAATAGTTTCTCGGCGCAGTGACTCCCGATAATTCGCCCGCTAATTAAAAAATCGTCTCTCCCCTCCTAATTAATATTGAGGAATGAATCCAACGCTGTTCGATGGAGAATTAAATTCCCCATACAGCTACCACCGTTTCATCCCTTAATCTCTGTAATCAAAAAATAAAGACTGCGACGAAAGTCGCGGCGCTGTGAAAAAGCTAATAGTTTCTCGGCGCAGTGACTCCCGATAATTCGCCCGCTAATTAAAAAATCGTCTCTCCCCTCCTAATTAATATTGAGGAATGAATCCAACGCTGTTCGATGGAGAATTAAATTCCCCATACAGCTACCACCGTTTCATCCCTTAATCTCTGTAATCAAAAAATAAAGACTGCGACGAAAGTCGCGGCGCTGTGAAAAAGCTAATAGTTTCTCGGCGCAGTGACTCCCGATAATTCGCCCGCTAATTAAAAAATCGTCTCTCCCCTCCTAATTAATATTGAGGAATGAATCCAACGCTGTTCGATGGAGAATTAAATTCCCCATACAGCTACCACCGTTTCATCCCTTAATCTCTGTAATCAAAAAATAAAGACTGCGACGAAAGTCGCGGCGCTGTGAAAAAGCTAATAGTTTCTCGGCGCAGTGACTCCCGATAATTCGCCCGCTAATTAAAAAATCGTCTCTCCCCTCCTAATTAATATTGAGGAATGAATCCAACGCTGTTCGATGGAGAATTAAATTCCCCATACAGCTACCACCGTTTCATCCCTTAATCTCTGTAATCAAAAAATAAAGACTGCGACGAAAGTCGCGGCGCTGTGAAAAAGCTAATAGTTTCTCGGCGCAGTGACTCCCGATAATTCGCCCGCTAATTAAAAAATCGTCTCTCCCCTCCTAATTAATATTGAGGAATGAATCCAACGCTGTTCGATGGAGAATTAAATTCCCCATACAGCTACCACCGTTTCATCCCTTAATCTCTGTAATCAAAAAATAAAGACTGCGACGAAAGTCGCGGCGCTGTGAAAAAGCTAATAGTTTCTCGGCGCAGTGACTCCCGATAATTCGCCCGCTAATTAAAAAATCGTCTCTCCCCTCCTAATTAATATTGAGGAATGAATCCAACGCTGTTCGATGGAGAATTAAATTCCCCATACAGCTACCACCGTTTCATCCCTTAATCTCTGTAATCAAAAAATAAAGACTGCGACGAAAGTCGCGGCGCTGTGAAAAAGCTAATAGTTTCTCGGCGCAGTGACTCCCGATAATTCGCCCGCTAATTAAAAAATCGTCTCTCCCCTCCTAATTAATATTGAGGAATGAATCCAACGCTGTTCGATGGAGAATTAAATTCCCCATACAGCTACCACCGTTTCATCCCTTAATCTCTGTAATCAAAAAATAAAGACTGCGACGAAAGTCGCGGCGCTGTGAAAAAGCTAATAGTTTCTCGGCGCAGTGACTCCCGATAATTCGCCCGCTAATTAAAAAATCGTCTCTCCCCTCCTAATTAATATTGAGGAATGAATCCAACGCTGTTCGATGGAGAATTAAATTCCCCATACAGCTACCACCGTTTCATCCCTTAATCTCTGTAATCAAAAAATAAAGACTGCGACGAAAGTCGCGGCGCTGTGAAAAAGCTAATAGTTTCTCGGCGCAGTGACTCCCGATAATTCGCCCGCTAATTAAAAAATCGTCTCTCCCCTCCTAATTAATATTGAGGAATGAATCCAACGCTGTTCGATGGAGAATTAAATTCCCCATACAGCTACCACCGTTTCATCCCTTAATCTCTGTAATCAAAAAATAAAGACTGCGACGAAAGTCGCGGCGCTGTGAAAAAGCTAATAGTTTCTCGGCGCAGTGACTCCCGATAATTCGCCCGCTAATTAAAAAATCGTCTCTCCCCTCCTAATTAATATTGAGGAATGAATCCAACGCTGTTCGATGGAGAATTAAATTCCCCATACAGCTACCACCGTTTCATCCCTTAATCTCTGTAATCAAAAAATAAAGACTGCGACGAAAGTCGCGGCGCTGTGAAAAAGCTAATAGTTTCTCGGCGCAGTGACTCCCGATAATTCGCCCGCTAATTAAAAAATCGTCTCTCCCCTCCTAATTAATATTGAGGAATGAATCCAACGCTGTTCGATGGAGAATTAAATTCCCCATACAGCTACCACCGTTTCATCCCTTAATCTCTGTAATCAAAAAATAAAGACTGCGACGAAAGTCGCGGCGCTGTGAAAAAGCTAATAGTTTCTCGGCGCAGTGACTCCCGATAATTCGCCCGCTAATTAAAAAATCGTCTCTCCCCTCCTAATTAATATTGAGGAATGAATCCAACGCTGTTCGATGGAGAATTAAATTCCCCATACAGCTACCACCGTTTCATCCCTTAATCTCTGTAATCAAAAAATAAAGACTGCGACGAAAGTCGCGGCGCTGTGAAAAAGCTAATAGTTTCTCGGCGCAGTGACTCCCGATAATTCGCCCGCTAATTAAAAAATCGTCTCTCCCCTCCTAATTAATATTGAGGAATGAATCCAACGCTGTTCGATGGAGAATTAAATTCCCCATACAGCTACCACCGTTTCATCCCTTAATCTCTGTAATCAAAAAATAAAGACTGCGACGAAAGTCGCGGCGCTGTGAAAAAGCTAATAGTTTCTCGGCGCAGTGACTCCCGATAATTCGCCCGCTAATTAAAAAATCGTCTCTCCCCTCCTAATTAATATTGAGGAATGAATCCAACGCTGTTCGATGGAGAATTAAATTCCCCATACAGCTACCACCGTTTCATCCCTTAATCTCTGTAATCAAAAAATAAAGACTGCGACGAAAGTCGCGGCGCTGTGAAAAAGCTAATAGTTTCTCGGCGCAGTGACTCCCGATAATTCGCCCGCCAATTAAAAAATCGTCTCTCCCCTCCTAATTAATATTGAGGAATGAATCCAACGCTGTTCGATGGAGAATTAAATTCCCCATACAGCTACCACCGTTTCATCCCTTAATCTCTGTAATCAAAAAATAAAAACTGCGACGAAATTCGCGGCGCTGTGAAAAAGCTAATGGTTTCTCGGCGCAGTGACTCCCGATAATTCGCCCGCTAATTAAAAAATCGTC
>NW_021680402.1:51060-51166 GCF_001412515.2 Diachasma alloeum | reverse complement strand
TGACGGAAATATATTTATTCCGCTCAAAAATATCGAAATAACTTCGTCTAATAATATAAGATACGTGGAGTCAACGTATAGTTTGATCTAAATAGATAAATAATTT
>NW_021680402.1:50423-50908 GCF_001412515.2 Diachasma alloeum | reverse complement strand
GAAACAAATGAGTAATATTGGAAATAATAGAGAAAGTCGCAGTAGAGATTATACAGTGGTATTTTTGCTGAAAGAATGTTTTTTCTGTCAGCTCAAACTTTTGCTTCAGGGAAAATTTTTTTGTTTTCAGTCAAACAGATTATTATTTATCATGATATTTGAATCTTGTTATTCTACTCNTTCCGTTTCACCCCTTAATCTTGGTAATCAAAAAAGAAAAACTGCGACGAAAGTCGCGGCGCTATGAGAAACCCAATGGTGTCTCGGCGCTGAGTGCCACCCCAATAATTCGCCCGCTAATTAAAAAATCGTCTCTCCCCTCCTAATCAACATTAAGGAATGAAACTAACGCTGTTCGATGGAGACTTAAATTCCCCATCCAGCAACTCCAGTTTCATCACTTAATCTCTGTAATAAACAAATAAAAACTGCGACGCAATTTACGGCGCTATGAAAAACTTAATGGATAATTCGCCCGCCAATTA
>NW_021680402.1:48251-50398 GCF_001412515.2 Diachasma alloeum | reverse complement strand
ATTAAGGAATGAAACCAATGCTGTTCGATGGAGAATGAAATTCCCCATCCAGCAACTCCCATTTGATCCCTTCATCTCTGTAATCAAAAAATAAAAACTGCGACGAAAGTCGCGGCGCTATGAAAAACTTGGTGGATAACTCGCTCGCTAATCAAAAAATCGCCTCTCCTCTGCTGATTAATATTAAGGAATGAAACCAATGCTATTCGATGGAGAATTAAATTCCCCATGCATCAACCCGCGTTTCATCCCTTAATCTCTGTAATCAAAAAACAAAAACTGCGATGAAAGTCGCGGCGTCAGAGAAACCTAATGGATAACTTGCCCGCTAATTAAAAAATCGTCTCTCCCCTCTTAATTAGAATTAATCAATGAAACCAATGCTGTTCGATGGAGAATTAAATTCCCCATCCAGCAACCCTTGTTTCATCCCTTAATCTCTGTAATCAAAAAACAAAAACTGCGATGAAAGTCGCGGCGTCAGAGAAACCTAATGGATAACTTGCCCGCTAATTAAAAAATCGTCTCTCCCCTCCTCATTAACATTAAAAAATGAAACCAATGCTGTTCCCTGGAGAATTAAATTCCCCATCCAGCAACCCTTGTTTCATTCCTTAATCTCTGTAATCAAAAAATAAAAACTGCGACCAAAGTCGCTGCGCAATGAAAAACCTAATGGTCTCTCGGTGCAGTGACTCCCGATAACTCACCCGCTAATTACAGAATCGTCTCTTCCCGCCTAACGCGCCCGCTAATAAAAAAATCGTCTCTCCCCTCCCAATTAATATTAAGGAATGAAACCAATGCTGTTCGATGGAGAATTAAATTCCCCATCCATCAACCCCTGTTTCATCCCTTAATCTCTGTAATCAAAAAATAAAAACTGCGACGAAAGTCTAGGCGCTATGAAAAACTTGATCGATAACTCGCCCGCTAATAAAAAAATCGCTTCTCCTCTCCTAATTAATATTAAGGAATGAAATCAATGCTGTTCGATGGAGAATTAAATTCCCCATCCATCAACCCCTGTTTCATCCCTTAATCTCTGTAATCAAAAAATAAAAACTGCGACGAAAGTCTAGGCGCTATGAAAAACTTGATCGATAACTCGCCCGCTAATAAAAAAATCGTCTCTCCCCTCCTAATTAACCTTAAGGAATGAAACTAACGCTGTTCGATGGAGAATTAAATTCCCCGTCCATCAATCTTTGTTGCATTCCTTAATCTCTGTCATAAAAAAATAAAAACCACGACGAAATTTACGGCGCTATGAAAAACTTCATGGATAACTCGCCCGCCAATTAAAAAATCGTGTCTCCCCTCCTAATTAATATTAAGAAATGAAATTAATGCTGTTCGATGGAGAATCAAATTCCCCATCCATGAACTTTTGTTGCATCCCTTAGTCTCTGTAATAAAANAGAGAAGACGTCGCAAGAGTGCAAAGCTGCATCAAACCTCGGGGGCAATTGCAACCTTGGCGGATGCAGCAGCGAAGGTTGATGAGGGGCAGTGGGAGGGGCCTGTGAGGAAGGCAATAAAACGCCTTCCATCGGAGCGTACCACGCCAAGCCCCTCAGTCAGACCGAAAGAAAAGAGAATGAGAACNGGAGAATCAAATTCCCCATCCATGAACTTTTGTTGCATCCCTTAGTCTCTGTAATAAAAAAATAAAAACTACGACGAAATTTACGGCGCTTTACGATAACTCGGCCGCTAATTAAAAAATCGTGTCTCCCCTCCTAATTAATATTAAGGAATGACACCAATGCTGTTCGATGGAGAATTAAATTCCCCATCCATCAACCCCCGTTTCATNAACCTTGGCGGATGCAGCAGCGAAGGTTGATGAGGGGCAGTGGGAGGGGCCTGTGAGGAAGGCAATAAAACGCCTTCCATCGGAGCGTACCACGCCAAGCCCCTCAGTCAGACCGAAAGAAAAGAGAATGAGAACGCAGGATCAGGGCACATATGCTCCGAATACTGCGAGCTCATTCAAGTTTGCAGTTATGNTGAAAAATCTAATGGTTTCTCGGTGCAGTGTCTCTCGATAACTTGCCCGCTAATTAAAAAATCGTCTCTCCCCTCCTAATTAACAATAAGGAATGAAACCAATGCTGTTCGATGGAGAATTAAATTCCCCATCC
>NW_021680402.1:47857-48190 GCF_001412515.2 Diachasma alloeum | reverse complement strand
CAGTTATGCCGGAGTCATATACGGATCAGAAACTGGCCACTGAAGAGGTAACGAAGGTAAAGAAACTCCTGAAGGAGGCCACTCTGGCGTCACCTGACGGGGTGAAAGCACCCACCTTCAACGGTGTCTGGGAAGAGAAGGTGTGGCAATGGTGTACTGCACTGATGAGGAAACGGGAAATGGGCTTACTGTACATGTGGTCGCAGCCTCGGNTAATTCTCCATCAATTAACCCTCTTTCAGCCCTTAATCTCTGTAAAAAAATGGCAGAAATTGTCGTGAAAGTCACAGCGCAGTAAGAAAAATAATCGTTTTTAATTAAGGAATGAAAAAA
>NW_021680402.1:46958-47588 GCF_001412515.2 Diachasma alloeum | reverse complement strand
AAAATTCACTTCTCCCCTCCTAATTGAAATTAAGGGATGAAAAAACGGCAGTTCGATGGAGAATTAGTGTGCGCCACGAAAAAATTATTTTTCTTACAGGCCCCTGAGTTTCATGGCAGTTTTTATTTTTTTGTTACAGAGATTAAGGGATGAAAGAGGGTTAATTGATGGAGAATTTAATTCTCCGTCGAACTGCCCGTTTTTCATCCTTTAATCTCAATTAGGAGGGGAGAGGTGAATTTTTAATTACCGGGAGTCACTGTGCGCCGCAAAACAATTATTGTTCTTACTGCGCTGTGATTTTCATGACAGTTTCTTCCATTTTTTACAGAGATTAAGGGCTGAAAGAGGGTTAATTGATGGGGACTTTAATTCTCTGTCGAACTGCCATTTTTTCATCCCTTAATCTCAATTAGCAGGGGAGAGACAAATTTTTATTATCCATTAGGTTTTTCATAACGCCGCGACATTCGTCGCAGTTTTTATTTTTTGATTACAGAGATTACCCCTCCACGGGGTTCCCACTTTGTCGTTAGTAAGGGAGCTCGGTCGCGGGCGGTGGGGGTCTTGAGGACTACCGCCGCTCGCGGTCGCTAAGAGGAACCCACCCAATCCATGTGTGTGAGCGGC
>NW_021680402.1:46614-46880 GCF_001412515.2 Diachasma alloeum | reverse complement strand
GGATAAGAACCTAGCTTCATAGATCGGAGACGACAGGAGGTCATAGATATCACTCTGGGGACGGATAGAGTGGCAGACATCATTGGAGACTGGAGGGTCTCAAAGGACCTCTCAGCGTCCGATCATCAACCCATAAGAATGTCCATCCACACAGTAAAAGAAACGGAATGGGTAAGAAACCCAAGAGGAACAAACTGGGGAAATTACCGAGAAAGTCTATCTGACAATCGTAGGGATATCATCCTCAGATTTAACAACAAAAAGCA
>NW_021680402.1:45994-46541 GCF_001412515.2 Diachasma alloeum | reverse complement strand
CTCAAAGGACCTCTCAGCGTCCGATCATCAAACCATAAGAATGTCCATCCACACAGTTAAAGAAACGGAATGGGTAAGAAAAACCCAAGAGGAACAAACTGGGGAAATTACCGAGAAAGTCTATCTGACAATCGTAGGGATATCATCCTCAGATTTAACAACAAAAAGCAACTGGAGGAGGCTTCGATTGCCCTAAACCAGGCCATCATGGACTCCTTCGAGACAAACTGCAAGCTTATCCCGAAAGGGCAGCCCACTGAGACTCCTTGGTGGTCAGAGAGGCTCGGTGGGCTGAGGGGCAAAGCTAGAAAAGCTTTTAACAAAGCTAAGAACATGAGAGCGGGCCCCCGTAAGGAAGACGCATGGAAAACTTACAGAGGCTTGCTCGCAGATTACAACAAGGCAATAAAGGCAGCCAAAGAGGACTGCTGGAGGGCTTTCACAAGCAATGTGGAGAGTCAATCGGAGACCTCTAGGCTGGCAAAAATCCTTGGAATAAACAAGACTCCATATCTAGGGAGCCTACAGGCACCAGATGGCAGTCACA
>NW_021680402.1:43050-45673 GCF_001412515.2 Diachasma alloeum | reverse complement strand
GGATGAAACTAGGATACAGTTCATTCCCAAGCCTGGAAACACCGGTTATATAAAACCAAAAGACTTCCGTCCTATAAGCCTCACATCCATCATCCTGAAGACCCTGGAGAGGCTGGTGGATAGACACATCAAGGCCGGGCCCTTGGCTGACAGACCCCTCTCCCCCTGTCAATATGCATACAGAGAGGGACGATCAACAGATACCGCCTTACATCACCTGGTGGGACTGATTGAGGGACAACTGGCGGTCAAGGGTTTTGCCATAGGCGCCTTTCTGGATATTGAGGGGGCTTTTGATAGCACTTCGAATCCGGCTATAGAAAAAGCCATGGAAGAACGACAGGTGTCCAAGACTATCATTGCTTGGACACAAAACATGCTGAAAAGCAGAAGACTGTCGGCAGGACATGGGAGGGTATGTGTGGAGGGACGTCCGACTAGGGGCTGTCCGCAGGGGGGAGTTCTCTCGCCCCTGCTATGGAACCTGGTTGTAGATGGACTTCTAAATCAACTAAGTGAGGCCGGCTTCCACGTCATCGGTTTCGCCGATGATGTGGCAGTTGTTGTGAAAGGCGGATTTCTGAGGGTGCTAAGGGACCTGATGGCAACAGCCTTCAATATCATTGAGGACTGGTGCAGGAGGGAAACTGGCCTATCGGTAAATCCAGCCAAAACAGTCCTGGTTTTCACCAGAAATTATATACTGGAAAAGATCCAACCTCTGAAGCTAAATGGCTCGGAGATAAACTACACCAGCAGAGTGAAATATCTGGGTGTCCTCCTGGATAATAAACTCAGCTGGAAAGAACATATCTGTACTCAGAGAAATAAAGTGTTTGCCTCTATGTGGGCATGCAGGAGAGCTGTGGGCAGGACATGGGGACTCAATCCTAAAATGATGCTCTGGCTCTACCAAATTGTTCTACTTCCGAGACTGTTATACGCTGCGGTCATTTGGTGGCCGAGGGTGAGTAAGACGGAAACAAGGAACCTGTTGAAAAGCCTACAGGGAACCTTCCTGAGGGCTGCAACAGGAGCCATGAAATCGACACCTACTGAGGCGCTAGAAATAGCACTCAGTATCCCACCCCTCGACCTTAGGGTTGTGAGTTGTGCTACCACAACTGCATATAGACTAAGGTGCCAACTAGAATGGAAGATGACGGGCCAAGGCCATACAAGGCTTAGCCTAATCAATGATCGACCCTTCATAGGTAAGGCGGATATAATTCCTAGGAAGTATCAGATCAGGAAAACTTTCAGAACGAGTATACCACCCAGACAGGAGTGGCTAGACTCGAAACGTAAACCAGGACCAAGAGAGGACTACTGGTTTACGGACGGCTCTGGCTTCAATGAAAGTTTTGGGGCAGGCATCTACCGTCTGAAAGATGGCTTCGGAGAGAGTTTTCCGCTGGGCCATCATTCAACCGTCTTTCAAGCAGAGATGCTGGGCATACTTAAGTGTGCAGAGTATCTGAACGCGAGAGACACAAAAAAGATGAAAATATTCATCTGCAGTGAAAGCCAGGTGGCGATTCACGCCCCGGAAAAACTCACTACAGAGTCACAGGTGGTGTGGGAATGCATGCAGGCATTGGACACACTGGGTAAAAACAACCGGGTCACCGTAACCTGGGTGCCAGGTCACCATGGGATTCTGGGTAATGAAGAGGCAGATAAGCTGGCCAAGGAGGGTACAGAAAGTGTGCCCTCACACGGCCTGCTTGGCATGCCCTTCGCAGTGGGAAAAACTCTTATTAAAGATCATTTCCAGCGGGATCATGTCAGGCGTTGGGAGAAAGTTGCGACCTGCAGACAAGCGAAACTGCTTATGAGAGGGCAACTAAGAGTTAGGACCAGAAAGCTTCTGGAGTTGCACAGAGGGGATCTGAGGGTAGCAGTAGGGCTCCTTACGGGTCATACAGCTCTCAGAGCTCATCTGTTCAAGATGGAACTTGCAGAATAAGAAGACTGCTGACTGTGCGGAAGCGATAAGGAGGGCGTCATCCACATTTTATGTGAATGCCCCCTATTAGCACTCCGTCGCTATAAAATCTGGGGCCAGGCTTTCCTGAAACCAGAGGACTTACAACAAGCGGCTGTCACCAGCCTTATTAGCCTAGTGAGAAACACAGGGCTGGGGCTGTGTGACTGACCGAAACTAAGGCGGAAGTTACAAAAGATCGTATGATTTAGGTGACTCTGGGCGCTTTAAGTGACCAGCCGCACTTTTTCNCCACATTTTATGTGAATGCCCCCTATTAGCACTCCGTGGCTATAAAATCTGGGGCCAGGCTTTCCTGGAACCAGAGGACTTACAACAAGCAGCTGTCATTAGCCTGGTGAGAAACAGGGCTGGGGCTGTGTGACTGACCGAAACTAAGGCGAATGTTACAAAAGATCGTATGATTTAGGTGACTCTGGCGATTTAAGTGACCAGCCGCGCATATTCTAATTCTAATTCTAATTCTACAGAGGTTAAGGGATGAAACGGGGGTTGATGGATGGGGAATTTAATTCTCCATCGAACAGCATTGGTTTCATTCCTTAATATCAATTGCGAGGGGAGAGACGATTTTTTGATTAGCGGGCGAGTTAGGCGGGGAGAGACGATTCTTTA
>NW_021680402.1:42591-42791 GCF_001412515.2 Diachasma alloeum | reverse complement strand
GTTTTTATTTTTTTATTACAGAGATTAAGGGATCAAACGGGGGTTGCTGGATGGGGAATTTAATTCTCCATCGAACAGCGTTGGTTTCATTTCTTAACATTAATGAAGAGGGGAGAGACGATTTTTTAATTAGCGGGAGAATTATCGGGTGTCACTGCGCCGAGAAACCATTAGCTTTTTCACAGCGCCGCGACTTTCGT
>NW_021680402.1:42126-42398 GCF_001412515.2 Diachasma alloeum | reverse complement strand
CGAGTGAAAATTCATCATGGATTTCAACAAAATCAACGCTGTGGCACAATTGAAAGATCTTCCTCTCGTGAAACTTGAGGATTTGGAAGCTGGAGCTTTCGACATCATCAACGCAGCTCGCAAGGTGAATACAAAATATGGAGTGGGTGTTATTATCCATCNATATGGGAAATTTAATTCTCCATCGATACAGCGTTGGTTTCATTCCTTAATATTAATTAGGAGGAGAGAGACGATTTTTTAATTGGCGGGCGAGTTATCCATTAAGTTTT
>NW_021680402.1:40879-41973 GCF_001412515.2 Diachasma alloeum | reverse complement strand
GGGGGGGTGTTGGGTGAAAGGGTTGATTAATTCGCGGGTCGCGGTTTAATTCGCGATTTGATGCGCGGATCCGCGGTTTAATTTGCGGTTTGATACGCGGGGTCGCGGTTTAATTCGCGGTTTGATTCGCGGTTGATTAATTAATTCTCTATTTGTTCCCCTAGAAGTGATGAAAGTGTTAATTAATTCGCGGGATCGCGGTTTAATTCGCGATTTGATGCGCGGATCCGCGGTTTAATTTGCGGTTTGATACGCGGGGTCGCCGTTTAATTCGCGGTTTGATTCGCGCTTTGATTAATTAATTCACGATTTTTTCCCTCGAAGTGATGAAAGGGTTAATTAATTCGCGGTTTGATTCGCGGTTTGATTAATTAATTCGCTATTCTTCCCTCGAAGTGATGAAAGGGTTAGTTATTTCGCGGTTTAATTCGCGTGGTTGCAGTTTAATTCGCGGTTTAATTAATTATTTCGCGATTTTTTCCGTCAAAGTGATGAAAGGGTTATTTAATTCGCTGGTTAATCAATTTAATTCGCGATTTTGAGTTACAAAGGACCTTCTCGGTGGAACTAGTCAATCCACCCCGCGAGGGGGTGAGTGAAAGGGTTAACTAATTCGCTGCTGTAGAAATCATAGAAGGGGCTCCTCTTCTTCTTCAAACATTGACACCTGTGTCTATGAAAAGAGATTGAGACAAGAACACTGAGACAATAAGCAGACAATAACCACTAGTCAGTCATTTGATTCGCGGATTGATGAATTCATTTGCAATTTTTTGATTGAAAGGAGTTTGATTGACAACGTATTCAATCCACCCCCGCGAGAAGGTGGGTGAAAGGGTTAATTGATTCGTGAGTCGTTGTTCAATTTACAGGGTGATGAAANGCCGAGTGAGGGGGTGGATGGGTGGGTGAAAGGGTTAATTAATTCGGGGGCTAATTAATTGATTAATTACTTAACATATTATTGGACTTCAGTAGAAACTATTCACGACTGAATTATTCCACCCCGCGGGGTGGGTGGGTGAAAGGGTTGATTGAAGCACGAATCAATTAATTCGTGATTCCAATTCATGAGCTGGTGAGGAATGGTCTCA
>NW_021680402.1:38787-39955 GCF_001412515.2 Diachasma alloeum | reverse complement strand
ATGATTATAACCAATGTAATAGTATATAAGAAGTACATGAATAAATTTTACAATTGAAAATATTTTTTTCTTTAAAAATTATTACACTTCACACAATCTCTTATCATAGGAGGTGGCCCATCAAAATGATCACCTCTGGTTTCTCGATGATATTCCAAACAAAGTTTACATCCTGCAATAGACCAATCAGCTCGCATCTCATCAGTCAACTTGTCCCAAGCATCATGAACGTGTGACGCAGCAACAGTACTTATAAATGAGTGGGGTAGGTAGGCAATATCCTCACAATCCATTGATTTCAAGTTGTGTAATTTGTAGTATATATCGAAGGATCGTTCAGCAGATCGTTTTATCATCTTCTTCAAAATCCATTTTTGAAGCTCCGCAACATTCTTGACAGCACATGCCATATTATCCTTAAGATGACTATGGTAAGGACAAGCGTAAGATGGTAGTTTTTTAAATTCTGACAATGAGGGGGTATTCTCGAAAGATTCGTCCATATCAGCTATCAACGTTGCTATGGAAGGACTGGAAATTTTCCGCAACCATGCTTTCTTCTCTGCATCCTTAACATAAATTCTCTTGATCCTTCCCCACGTTTCTCACTCTTTTCGAATCATCTCTTCAACTTCATCACACTACTATCACACACATCTTGCGAAACAATTCCAAGGTGCAGTGACATTACTTCCAATTACTAAAGAGAAATACGTTTCCTTCACGAAATCGGTCAAATCGACAAGAGTCCACTTGAGATTCATTGACTCATTCCGTTTTATGGCAAGCAGTAGTGATAAACTTTCGTCATATTTAGAGGATGAAAAAATGGGAATCACAGCCAGTCATTACCCCCAAAAACGACAAAATTCGAACTCGTTACACACAAGAGTTTTCCCATACGAATACTTAGATTCATGGGGGAAATTAAGTGAACGCCAATTACATCGGAAACAAGACTTTTATTCTCGATTGAATGATGAGAATATATCAGATAAAGATTACAATCATGCATGTGATGCATGGAACAATTTCGACATCAAGACACTCGGTGAATACGTGGATTTATATCTGGAAACTAACGTCTTGTTGCCGGCCGATATTCTCGAGAATTTTCGATGGAGTTGTTTCGCCTCATACAACTTGGATCCCCTTCATTATTATACTG
>NW_021680402.1:35898-38684 GCF_001412515.2 Diachasma alloeum | reverse complement strand
TAAACAACTTATATGGAACAGCAATGAATCATCATTTGCCGAATGGGAACTTCCGTTGGCTGGAAAATTGGTCATCTCTCAACGTCCTGAGGATTCCAAATGACTCAGAGACTGGATACATCCTGGAGGTTGACCTGGAGTACCCACAGGAATTGCATGAAGAGCATAAAGATTTACCATTGTGCCCAGAGCATATAATCCCCCCCAAACGGTCAATCAAAGTTACCAAAATTATTGACGACGTTAAACTAAAAAAAAATTACGTCATTCATTATACGAATTTAAAACAATATTGTAGTTTGGGCTTGAAAATTACTAGAATTCATAGAATCTTGAAGTTCTCTCAGAGCTTATGGTTAAAAAAAAATATTGATTTAAATGCCAATTACCGGAAAAATTCCCAGAATAACTTTGAATTTTTTTTTTGTAAATTAGTGAATAATGCTGTTTTTGGAAAAACAATGGAGAACGTTAGAAAACATCTGGATGTAAAACTAGTTTCAAATTGGGAGGAACGATGGGGTGCTGAGAGTTGGATATCGAAAAGTAACTTTCATATCAGTATTATCTTTGATAAGAATTTGGTAATAATTCAAATGAGTCGTACAAAAATTAAATTTAATAGGCCGATATACATAGGTTTCAGTATTCCAGACATTTCTAAAACATACATTTACGATTTTCACTATAATTATGTAAAAAATACTTTTAAGGATAGAGCAAAACTATTGTACACAGACACTGATATTCTTATTTATCATTTTAAAGTGGAGGATATTTATGAAATTATGAAAAGTGATATCGATAAATTCGACACTTCAGATTATCCAATAAATAATGTATATAATATATCTCTAAAGAATAAGAAGAAATTAGATTTAATGAAAGATGAGAATCATGGTAAAGTTATGACTGAGTTCGTGGGACTCCGAGCAAAAATGTATAGTTTTAAAGTGTCTGGTGAAGATCGAGAAAAATCGCGGGCCAAAGGAGTGAAAAAATCAGCATTGAAACGTATTACATTTGAAGACTATAACGCCTGTTTGAACCAACATAAAAATGTGTGGATGTCACAGAATATGATTAGGTCGATCAAACACGATGTGTTCACGATCAATCAAACTAAACTAGCNATGTCACAGAATATGATTAGGTCGATCAAACACGATGTGTTCACGATCAATCAAAGTAAACTAGCTCTGAGTTGGCATAATGATAAGCGCATTCTCCTGGCAAATACGACAGATACTTTGCCTTACAGGTTTAAGCATAATAATATTGTAAATAATTTGTAAAAAAATGATGGATGGGAGAAATAAAAACATGCTTTGTTAGGAACAAAAAAAATAGTTTTTTTATTCAGTAAAATGCCTCATACATGTGTCTCTTTAATCCACCCAACGATTATGGTAGCATTACCGGTTTCATCTTCTTTTGTTACTCGGAACAACAACAACAATAATGCTATAAGCCAAAGAAAAAACATTCCCACTGCTGCTGCTGCAAAAAATAATATTGTGACGGATGATTGCTCATCTTTTTCACACTCATATAAAAACTCATCTAGTTGTACATAATATTGTGGGAGTAATTCAACGTATTTTTGCACCATCTGAGTAACATTGAGATTTCTAGCAGTGATATATTCCGCTGATATTTCTACAAATTGTTGATAGCCAATCATCGTTGCATATGATGTATAAGCCTCACATCCTGTCTTAACTTGAAGAATTCCTGTGCCTGAGATATTCATTGCATCTCTCCACTCTCCTCCACATGAAAAATTCACCTCCTCTCTCTCGGGCACTGAGTATAGCCAGCCCTTTTCTGTTTGCTTCCAATATGACGCAAAGGTGGAACTCAGTTTGATACTACAATTAGCAAGTGGGGACAGTTTTCTTCCAGTCATAAACATTGCAGCCTCACAAATCGGTTCATAAGTGGCATCGTAGAATGGATACTTTAGTTTACAAATATACTGATGATTATCTACAGACAGGCATCCGGCAATATTCTTGGAGTGTGCTAGGATATAATGATATTGACTAAGCAGCAGGTAGTCACCCCTAGGTTGAATGTACACTGACCCTTGACGGTGGCCGAACACTTGAGCCGTAGGATATGGATACATTTTGTACAGGTAGTAAACCACTGACTTTAAAAGAGGAATTTCCAATTCCACTATTAATTTTTCCCCCTCAAAACCAACATTTGTCTTAGAAATTTTCATTAATTTCTCGGAGTGCAATTGTTCACTCGACAGCGGAAAAACCAATGATCGGTCCTGATTTGTTGTAATAAAATGATTGACAGCATTCTCAAGTATCTCGTATGTAAATAATTCTGGGTGAATCACACCCGCCTTCGCTAAATATACAGCGTCGATGATTGTCTGCAAAGTATATTGATAATTATCCAACTCCATTATCAAATGATCAGACCAATCCCTCATTCGATTCATCATAGTATGATACGGTTGTCCATAAAAAGTTCCGTTCTTGGCCAAGTCCTCAATTAACTTGATAGCATCATGAAGAGCTGTGAGACTTGCTGCTGTTCGATTTTTCATTTCATCGAGTTCATCATGCAGATGATGCAATCCTGTTTGAATTATATGTGCTCGAGAATTATCAACTGTTTTATTCATTATCCGACCATAATCGTGTTGAGTTTCATTCAAGGAATGGAAAAATGTCTCTGAAATTATCCCCAGAAATCCTGAGGGTACATATTTCTTATCACTCATTGATTCATTCATGAAAAAGAGGAATTGATTGATATATTTT
>NW_021680402.1:26437-35828 GCF_001412515.2 Diachasma alloeum | reverse complement strand
AAATTCAGAATTGTAGAATTCTTTCCCACCATCAACATGCAAATGTTTCGGCACACGCCCATGTTGGAGAATGGAACTCATAGCTCTCGTCACATCCTGAGCATTTTTTCTTTTTATCGGCTCAGCCCCCGCATACTTGGAAAAAATATCGATTACAGTCAGTAAAAATCTATTTCCATTATTGCTTTTCGCGTAAGCCGTCATATCCACCAAATCTGCCTGCCATGTTTCATCCAGATCACGAATGTTGACTCGTCGCCGAGGATAATTTCTTCGTGCTGGACGATGTAATTCTGTCACAACATCCAATTTATTCTCCGACATTTTTGGGGTCGCTCGGTATTCTTTCCACTAGTCTCATTAATCTACCAATTCTTTTATTAATATCTGCACACTTGCGTTTTATATCAATTTGCAATTCGTTAATTTTTATATTTAGAGTCTCTAGAGTTACAGCATCGTGCGGGTCCACTGGTGTTGCAACATTACTCAGCCTTTTATCCTGAAGATTATAATTACCATCTGCAGTTAGTTTATAACCAACGCCAGGTGGGCCTCGATTGTGGCAGCCACTATCAGACGTCAAGTGGCGACCAAACACGTCAACACTCATTTCGCAAATGACAACAGATGGCAATGTGCATACTCTAATATATAATCCCCGCCTCGCGAAGTTCTTCAATAATTGATATAATTTCGTTATCATGACTAGGATTTCCAGCTCTTTGTGATGCCACTAGTAATCGAAGACGGTCCACAAGTTCATTTGGATCATCCCAATAAATGTAGTCCACTCTGCTGAGTCGCTGAGCTCTCATGAAAGTAGGTAAAAGCCCCATGCCAGAGTACTTTGATCCAGCAAAATGTGAAATATATTTATCATATTTCTCACCATTCAGCTCTCGGATGCCTCCGCGAGATTTATAATTTTTTTGATGCCCATTAGTTGCAAGTATGATATTCTTATATGCATCAATATCACTCTCACTAATTAGAGTGTTATCAGGATTTTTCATGAAAAGAAGCTCCAATAATCCCTCAGTACAAGCGTATTTCATGGTTTTTACTTTAATAAATTCATCCTCAAAAAATATGGGAGAGTCTCCAATCATAAAATTATGTGTAAGTTTGCGAACACCATAAGCCTTGTCCCATTTTGTTGTGTTGATTTGTGCCAAATATTTCCCCGCAAGAGTGTTGGCATCTTCTTCTGTCTCTATCTCTTCAGTGCTGGTCTTTGAACTTTTACTCAGAATGCGTGAGCTGCCAATGGCTGGAAGTATAGTAGCATCATGTGAATTTCCCAAGGATGGAATGATAGTCTCATTCAAAGTGTAATCAAATGAAGAATCGTCAGCTGTAGTCCCATAACTGTCTTCAGAGGCATCTCTACGCGACAACATCTGCTTTGGGGTACTCCTATATCTGAGTTTTCGTTGATTCTTGTAATCAATGGATTGCTTTCTATCATCAGTCAATTCAATTTTTTGTCTACTGTCATCGAATGATTTCGCATTTCGAGCGGCTAATTCCTGAAGCGGTCTCACAATGGGTTTGAGAACTTCATTCATTGCTTCATCAACATTATCTCTGCCTAATTTCAACAGGTTATGTTTTCGTTGAATAGCTTTTCGTGCATTGGAAATTTGACGTAAAAGCTCTTGTTGTTTGGACAATTCACCCTTGTGGGGAGGCATGTTGACTCGCTGGAATCTATCTCACAACTGTTTACTTCTTCCTCCCACAACTGTTATTTATTCGAATGAAACAATCGAAATTTTTCCTATATCGACCCCCATCAACGTCACTATCTTTATCAATAACTAGAAAAGTATAATTGTCTTTCCAACAGGCTGAGCACAATTCTTTGAATTTCTCGAGTGACATATCTGTGTTCACATGATCGTTATGAATATGTCTCAAATTCATTTCATCCTGTTTAAATAATACGAGAAAATTGACATTGTCACGCACCAAATGTTTTGGGATGCGAGCGTATGACTGACACAAATAAAAACTGTCAACATTTTTATGTCTCCCCATACAAAAATATGCCTTGATATTATTTTGTTTCTCGCATGCCACATCGTCGAATATGAACAGTGAATGCTCTTTTGCATTATCTACCGAGACAACTTCCTCATTGTCTGAGAATGGATAATACTTCATGTCATCAAGAGGTTCCAGTAAACTTTGTAAAAATTGATATTTGGGTTGATTGAGGGACTTTGAATACACATAAATATTCGATAACCTGACACCATTAGGATGAATTATGAGACTCAGTAGGGCATTAGTTTTCCCACAATTTGATGGACCACAGAAAACCGCGCGAATCGTATTTGGTAGCAATTGGCCGTGACGTTTCGGTTTATTGGTATCTTTCACAGTTACTGAATCGAAATTAATGACGGGTAAACCGCTGAGATGTGTACTGAACTCCATCTTCATGACAACTGCGGCAGAAACCTATAAATTGATTGTTTTATAGCAAAAATTAGTCAGTTCCACTTCAGACATGATTGTGCACAGATTGCGCGCTAGCAAAAAGGGGAAAGGATTGTTGAACAACGTCATCAACAATCTTCCCATTGAATTGCATTTCCCAGGCTACCAGTACTGTGGACCAGGCACGAAATTAACGAAAAGATTAGCTCGAGGAGATCCTGGGATTAATCCACTCGATGCTGCTTGTAAGGCGCATGACATTGCCTACTCAAAAAATCGTCAGAATATTTCAGCACGACACGAAGCTGATAAAGTACTTGCAGAGCAAGCCTGGCAAAGCGTTTCAGCATCAGATGCCAGTGTGCGGGAAAAGACAGCCGCTTTATTGGTAACAAACGCTATGAAAGCTAAAACAAAATTAGGCATGGGTGTAAAAAAATCAGGCACGGGTGTAAGACAATTAGGCGTGGGTGTGAAAAAATCAGGCATGGGCGTGAAAAAATCAGGCATTGCCATGAAGACTAGAAAAAAGTCAGGTAGGGAGGAAAAAAACGTGTGGCTAAGAAGAAGAAGTGGAGAGTGAAACCTAAAAAGCGAGTCACAATTGGGGCAATCATCAGAGCTGCCAAGAAGTCAATCAAATTGAATAATGGGTCACATGATGCTATTAGAACAGCACTCAGTGGTGGAAGAGTAGCCATCAAACAGGTTGGAGGGAGAAGTAGAGTTACTATTCCACGAGTTATTCCTGTTCCATCAAAAATTGGGGGAATCTTACCATTTCTCGTGCCATTATTTGCCGGATTGAGTGCCACGGGGGCATTAGGTGGAGCAGCTGCTAGAATTGTTAAAGCTGTGAATAGTGCCAAAGCCGCCAAACAACAACTCGCCGAAAATAAGAGACATAATGAAACTATGGAGGCTATCGCACTCGGCAGAGGTTTACATCTTAAACCTTATAAAAAGGGAATGGGCTTGTATTTAAAGCCAAAAAACTATTAAAGATGCTACCACGCAGGGCTCTGACTGACGGGGATATTGGAAAGTATGGAAAACTCATGGAAATTCCCCGTTTACGTGGTGTTTTCATGCGCAATGATCTACCAAAAAATGGTCCATTGAAAAATGAGTCAGCCATCATCAATTTGGATGACAAGAAGGGTCCTGGAACTCATTGGGTTGCCTACAAGAAAGTGGGGAACGATGTTACCTATTTCGATAGCTTCCGGAACCTGCAACCTCCTACAGAACTCTTCAATTACCTTGGAGTTGGTAGCATAAAATATAATCACAAACGTTTCCAGAACTGGAATACCTTCAATTGTGGACATTTATGTTTGGCATTTCTCAATGGATGCCTATATAAGAGCAAACGTTGATGACTTTTACTTAGTCGATGTTCAGAAATCATGGGTGATTCATTCACATTGACAATCTCAGGGGTATCATCCGTGTTGGAGGTGCAATATTTTCCACCAATCGAACTTTCTCCTCAGAAGAATTATGTTCTTGGACTCGTGGAATTTTTAACTTTTAATTCCATTCCAAACGTTGATACGAGCAATAATAAATTGCACATAGGTGATACAATCCTCACCATTCCGACGGGAAGTTACGAGATCGATGATATCTCAAAATATATTTATAGAAGTGTGGAAAAGGATAATATTGATATAAAAATCAGAAGTAACAATAACACGTTACGGAGTGAAGTGTCATGCAATAAGGATTTGGACTTGAGGCCTGCAAATTCGATCGGTCGTCTCCTTGGTTTTACCCCTAGGGTTTTAGAGGCCCATAAAACTCATCAGTCTGATCAGCCTGTAGCCATTCTCAAAGTGAACGCTCTACGAGTTGAATGTAATATCACCACTGGAGCATACAACAACAGTGATAAAGTTCATACAATTCATGAATTTTTTCCTGTGGTGCCCCCTGGGTATAAAATTGTCGAAGTACCATCGCAAGTTATTTATTTACTAGTGTCTGTAAAAACGATAGCCGATTTACAACTCCGAATCGTTGATCAAGACGGGGACTTGGTGAATTTTAGAGGCGAAACAATTACCATCAGGCTACACATCAAATCTATTGTATAATCATGGGCATAGTATATAATCGTAAGATTGGCTACTCCTATAAAAGCCCCCAATCATGCCTCGCTTCAATCACTTCGCATGCTGGTTTCAAAGGGTTCACACCTCAGAACGTGAAGTTTCTCAAGAGTCTCGGTCTGGCCGTAAGAAAAAGTGGAAAAAACGTTTTTGTCAAGTAAAAATCTTATTCGCCTGTTGTATACCATGGAGGAAAGCCTGAATATCAAACTCCCCCCGGTGTTTGAAGATTCCATCGCTCACTATGAGATCCATGCACATCAGCCATATACCTCGACGGCACTGGATAATAGCGATGAAATTCGCATCACTGTACAAAATCAAGATCTTTGTATTTTACCAAGTAAAAGTTACTTGCACATCACGGGTAAATTGCTCAAATTGGACAATGCCATCTCTACAAGTACAAGCTTCGTGAATAACGCCATTTGTCATCTATTCCAAGAGATCCGCTATGAAATTAATGCTATTGAAATTGATAAAGTGAAGAACGTGGGGATTACTACTCTCATGAAAAATCTCGTGTCATTAACACCAAATCAAAGTATCTCAATGGAAAATGCCGGATGGTTGGGTGTGCAAGAGAAATTGAGTTTAACTGATGGCAATGGTTGCTTTGACATCTCCATCCCATTGGGCATGTTGCTGGGATTTGCTGAAGATTATCGGAAAATCATGGTCAATGTGAAACATGAGTTGGTTCTAGTCAGAGCTCGCCATGATAACAATGCTTTGATTCAAACCGCCAAAGAAGATGTGAAGATCAATTTTATGAGAATTGAGTGGATGGTTCCATATGTGTCATTATCGGATACTAAGAAGATTGAGTTGCTCAATTTCATCCAGAAAGATCCCGCAATATCGATGAGCTTCAGATCATGGGAATTATATGAGTATCCAATGCTTCCAGCGACAACAAAACACGTGTGGACGGTGAAAACCGCAACTCAGCTTGAGAAACCACGTTATGTCATTCTAGGCTTCCAAACAGATCGAAAAAATAGAAATAAGAAAAATGCTAGCAATTTTGATCATTGTAGTATCATCGATGTGAAATTATTCCTAAATTCCCAACGTTATCCATATGGAAATTTGGATGTAGACATGACTAAAAATCAGTATTCGATACTATATGACATGTATTCAAACTTTCAATCATCATATTATGATCAACAAGCGAATAATCCATTATTGACAAAAGCACAATTTGCAGCGATTACACCCCTGGTAGTCATCGATTGCTCTAAACAAAATGAATCCTTGAAATTTGGACCTGTGGATGTCCGCCTGGAGTTTGAAACAAAAATAAGTTTTTCTCCGGAAACAGCTGCTTATTGTCTCATTTTGCACGATCGAGTAGTACATTACAACCCGATAAGCGGAGGAGTAAGAAAAGTAATCTAAAGAGGAGGAGGGGCGAGAGGGGTATAAATTCTCATCACGATAGAAATATTTCATCAGTTGCGATGGAGGTGCTCGTGGACGTACAAGGTTTCCAAACGCTCTCCAACGAGTTCATCGTGAAAGAATTCGGATACACAGTTTTGGATTCTGGTGTAGGATACCCTAACGTTTGGTTTTTCAAGCCCCCATGGAGATTCTCCAGTTTATCAGCGAAGTATAGGAGGGTAGCTTTGTGGCTTGAGCGTCATCATCATGGATTACCCTGGAACTATGGGAATAGATCATACGAGCAAGTTGGACAATTAGTGCAAAAGTGGGAAAATATTGGTAGAATTTATGTGAAAGGGGAGGAGAAAAAAGAGTGGTTGAAAAAAATTTCTGGTCCTGTATTAGCAGCGCTAGTAGTTAATATTGAAGAAATTTTCGATGATTGCCCATCGCTAGCCAAATTCAAAGATTTACCATCTCGTACTTGTCCATTCCATAGTTATAGAGACGACAACAAGGCATGTGCCTTGAAAAATGTAGAGCTACTCAAAAACTGGATGATGAAGAAAAGAATAGTACGATCAGTAGATCGATCCGTCAATATTTACTTCAAATTGGACAATTTAAATTTGATGGATCGTGAAGATATTGCATATCTGCCACATTCATTTATAAGTTTCATCGCTGCATGCCATGTTGATCAGTGTTGGGGCAAGTTGACTGATGCTATGAGAGCTGATTGGCACATCAAAAGATGTAGACGTTGTTTGGAGCATTATCAGACTGTCGAGGGTGATACTTTTGATGGACCACCACCTATGATAAGGGATTGTGTTAAATGTAATAATTCTTAAGGAAAAACAACAAAATATGTTTAATTATTATATTTATTCATGTTCTTCTTAGATACTATTACATTAGTTATAATCATAAAAAATCATTGTGTGAAAAAAAAAATTATCAATAAAAAAAAAAAAATGAAAATATTGTTCTATTTAATTTGTAAGTTAAGCAACAATTTCCTCATCCTCTGCATGGAATTTGATTTCGTTGTATTCACCACCCAAATACTCCAACTTTGGTGTGCCTTTACTGATTTCATTTAGCAAATCTTCAAATTCTTTAGGATTATCAATGAAAAATTGTGATATCCTTCGGTTGAGGAAAACTGAATAAGCATTATTCAAATGGAGGATCACACTCATTCCATGCTTGGTTTTGACTTTGGAGGCAGCTGTGATGGTGTATAAATAGTTGCGTTTCAATTCAGATATTTTCACTAAGAGAAGTTCTTTGAACTCTGCAATAGTATTCATCACATTGAAATCTGCTTCATCTGCTTTATTTTCAACTTTCACGTTTGAATCAGGATGTAGGCGAAGATTGTTGTATTTCCCACCAAGATATTCCAACGTTGGTGAGCCCTTCTCAATATGTTGTTGAAAATTCTCGAACATCTTGGGATTTTCAGCGAAATACTTGGCCAGTCGAGTATTCACGAAAACTACACAGTTTATCTGAGAGATGAAGAGTATCTGAGAGATGAAGAATAACACCAACTCCATACTTTGTCTCCACTTTGCGAGCTGCAGTGATGATATAAAATGCTCCAGCTTCCAGATCCGCCAGTTTGATAAGAGGAAGATTTTTCATTTGCGCCACAATGTTGATTTTGTTGAAATCCATGATGATTTTTTTGTTTTCACGTGGGTATGATAATTAAGATTAAATTCGAGTCTTCTGCAGATTGGAGCAGAGTATTTTGATGTCACTGCGGTACTGTAAAACTTGTTTCACTTTTTGAATGTTTTTCAAGAGACGGTCAAAACGTTTCTTTAATTCCCGTCGTTTGAAGCTGTCCTTCATGGAGAATGACAAGATGAACTGATGATATGTGCGGGAATTTTTTCGTTTATATACATAAATCCCCCACTCTTAAACCTTTCTTTTTTCAATAATGAATTTTTTTACATTATTATTAATGACGTTTGTTTCTACGAGCGGTAATCATCAAAGGACTAATAATCTTGAGTTCAGGCAAAAATTCTTTGCATATATACATACTCCCTCCCCTTCTTTTTAAAATAAATATTAATATATTGATATCGTTATCAACAACAATTTCATACGAAGGGGGGCGGCTAACGAGAAAGTACCGGAAAACTCAAGTTCAGACGTGTCAGGAAAATGTTTTTTAAAAATAAATATTTATTTAGTGATATCATTATTAACAATGATTTCCCACGAATGGGCGCGGCAAACAGGAAAGTACCGGAAAACTCAAGTTCAGACATGTGACAGGAAAATGTTTTTTTAAATAAATATTTACATATTGATATCGTTATCAACAACAATTTCATACGAAGGGGGGCGGCAAACAAGAAAGTACCGGAAAACTCAAGTTCAGACATGTCAAGTGGAGCCAGGTGTCAATGTTTGAAGAAGAAGAGGAGCCCCTTCTATGATTTCTACAGCAGCGAATTAGTTAACCCTTTCACTCACCCCCTCGCGGGGTGGATTGACTAGTTCCACCGAAAAGGTCCTTTGTAACGCAAAACCGCGAATCAAATTGATTAACCAGCGAATTAAATAACCCTTTCATCACTTTGACGGAAAAAATCGCGAATTAATTAATTAAACCGCGAATTAAACTGCAAACACGCGAATGAAACCGCGAATTAACCAACCCTTTCAACACTTCGAGGGAAGAAATTGCGAATTAATTAATCAAACCGCGAATCAAACCGCGAATGAAACCGCGGCCCCGCGAATCAAACCGCGATTTAAACCGTGGATCCGCGCATCAAATCGCGAATTAAACCGCGACCCGCGAATTAATCAACCCTTTCACCCAACACCCCCCTCGCGAACTACCATCCAACACTTGGTCAACTAAAACGTTGATCCGGAACCCCCCTATCACACTACTTAATTAGGAGGGGAGAGACGATTTTTTAATTAGCGGGCGAATTATCGGGAGTCACTGCGCCGAGAAACCATTAGCTTTTTCACAGCGCCGCGACTTTCGTCGCAGTTTTTATTTTTTGATTACAGAGATTAAGGGATGAAACGGGGGTCGCTGTATGGGGAATTTAATTCTCCATCGAACAACGTTGGTTTCATGCCTTAATGTTAGTTAGGAGGGGAGAGACGAGTTTTTAATTAGTGGGCGAATTATCGGGAGTCACTGCGCCGAGAAACCATTAGCTTTTTCACAGCGCCGCGACTTTCGTCGCAGTTTTTATTTTTTGATTACAGAGATTAAGGGATGAAACGGGGGTCGCTGTATGGGGAATTTAATTCTCCATCGAACAACGTTGGTTTCATGCCTTAATGTTAGTTAGGAGGGGAGAGACGAGTTTTTAATTAGTGGGCGAATTATCGGGAGTCACTGCGCCGAGAAACCATTAGCTTTTTCACAGCGCCGCGACTTTCGT
>NW_021680402.1:17324-26256 GCF_001412515.2 Diachasma alloeum | reverse complement strand
AATTCTCCATCGAACAGCGTTGGTTTCATTCCTTAATGTTAATTAGGAGGGGAGAGACGATTTTTTAATTGGCGGGCGAATTATTGGGGTGGCATAGCACCGTGACTTTTGTCGCAGTTTTAATTTTTTTATAACAAAGATTAAGCGATGAAACGGGGGTTGATAGATGGGGAATCTAATTCTCCAATGAAAAGTCCTCGTCTCATCTTTTAATATTAATTAGCGTTCGAATGAATCAACGGAAAAACATAAAGTAAACATTGAGGACAAGGAGGACATAAACCCCCCTTCGAACCTACGCCTGTGACAGCGGGACTGCTATAGGGCTTCTAGCAGATGTTTTCCCTGCCCAGGATACTCCCACTCTACGTAATTGCCACTCATATGCTTGTCCCCCACTCCAAAAATCCATGGATATTCTTCTTCTGGCCCTACTGCCGAGTTACCGGCACAGGCAGCTCGCCCAGCCGTCAGAATCGACCGTGGCGCCCCACCTCTGTTGGGGTCTCACTTATTCTGGCTGCGACTGCTGTCGACTTGACCGACCCCGTTGGGATATCGACACTGCCGCCATCTCCCGGCATTCCCCCTACGGGTCTTGTATTATCATTATATACACTCACATTAATTTCAATCAATTGATAGAAAACAAGGTTATAAACAGTGCAAATATAAACTAATAATTCGTCTATCCACTTTTATTGTGTTTTCAGATATCATTTCCCCCTTTTTAGCCCCAGAAAATGACAATCCTAATAGCCACGCAACGGCCACGCAAATACCGTGGCTGTAGCGTGGCTCCTGGATTCCCAGGGAGGAGCAAGTACAGGAACAAGAGAACTCAGTTAACTCGAGAGGTGCATCGAATCAAACAAATACTTATGTTGTCGAAGTGGAAATCGAGGAGTTTGTACCTGTAAACACGGAAAATTTACTGAAACAGCCAGATTTGACTCGAAGCGAGGGTCAAAACCCTAACCAAGACCTAACAGTAGACCCGCTAAATGTTCAAATTCCTAATATTAGTCCGTACGTTAATGCTAATGTTAGAGAGTGTGAATTTGATGGTACTATTGTTAACGAACCCAAGGGGTCAAGCAACGAAATGATATCGAGAAAGCTGAGTAAAATGAAGAGTGCAAAATCAGATGTTAAGTGGAATGTTAATGAGAGACCGAAACGCTCTGTAAAACCTGTAGATCGTTTTAATTTACAAAAAACTGTATGTAATTAATTTATTGCGGTAGGATTGTAATATAGTATAGATGGCACGATTGAGCGTAAGCTTGTGGCGACTCCGTCCGCCGCAATTCCCACTTCGTCAAGTCTTGATACCAAAGCCATTCTACGCCTAACGCTCACACCACACGTGAAGCATACGATATCATTGATTCCAAAGTTTATTTATAATACCTATTTCATAGTGTTGTTAATAAATATTACATTCATTATAATCTGCGGTGATTACTCTATCCTGAGAAAACCTATAAAGAAGCTAAATTGGTGACCCCGACGTGATCTCAACAGATTACGTTTCTACACGAGGTTAACCACATCGAGCACGAGTCACCGCATCGACAGAGTCATGCCGCTCACCCACTCGCCATCCGGTAATCAGGGTGATTTGACACTACAACTAGATGAACAGCAACAACAACAAGCATTACTACAGCAGCAGCAACAACAATCGTTGGCACAGCAACAGCAACAACAATTGTTATCACAGCAATCACTGGGGTTCACTGAGGCCCAGATCATGGCTGTCACGCAGTTCAAACTACCAGATTTTTGGTCCCATGATCCCGAGCTATGGTTCATCCACATCGAAGCCCTGTTCACCACCAGAAACATCAGATGTGACCAGACGAAGTATGGAGCTGTTGTTGCTGCCTTGGGCTCGGATGTTCTCAAGGAGATGTCCGACGTTCTCAGGAATCCACCGCCCACAGATACGTATATTAACCTCAAAAATATACTTCTCAAACGTTTCACTGACTCTGTTGATCACCAGTTACATAAACTGTTGACAGAGATGCAGCTTGGCACACAAAAGTCGAGCCAACTCCTCAGGCAAATGAAAACGCTCGCTGGCAACAGAGCAAGCGAAGAACTCATTCGCAGCAGATGGCTAGCCCTGTTGCCTGATACTGTGTCCAAGATCCTCANCATCGAAGCCCTGTTCACCACCAGAAACATCAGATGTGACCAGACGAAGTATGGAGCTGTTGTTGCTGCCTTGGGCTCGGATGTTCTCAAGGAGATGTCCGACGTTCTCAGGAATCCACCGCCCACAGATACGTATATTAACCTCAAAAATATACTTCTCAAACGTTTCACTGACTCTGTTGATCACCAGTTACATAAACTGTTGACAGAGATGCAGCTTGGCACACAAAAGTCGAGCCAACTCCTCAGGCAAATGAAAACGCTCGCTGGCAACAGAGCAAGCGAAGAACTCATTCGCAGCAGATGGCTAGCCCTGTTGCCTGATACTGTGTCAAAGATCCTCAAAGCAGTCTCTAACAACTCCATTCTCGATCAGCTCGCTGAGGCAGCCGACAGCTGTATGGAAAATCACACCAGCTCCCAAGTCCTGTCAACCAGTTTCCAGTCCATGGCTCTCAACAATCAGCCCATGGCGCCCAGTGTTCAGCAGTCCATGCCTTTCAACACACAGGCCTTCACATCCGCCACCCAGCCCATGCTCGCTCAGGGTCAGGTCATGGCAGCCAATCACACTCCTTATCGCAGACAGGCCAGCACCATCACGGTCGAACAGAGGTTGAGTGAGCTAGAGAGGACGGTAGCAAATCTAGCAGCATGGATCAGCAGCCTGACTGCTAAATTAGCAAGTGGAAGATCACGATCTCAATCACGATCACGATCCCGAACTTCAGGACCACCAAACCACTGCTTCTATCATCAGAGATTCGGTGCCAGGGCCGCCAAGTGCCTCCAGCCTTGTGCGTGGAAACCATCCAACCAGGGAAACTAACTGAGCTGTCGTCAGTCCAGACGGTTGGCGACAGCGCTCAGGTCATTCCGTCCATCAAAGAGCAGCGTCTTCACGTTTACGATAGGTCTCCACACACCAGATTCCTCGTCAACTCTGGCTCCGTCGTATCAGTGCTACCACGAGCCTTAGTCAAACAAAAACTACAACCATCAGACTTCAAACTCTTCGCTGCCAACTCTACCAGTATTGCAACTTACGGACTTCAGCCGATTACACTCAACCTTGGTCTTCGTCGAGCATTCTCCTGGCCCTTCATCGTTGCGGATGTACAGTCTGCAATCATAGGGGCTGACTTTATTGTTCACTTTGGGTTGATGATAGACCTAAAAAAGCATCGCCTTATCGATCCTCTCACATCCCTATCAACAACTGGAGAACTTGTTGAAACCTCAGATTTCGGCATCTCAACAGTGGATCAGCACTCATTCTCCAACTCCGTTCATGAGGGCAAGTACTCAGACCTCCTCAAACACTTCCTCGACATCACCAAACCGGCTGTCTCTGCAGCCTCGCACAACCCGGCAGGTGTGGCACACTACATCGTCATCACAGGACCTCCGGTTGTTGATCATTTTCGCAGATTAGCTGGTGAGAAACTCACAGCTGCAAGGGACGACATCAACATGCTGCTAGAGCTTGGTGTTATACGACCGTCTAGTAGTCAATGGGCTAGTCCCATCCACATGGTGGAAAAGAAGCTCGGAGGCTGGCGCACCACCAGTGATTTCCGGCGACTCAACGTATAGACAGTCCCGGATCGCTACCCAGTACCTGATCCTGAGGATATTTTCCAGCACCTGCACGGTAAGAAAATATCCTCGACCATCGATCTGGTACGCGCCTACCACCAAATCCCCATGACTCCAGAGGACATCGAAAAGACTGCGATTACAACACCCTTCGGTCTCTTCGAATTTCTGGGCATGCCCCCTGGACTACGTAATGCAATTCAGACCTTTCAACGTCATATGGACAACATCCTGAGGAATCTGGACTTCGTTGGCTGTTACATAGATGACCTCATTGTGGCTTCTGAAACCCATGAGGAGCATCTCCAGCACCTCCAGCAAGTCTTCTCCATCTTACGTCAGCACAAGCTATCGCTGAACCCCAGCAAGTGCGAGTTTGGAAAAGAGGAAGTGACCTACCTGGGCTACACGATCAACAAGGATGGATACAAAGCTCCTAGCTCACGTGTGGAGGCAATCATCTCCTTCCCCAGGCCAGAGACTGTTACTGACCTTCGCCGATTTCTTGGAATGGTCAACTACTACCGCAAGAGNGTCCTTCCCCGGGCCAGAGACTGTTACTGACCTTCGCCGATTTTTTGGAATGGTCAACTACTACCGCAAGAGCATTCCTCACGCTGCTGAGTCTCAAGCACCGCTTAATGGCTTCATTACTCACTCCAAGAAAAACGATAAAACTAAGATCCAGTGGACCCCTGACACCGAGGAAGCTTTGGAGGCCTGCAAGCAGAGTCTAGCTGATGCTACCCGCACAGCCTTTCTATCGCCGTCTGCACCCCTTCTGCTGACTACTGATGCCTCTGACTTTGCTATTGGCGCATCATTGGAGCAGTTTGAGGACAACACCTGGAAGCCAGTCGGGTTCTTCTCAAAGAAACTGAGCCCTGAAAAAAGAAAATGGAGCACTTACGACCGAGAGCTACTAGCGATTTTCTCCGCTGTTGAATCCTTTCGTCATGTCTTTGAGGGACGCCACTTCGTCATCAGGACTGACCACAAACCCTTGGTCTATGCCTTTTCGCAAAAAGCAGAGAAAGCTTCTCCTCGTCAACTCAAATTTCTTGGCTACATCTCGCAGTTTACCACTGCGATTATGCATTTGAAGGGACAAGAGAATGTTGTCGCAGATGCACTCTCCAGGATCAACGCTATCAACATGCCTACCATCCTGAGCCCTGAAGGAATCCACCAAGAGCAGGAGGAAGACGAAGAGCTCCAGCAACTCATCGACAATACCAACAATTCTCTGAAACTACAGAAATTATCGATCGATGGCACTCACTCGATCTACTGTGACATTTCTTCAGGCGTTGTAAGACCCTTCATCCCTAAAAATCTACGACGAGAAGCCTTTGACACTGTGCATGGGTTGTCCCATCCCAGTGGACGAGTCACCGTTCGCACCCTCAAGCAGAAATATATCTGGCCCGGTCTCAAGAGAGACGCACTGGAGTGGTCTCGCAACTGCATCGCCTGTCAACGCTCAAAAATTCAGCGTCACAATCGTCTGACACCCAAACACATCGACGTGCCAGACACTCGCTTCAACCATGTACATCTTGATCTCATCGAGCTTCCAGTGGTCAACCAGCTCAGGTACTGTCTGACAATTATCGACAGATTCTCCAGGTGGCCCGCAGCGATCCCCCTGAAGGATATGACAGCTGACACCGTCTGTACCGCATTCTACACCCACTGGATTGCTCAATTTGGCACACCTCTCACCATCACGACTGATCAAGGCTCTCAGTTCGAGTCTGCACTCTTCAAGGCCCTGACTCAGCTGATTGGTGCTAACCGCATCAGAACCACACCGTATCATCCGCAGTCTAACGGACTAGTTGAGAGGTGGCACAGAACTCTCAAAACAGCTCTGAGGTGCAACTCACAAGCTCCATGGCCCGACGTGCTTCCGACAGTCCTCCTTGGTCTCCGCCCGTGCTACAATTGCCAGCACATGCCAGCAGATCCCCAGATCTTCGTCGAGAAGTTTCGCGAGCACATCAGAAGCCTGAGACCTACTCCAACTGCTCATCACACTAAAGAGCGCATGTTCCTCCTAAAAAACCTCTACTCCTGCTCTCATGTATTCCTCCGCATCGATGCAGTCAAACGACCCCTGGAACCACCTTACTCTGGACCTCATGAGGTGATCGAGCGCATAGACGATCACACCTTCAAAATCAAGGTCGATGGTGTTGAGAAGGTCGTATCGGTGGAGAGACTCAAGCCAGCCTATGTGGCTAAGGAGGATCCTNACATGGACGATCACACCTTCAAAATCAAGGTCGATGGTGTTGAGAAGGTCGTATCGGTGGAGAGACTCAAGCCAGCCTATGTGGCTAAGGAGGATCCTGCAAATCATCAACAACCTCAGCAGGCTGAGGTACCTGACAACATCGAACCCCCGTTGCCGTCCACTAGCATGGATCGACCTCTTCGTACTTATCCCAGGAGAGACAAGACTGTTTCGTTCCCTTCGAATCCTCCGAAGGTTACTGGGGGGGGAGTGGTTGTGGCGACTCCGTCCGCCGCAGTTCCCACTTCGTCCACGGCGCAGCGCGCCGATCACCCTCAAGGCGCAACCCGTCGCCCGCGGAAGCAAGCCTTGATACCAAAGCCATTCTACGCATAACGCTCACACCACACGTGAAGCATACGATATCATTCATTCCAAAGTTTATTTAGTATTGACTATTTCTACTACTGATAATAATAAATATTAGTGTTGTTACATACTGCGGAGATTACTCTATCTTGGGGAACCCTCATAATAAGCTAAANACCTATAAAGAAGCTAAAAGCTATAACGAATGGTTATCCAGGATTTCAAAATGTATAGACCCCGAGTCCCCAATTACCCCTCGATTGATTCACATTAAATTGAGCGACACTACGCATATCTCTATTCATTTATTCACCCTCTCACTACATTACAATTTTCTTTTTTATTTGCACGTGAAACAAATACGCAATCTTCCGATCGAGAGACGCATCCTCTTTTTTATTGATATCTTTACATCGTGTTTGATTTTTAGCTCAATTCATCAACTGTTACTTAGATTGAGCTTTTTCGAAGTCAGAAATCGATTTTTGTTGTCTCTGGGTGGAAGCATCTTTAAAATCGAAATTGCCAGTTTTGTGTGTTCAAATAACTGATTTGGAGCTCAGGAATCAAAATATGTTTTTAGACCAAGTCCATATGTATTGTGACGAAATTCCAGGCGAATTCGTCACCTGCGGAACTCCAGGGTATTTATGTATAGAAAGAGAGAGAGAGAGAGGGAGAGAGAGAGAGAGAGAGAAGCTACCTTATTCCGGTCGTAGACGGAGTGAAGACCCGCTCCGCCATCTCAGTTTCACGTTGAGTTCAAGTAATTACAGTTTTGTTCAATTAAAATAATTAAAATCAATCATAGGAGAATTTAAATTTAAATCTTTAAATACTTCGCGCACAATTACCCCGGGAATCGATAGTTCGCGTCTCCGGCACTCGAGTCAGCACCGTACGGGGCTAGTCTCCCCCAGACTCCCCACCACTATGCAACAGGCCCGAGCGGACACACGCGATAGTCGCCATTACAGTATCCACCCGGACGACTAAGAGTGAGGTACGAGTCGATTTAGCTCCCTGAACAAGTTCTCTTTCGAGGTAATTATCGAGGCCCCGTGATCCAAATTCAGTCAAAATCAACGCTCCAGACCATGGTAAGTACTCGTGTACTTATTTAGAGGTGATTAACAGTGAATTAGTGCGTTTTTCGATAAAGCAGTTGGACCACGCGGAATGGCGTCGCTACCTCTCGGAATGACGCCAACACCGATACTCATGGTTTGAAGGACAGAAAACTCTTCAAACAAACCTAAATGCTCCCTGGAAGCTACCTGAGATTATTTAAATGATAATTACGCTACCTGAATAAATCCGAATAGTAATAGTGCTACCTACCGTAACTTTTAGGCTAAATTTCATGCTTTAGGCGTCTCGCTACGGCGATTGATGCAACTCGCTACCTACTTCATTGCTACCTTTTTGCTTGCTACCTTTTTTCGCTCTCTTTACGTAATTATTCTACGCTACCTATTTCTTTATATTTCTCCGACTCACGAGAGTTCTGGAGGAAAAATGATGCTACCTGAATTGTTCTGAAGCTACCTTTTTCGCGTTTTAATGCTCTCTAGCATTCGTTGAGTTTTGGATTCCGGTTGGGCATGGGGACGCTATCTTTTTAGTTATCTTTACTTTATGGTTGGAATCCAGAACAATAAAATTATCTAAGCTCTCTTACGTTCATGAATAAGCTACATATTATTTTGGACATTATTGGAGACCGTAAGCTACCTATTTTCATGGAGAAAACCTCCATTTCCGGGTTGGAAACGCTCCTTTCCGGTAAATCAGCCACGTGGGTGATTCAAGCTCCCTAGCTCATTTTTGCTACCTTTTCGGTGAATGAGATTCCCGATTTTAATGGGTTACAAATGGCATAAGAATTAAGTAAACCATTACAAAGGCGCTCCATAATTCGTAATTCGATTAATTACAGTCGAAAATAAGAAAAATTAGTACCTTTTCGTGAGCTCTCCTTTTTTTTTTTATTTCGCGTAGTTACCTCATCCGTTCTCTCTCTCGCACGTACGCTACCTTCCTATAGTCTCTCTCTCTCGGATTCGTGTTCCCCTCGTGGACAATACCTTTGCTTCTCTCTATCAGCTTTGGATTGGGATCGCTTTCTTTTTCATATTTAAAATTATTATTCGCATCTTTCGAGTCCTTTTGGAGTTTAATGGATCATTTCTGAGTATTTAAAATTATTTTGAGTCACATTCACGTAATTTTGTGTTTGTACGAATTTACAATTTTGTATTAATATCGGTAATAGCGAAACACGTCAGTACAATTGTGTTTATTATTCAATGTCGACCTTACCTATCCCGTTTGGAATTTAAGACATTGGTTTATTGGTTTCTCGATCGATGATTGGTTTTGTTAATTGATGTTCTCGTCCACGAATCCACCCCTCTCTCCACGACCCGCACACTGAGCAGCCGAGTAAATCCCGTACCCTCGTAATCCACATTTCTGCGTATGGTTTGCGATATGTTTCTTGTCGTTATTGGATTTTTGGGGACGATCAGTATTTAGTTTTAGGAAAATACGGTTCTG
>NW_021680402.1:0-17028 GCF_001412515.2 Diachasma alloeum | reverse complement strand
TTTGCGGTTTGTCGATTCCGCGTTGCTAAAAATCGACTGGCGCCCTAAATACACGAAATAAGGATTGGATGAGCTGCTGATTGTCCCCGAAGTCCAGTGTTAGCGTTATGGTTTTTGGCGTTTCAGACTTGTCGGATTACGAGAACGAAGGTAATGAGTTGGCCGTGTTTGGATAATCGAGACTTCTGGGTTAGGGTTTATTGAGTATTTGTTGAGGCCAAAGAAAAATCATTACAGTATGTATGTATGTATGTATATGGATGTGTGTGTATATATGTGGCTGATGTTTTTTTTACATTTTTTCGATAAAAAAATTAAGCATGTTACCCTTTATCCTTTTTTTGTTTTATTCTTTTTTTATGGAACTTGGAGTTGATGGGCCCTTTCATCTGCTACCAATTTAATTTTAACCGATGGTACAGTTTCCAGAATTTTGACATTTTCTGAAATTCAGCTTTGTCAACATAGCTAAAAAATTTGCCCAAATTGATTAAATTTCGACTCAAAATACTCCTTTCAATCTTATCCCGACCGAGTATGAAGATGATGGCGATCGCATTATCAATTTTCGAATTACAGGCGTAAGAAAATCAAATTATGAAATTAAAAAAGACCACTAAGGGTCACGAGGGTCAGAACTAAAGGTCACAACAGCCAGAAATAAAGCTTGGGAATAAAAAAAAAGAATAAAGGTAAAAACTAAGGGTTACAAGAGTCAGGCGGACCAAATTAAAAATGAGGTCCGGAAATAAAGGTCAGAATGAGGCTGAGAAATAATGTTTAGGCATTGTAAGTCCATAAGATGCTTATCTACAAAGGAACATCTGTTAGGAAATAAATTCCTAATTGATTAATAAAAATGACTAAGTTATAAAAAAAGGGCCATTATCCATTTGTTTTTGCTTCCGCATGGAAGCTTTATCAGCGTGAGTCTTTTTTAATTTCTTAATTTTAGGAGGAAAATGGAACATGAGAAAGAAGCGTTTTCTGGAAATTGATTTCTTGTGATCTGTGCACATTATGATGTTAATCACGAAATAAGGTAGCAGGCTGTGTCGATAAAAATAACTATGAAATGAATAAAAAATGTTATTACAATTATCAATTTTTTGGTTTTTGTTTTCTTTCCGGCTCTGCGGCATAGACGAGCGAATAATTTAAAAATATGATTAGGATTCGAAAATTCCTGAAGTTTCAAAAAAAAAAAAATTATCCGATAAGGGGCGTAAATGAGAATCAGGTTGAAATCAACGTTTGAAGTTTTATTTTTCGATTTTAACCATAAAATTGAAATGGTTCATTTACGCAGAGCGCCATTGATTGAATCACGGGATCTTTGGTATTCGAGAAAACTCTTTTGATATATAATAGGCATTCGCCAGAAACAAAAAAAAATGAAAATTTTGAGGCCGGAACTGCTTACGATATTTGGTAGAATGGCCCATATTTGATTTTCTTTGATATTGGGTGGTTTTTCGTCCCAGTAAATTCTTTTCTCAACTTTATGCTGAAACAGCGTTTATTTGCATAAATCAAAATCAATTACTATTTGTTTTGTAAACATAAATATTTCAATGCATACAAGTCATTTACCTTCTTCACAAGTATGAACAAGTGTTCTATTGAACTTTTTAAATGTCAGAAAATCATCATCAAGTCTCCTATCCCGATTTCCATGTTTACTCAGACAAAGAGGGCCAACAGCAGTAGGTCTAGGTCGCCCCCGCCTGGTAAACTCAACCCCAGCCAAAACTCTGACCTGACTCTGTGCCCCATCGCTGAGTCTGTCATACCCCCCATGCGGTTCATCGGTGATGATCAAGGGGTGGTATTGATTCGCGCTGTGAGGATTGTTGCCTCCATGAACTCGAAAACTGTAAGTCAGTCCTCTCCGAAGATACAACTCAGGAATGAGTTGCCCATTGATGTACCATGCCAACCCGATTGACGTCTGTCCTGTGATGCCCTGGTAACCTCGCTTCCCTCCAGAAGGTCCTATCGTCGCTTTGAACGTTCTGATGCTCCTGTCGAAGATGTCGGATTTCTCCCAAAGGTCCTGCAACTTTCGATTCGACTCGGTGAAATCTGTACAGGTGTTCTCGGGCTCTTGACGGTTAAGATTGAGCATAAGATCGGATTTGGGGTAATAATCGTGAAAGCTTGGTTCTTTGTTCTCATCTAAACGACCCAGCGCCCATATTACGTAGGCGGGACGATCGGTTGGGTATTCTTTATCTCCGGAGTCAGCTGCAAAGGATAATTCGAATAACAATTTGAACTTCATGAATAAGAAATGGTTACATATTGAGTGCGTTTCGGAATCAACTACCGTAGCTGCAGTCAAGCAAAATTGGATAGGGTTGCAGTACTGTTACTGCGACTACCTTGATTGCGAAACGCACCCATTGAGGGGAGAATACTATGAGTTTTCACAGCCGGGGCTATTGGAATGAGATTTCTCATACCTTTGAAGGTCGATTATATATCTCTATAAACGAATAATTGGTGCGAAAAAATTAATGGTTCATTGTTCGTTTACCCCGCAGACGTTTAAAATGTTGAAAATAGTCCACAGCCTCCAATTTTTGAGCTACCGTGGTTTCTTTTTCAAAATTTTGTGAAAAAATGTGTATAATAGCAATTACGAATTAGTTTTTTAAAATTCAACTCCTACACAGCTAATTTTGTTATTTTTGCTTCCGAATGGAAGCTTTGTAGTCGTTCAAAATTAAGTTTCAAAATTTTCGTGTCAGGGTAACTAAATATGATCTAAAAAGTCTAAATATGCGATTTTTAAATGGTGTATGTATTGTAACATGATAAAAATCATGTTCCTCGCCTGAACTGACCGCGGATCATGGGGGGAAAATTAGTATTTTTACCCCGGCGAGGAGTCGGATCACCCAGGGCCACAATTGTCATTTTCTTTATTTATTTTATTTACTCTTTCTTTTATTATTCTGTCAAATTCTGTCGACCGCGCTCACCGTGGGTTACGCGTGAGCTTCGCGACGAGGGGAGTGGAGCGGAGCATCGGAAATGGCTACAAGTCGGTGCTACAGCAGATGACGAGTAGCACACCGTCGAGCACACACACACTGAGTCTGGGAGACACACCACGAAGGACGCGAGAGACGATCGATGCACCCCAGCAGGCATGTCAGGTCCCTACGTGCGAACCCCCACTACCTCAACGATGGATCGGTGGCGCAAGGCCACCCAAGAAAAAAACTCATGCTGTGGCATCAAGGGACCCGCGGATTATGTTGGCTCATGCGCCATTCAATGCGGATCACCTCCACCGACCGCGAGGCGCAGGTCTTAGTTTTCTGGGACTCATCAATACTGAATAATTACCAATTGAAAATTCATAATCTAGGACGTGGATTCTCAGCGCCACCATCAGTTGATTGGGGTGGGGGTAGAAAAGATTTTGAGGTTTCACGGGACGATGTACGGCCCCGACAGATGACTCTTCGCTGGGGTTTAGCCATATTAAGTCGCTCTGCACAATTAAAGTTTTATTAAACTCTTTGAACTTCTGTAAATTGTTAAAACAATTATTACTTTGGTGTGCCTGGATTTTCCGGCCTTTTGCGGACGTCGCCGTACTGAGGGTCCAGACGAGTTTATCCTGGAGTTTCTCGCATATCAAACGGTGAGCGTGATTCAATTTGTGAGTGCTCGCGTGGTTTTTCGATTCATTTCTCCGGTGGCCATTTTGGACACGGTTTGAGTGTTAAAATTCGAGCCTTTGCCTTCAGGACGCGGCACTCAGTGGCCTTTGGCCTCATTCCTTTATTTTCATTATTGAATATTAATTATTTCATTCATTTTGTTGCCGTTTATCGGTTTTGATTTTGGGAACTTTGTTCAATTTCTTCATTCGTGTGGCCTTCGCGTTGTCGCGCTTCGGGTGATTCCCGCGAGTGATAATCTTTCGTCATTAAATTGTGGCTGCATGATATTGGTTCATTTTTCAAATCAAGTAAAAATAATGGATTTGTATAATCACTGCTTATTTTCGCATTTGCTAATAGTATATTTCTAACCTAGGAAGGAAAAATAAAGGATCCTCAGCCGCCAGTGCAATTACCAGCCGAGCCGAAGGCGAGGTTGGTAAGCACGCGGCTGAGGGTCCTTTATTTTACTTCCCGTGGTTAGAACGCGATTTTCCGTCTCGGCGTAGGTGCAAAGTCAGAGTTCCCTCCCGCGAAGCGGGAGGGAAATGTAACTTTGCGCCCGCCGGGACGGAAAATATTAATACTCTGTATCGCGTCATACCGTGGGTAGAGTTCGCTCTCACGCATTTCATTGAATTACTTAATTTTGTAATTATCACGCATTCAATTAGTTCTGAAAATTTATAAATTGTAGCTTCAGACAATTAATCATTTTTCAATTGTGTCAAACTTTTGCTTGCGGGAGTACCCTCCCGCACATGTAAAAATCGTGAATATTATTTCACTGGCATCTGGCCGATTTTTCTATTGTTTTATTATTGTGAGAAAAATATAGTTTATTTTATTTTCGAATAATTGATGGTGTTGAACTGCATTAATTGTTCGTCCGTTCCCACACGCCTCCGCGGTTTCCTGAGCTGGTCGTGGAACGCGCTTCGACATCGTGACCTTGTCCTTTGAAGGTTAAAAGGACTGGCGCCCTTTTGGTATTGTTTCTTTGGTTCCTCTCGTTGATCACCTTCGTCCTTATTCGGGTTGAGAGACTCCAAAATGGTTGCTGAAAGTTAGTGGACGACAACGCAGACGATTTCCCGCGTGTGTAGTTGAAAAATACATCACAGTATGTATGTATGTATGTGTGTGTACATTTTTTCAATTTTTTTTCCCAATTTTTTTTCTACGAGCTTGATGAAATTTCATGAATTTTTCCATAGATATAGACGTTAATAGGCTCTATTCATCGACACCCATTAAAGTTGGATTATTCATAGAGTTTGTGAAATAATGGTATTTTTTCAAAAATCGATTTTTCGACGCTCAGTCCAAGAATTGTTATCAGAATAAAATGAATCATAGCTTAGGGAATTTGTATTGACAGCCTCCTGATTCTATCAGAATATAATGCGAATCGCATCTATCGCTGTTGAGCTACAGCATATAGTTTGTGAGATTTTTTTTTTCATTTTTTTCATGGTAAACTGGAGAAATTAACAGTCATATCAATGAAATCATGGCCCGAAAAGATTGTTTTGATGCTTTCTCGATAAAGTGCAAACATGATGAAAACAGCATAACTATTTATTACGTCGTAACGAAATCCGTCGCACGTAGAGGTTAGGGGTCCCCTTTATCGGTATTGCAGGTTCCCGCGGTTTTTTGGATTTTGTACATGAAAAGTACAAAAGCCTATAAAATATAAATAAATGGATATAAATAAATAATAATGGTATGGAAACATTCTACATCATCTTCTGACTCGTACAAGTACTTCCGTATTACAATTGGTGTCCTGTAAAGGACATGTTACCTCCTGGGTACCACTCAATCATCATAAACAAGTTTTTACGAAAATTACGCAACAAAAGTACGTTTTTGTACTCAAAATCTCTGTCTTGGACCTCACTCGATCGCTCTCTTCTCATGAAAATAGCCATCGGCTAAGAAAAATCTACGAAAAAATCGGTTTTTCTACCATGACTTGGCAGATTCTTACGAATGAAATGGCGTCAGCCTTGCCCTGGTGCTTGCCGTTAAATAATTTGCAATTTTTTTTTTGCATAAATAAGAAAAGCATGAGAAGAGAGCGATGCGTTCCGCTACTCTCAATACGGGGTAAAAGTTTCATTGATTCTCATTGCATAGAATCCAAGAAAACTTGTATTTGGTAAACGTCTTTTTGTGGTCGGTTCCGTTACCCCTTAAGTTGCATAGTAGCAATATGAAGCTTTAGGTCATATGGAGGACATATGGGGGTCATATAACAGTTGTACGGGGTCATATGGGGGTTAAATGAGGTCATTTGGTGTCATAATGGGCTCATATGGGATGGTACAGGGTCATATTGGGTTCATATGTGGTTATATGTGGATCGCATGGGGTTATACGGGAGTCATCCGTTATACGAAGTGATATGGGTTCATATGAGGTTCATATACGGGCAGTATGAGGTCATATTGGAGTAATATGGCATTATATGGAGGTCACACGGGGTCATATGGGCCTCACATTGGGTCAAATGTGCTCATATGGGGCTATATGGCTATATGGGGGGCTATATGGGGTTATATATGGACGTCCACATGAAAAGGGCCCATTTTGACGGTATTGGAGTTATGTATGTTCCGATAATCTTGATCAGATTTCTCACATTTTGAGCCCAAAATCAACCCGATAGAATGAAAACTGACGTCAGTATAGACGATCAAAAAAACAATTTAACATTGGTTTAAATGGGAGATGTGGAGAGAAAAACGGGAATATCTCGGAAACTAGATGCGACAAAGTGGGCCCTTTTCACGTGGACGTACACATATGGAGGTCATATGGGGTCATATGCAGTCATATATAGGCATTAAATGAGAGTCACATGGAATCATATGGTGTTATGGGGTCATACAAGGATCGCATTAGCTCATGCAAGAGTCATATGGAGGTCATACGGGATTATATGGAGTGATATGCAGTCATGTGGGTTTATAGGGTAGGGACATGTGGGGATACATAGATGTCACATGGAGCCAGATGGGGTCATATGGGGGTTCTATGGGTTCATAAAACGGTAATATAAGGATCATAAGAGAGTAATATGGGAGTCAGTATTTAAAACAAAAAATAAGAGTAATAAATTACAAAAATAGAGAATTCATTCGGAAGAATATTGCTAATTTGTTAGCAACATAAACTATATCCATATACAGAAAATGCGATTATCCACTCGTTTAAATAAAAAATTGCAACATTCGTGTAAAATATATTAAGCATAATTTTTCTCCCTATTTTACATGAATGGCGCAAATTTTTATATGAAACAGAATGAAATTAGCTGTGTAGAAGTCGAATTAAAAAAAAATTAGTTATAATTGTTATTGGACTGACGGACCAACCCGAGAGTTGGGATTCTCGGTTTTTCTCGGGATTTACTATAATTGGAATGAGCTCGTAACCTAGAGTGTTTCTATGTTTGCTCTGAGGTCTTGGGGGCGAAACTGAGAGTTCTTTTTTAACTTTAGGGATGGGTCTAAGCTTTCTTTAGGGTTTTGGGGGAAAAACCGGGAGTAATTTTTCAACTTTAGGGAAGAGTCTATGTTTTCTCTTAGGTCTAGGGGACAAAACCGAGAGTTATATTTTAACTTTAGGGATGGGTCTAGGTTTCCTTTAGGGTCTGGGGGAAAACCGAGAGTTCTTTTTAAACATGAGGGATGAGTCTAGACTTTTTTTAGAGTTTTGGGGCAAAACCGAGAGTTGTTTTTCAACTTTAGGTATGAATTTAGGCTTTCATTAGGGTCTTAGGGGCAAAACCGAGAGTTCTTGTTTAACTTCCGGGATTATTTTGTTATCTCTGAGATATTGCGGTAAAACCGAAAATTATTTTTTAACTTTAGAGGTGAGTCTATATTTTTTCTGAGGTCTTGAGGACAAAACCGAGTCCTTTTTCAACTTTAGGGATGAGTCTAGACATCCTTTAGGGTCTTGGGGCTAAACCGGGAGTTATTTGTTAACTTTAGGGACGAGTCTATGTTTTCTCTGAAGTCTTGGGGACAAAACCGAGAGTTATTTTTTAACTTTAGGGGTGGGTCTCGGTTTTCTTTAGGGCCTTGGGGCTAAACCGAGAGTTATAGTGTAACATTCGGGAGGAGTCTAGGGTTTCTTCCGGGTCTTGGGGCAAAACCGAGAGTTATTTTTTAACTTTAGGGATGAGTCTAGGTTTTCTGTAGGGTCTTGGGGGCAAAACCGCGAGATATTTGATAACTTTCGGGATGAGTCTAGGCTTTCTTCAGGGTCTTGGGGCAAAACCGAGAGTTATTGTTCAAATTTAGAGATGAGACTATGGTTTCTTTAGGGTTTTGGAGACAAAACCGAGAGTTGTTTTTAACTGTAGGGATGGGTCTAGGCTTTCTTTAGGATCTTGGGGGAAAACCGAGAGTTTTTTTTCAACTTTAGGAATGAGTCTAGGCTTTCTTTAGGGTCTTGGGGCAAAATCGAGAGTTATTTTTTAACTGTAAGGATTATTCTGTTATCTCTGAGCTATTGAGGCAAAACCAAGAGTTATTTTTGAACTTTAAGGATGAGTCTATGTTTTCTATGAGGTCTTGGAGACAAAACGGAGAGTTATTTTTCAACTTTGGGGATGGGTCTAGGCTTTCTTTAGGGTCTTGGAGGAAAACCGGGAGTCCTTTGTCAACTTTAGAGGTGAGTCTAGGATTTCTTTAGGGTCTTGAGGCAAACCGAGAGTTAGTTTGTAACTTTCGGGTTGCGTCTATGGTTTTTTCAGGGTTTTGGAGACAAAATCGATAGTTCTTTTTCAACTTTAGGGATGAGTCTAGGCTTTCTTTAGGGTCGTGGGGGAAAAATCGAGAGTTCTTTTTCTTTAGGGTTTTGGAGACAAAACCGAGAGTTGTTTTTAACTTTTGGGATGGGTCTAGGCTTTCTTTAGGATCTCAGAGGAAAACCGAGAGTTTTTTTTCAACTTTAGGGATGAGTCTAGGCTTTCTTTAGAGTCTTGGGGCAAAACCGAGAGTTATTTTTTAACTTTAACGATTATTCTGTTATCTCTGAGTTATTGAGGCAAAACCAAGTGTTATTTTTTAACTTTAGGGATGAGTCTATGTTTTCTCTGAGGTCTTGGGGACAAAACCAAAAGTTATTTTTTAACTTTGGAGATGGGTCTAGGCTTTCTTTAGGGTCTTGGGGGAAAATTGAGAGTCTTTTTTCAACTTTAGGGATGAGTCTAGGATTTCTTTAGGGTCTTGAGGCAAACCGAGAGTTAGTTTGTAACTTTCGGGGTGGGTCTATGGTTTCTTTAGCGTTTGGGAGACAAAACCGATAGTTCATTTTCAACTTTAGGGATGAGTCTAGGCTTTCTTTAGGGTCTTGGGGGAAAAACCGAGAGTTCTTTTTCAACTTTAGGGATGAGTCTAGGTTTTCTTTAGGGACTTGGGGCAAACCGAAAATTATTTTCCAACTTTGAGGATGAGACTGGGTTTTCTTTAGAGTCTTGGGGGCAAAACCGAGTTATTTTTTAAATTTTGGGATTATTCTATGTTTTTTCTGAGGTCATGGGGACAAGACCGAGAGTTATTTTGCAACTTTAGGGATGGGTCTAGGCTTTCTTTAGGGTCTTGGGGACCAACGAGAGTTCTTTTTCGACTTTAAGGATGAGTCTATGCTTTCTTTAGGGTCTTGGGACAAAATCGAGAGTTATTTTTTAACTTTAGGGATGAGTCTATGTTGTCTTTGAGGTCTTCGGGACAAAATCGAGTTATTTTTCATCTTTAGGGATGAGTCTATGCTATCTCTAAAGTCTTGGGGACAAAACCGAGAGTCATTTTTTAACTGCAGGGATTATTCTATGCTATCTCTGAGGAATTGGGGCAAAACCGAGAGTTATTTTTCAACTTTAAGGATTATTCTATGTTATCTCTGAGGTATTGGGGCAAAACCGTGAGTTATTTTTTAACTTTAGGGATGAGTTTATGTTTTCTCTGAGGTCTTGGGGACAAAAACGAGAGTTATTTGTTAAATTTAGGGAGGGGTCTCGGCTTTCTTTAGGGCCTTGGAGACAAAACCGAAAGTTGTTTTTCAACTTTAGGGATGAGTCTAGGTTTTCTTTAGGGTGGTGGGGCAAATCCGAGAGTTATTTTGTAACTTTCGGGATGGGTCTATGGTAACTTTCGGGATGGGTCTATGGTTTCTTTAGGGTTTTGGAGACAAAACCGAGGGTCATGGGGCAAAACCGAGAGTTATTTTTTATCTTTAGGGAATATTCTATGTTATTTCTCAGGTATCGGGGCAAAACCGAGAATTATTTTTCAACATTAGGGCTGAGTCTATGTTTTTTCTTAGGTCTTGGGGACAAAACCGAGTTATTTTTCATTTTTAGGGATGAGTCTATGCTATCTCTAAAGTCTTGGGGACAAAACCGAGAGTTATTGTTCAACTTTACGGATGTGTCTATGTTTTCTCTGAGTTCATGGGGACAAAACCGAGAGTTATTTTTCAACTTTAGGAATGGGTCTAGGCTTTCTTTAAGGACTTGGGGGAAAACCGAGAGTGCTTTTTCAAATTTAGGGATGAGTCTAGGCTTTCTTTAGGGTCTTGGGGGAAAACCGAGAGTTGTTTTTCAACTTTAAGGATGAGTTTAGGTTTTCTCTAGGATCTTGGGGCAAAACCGAGAGTTATTTTGTGACTTTCGGGATGGTTCTAGGCTTTCTTTAGGGTCTTGAGGGAAAACCGAGAATACTTTTTCAACTTTAGGGGTGAGTCTAGGCTTCCCTTAGTGTCTTGGGGCGAAACCGAGAGATATTTGGTAACTTTCGGGATAAGTCTATTGTTTCTTTAGGGTTTTGGAGACAAAACCGAAAGTTGTTTTTCAACTTTAGGGATGAGCCTAGACTTTCTTTAGGGACTTGGGGCTAAACCGAGAGTTATTTTGTAACATTCGGGATGAGTCTAGGCTTTCTTCAGGGTCTTGGGGCAAAACCGAGAGTTATTGTTCAAATTTAGGGATGAGACTATGGTTTCTTTAGGGTTTTGGAGACAAAACCGAGAGTGGTTTTTAACTGTAGGGATGGGTCTAGGCTTTCTTTAGGATCTTGGGGGAAAACCGAGAGTTTTTTTTCAACTTTAGGAATGAATCTAGGCTTTCTTTAGGGTCTTGGGGCAAAATCGAGAGTTATTTTTTAACTGTAAGGATTATTCTGTTATCTCTGAGCTATTGAGGCAAAACCAAGAGTTATTTTTGAACTTTAAGGATGAGTCTATGTTTTCTATGAGGTCTGGGGGACAAAACGGAGAGTTATTTTTCAACTTTGGGGATGGGTTTAGGCTTTCTTTAGGGTCTTGGAGGAAAACCGGGAGTCCTTTGTCAACTTTAGAGGTGAGTCTAGGATTTCTTTAGGGTCTTGAGGCAAACCGAGAGTTAGTTTGTAACTTTCGGGTTGCGTCTATGGTTTTTTCAGGGTTTTGGAGACAAAATCGATAGTTCTTTTTCAACTTTAGGGATGAGTCTAGGCTTTCTTTAGGGTCGTGGGGGAAAAATCGAGAGTTCTTTTTCTTTAGGGTTTTGGAGACAAAACCGAGAGTTGTTTTTAACTTTTGGGATGGGTCTAGGCTTTCTTTAGGATCTCAGAGGAAAACCGAGAGTTTTTTTTCAACTTTAGGGATGAGTCTAGGCTTTCTTTAGAGTCTTGGGGCAAAACCGAGAGTTATTTTTTAACTTTAACGAATATTCTGTTATCTCTGAGCTATTGAGGCAAAACCAAGTGTTATTTTTTAACTTTAGGGATGAGTCTATGTTTCATCTGAGGTCTTGGGGACAAAACCAAAAGTTATTTTTTAACTTTGGAGATGGGTCTAGGCTTTCTTTAGGGTCTTGGGGGAAAATTGAGTCTTTCAACTTTAGGGATGAGTCTAGGTTTTCTTTAGGGACTTGGGGCAAAACCGAGAGTTATTTTGCAACTTTGAGGATGAGACTGGGTTTTCTTTAGAGTCTTGGGGGCAAAACCGAGAGTTATTTTTTAAATTTTGGGATTATTCTATGTTTTTCTGAGGTCATGGGGACAAGACCGAGAGTTATTTTGCAACTTTAGGGATGGGTCTAGGCTTTCTTTAGGGTCTTGGGGACCAACGAGAGTTCTTTTTCGACTTTAGGGATGAGTCTATGCTTTCTTTAGGGTCTTGGGACAAAATCGAGAGTTATTTTTTAACTTTAGGGATGAGTCTATGTTGTCTTTGAGGTCTTCGGGACAAAACCGAGTTATTTTTCATCTTTAGGGATGAGTCTATGCTATCTCTAAAGTCTTGGGGACAAAACCGAGAGTTATTTTTTAACTGCAGGGATTATTCTATGCTATCTCTGAGGAATTGGGGCAAAACCGAGAGTTATTTTTCAACTTTAAGGATTATTCTATGTTATCTCTGAGGTATTGGGGCAAAACCGTGAGTTATTTTTTAACTTTAGGGATGAGTTTATGTTTTCTCTGAGGTCTTGGGGACAAAAACGAGAGTTATTTGTTAAATTTAGGGAGGGGTCTCGGCTTTCTTTAGGGCCTTGGAGACAAAACCGAAAGTTGTTTTTCAACTTTAGGGATGAGTCTAGGTTTTCTTTAGGGTGGTGGGGCAAAACCGAGAGTTATTTTGTAACTTTCGGGATGGGTCTATGGTAACTTTCGGGATGGGTCTATGGTTTCTTTAGGGTTTTGGAGACAAAACCGAGGGTCATGGGGCAAAACCGAGAGTTATTTTTTATCTTTAGGGAATATTCTATGTTATTTCTCAGGTATCGGGGCAAAACCGAGAATTATTTTTCAACATTAGGGCTGAGTCTATGTTTTTTCTTAGGTCTTGGGGACAAAACCGAGTTATTTTTCATTTTTAGGGATGAGTCTATGCTATCTCTAAAGTCTTGGGGACAAAACCGAGAGTTATTTTATAACTTCAGGGATTATTCTATGCTATCTCTAAGGAATTGGGGCAAAACCGAGAGTTGTTTTTCAACTTTAAGGATTATTCTATGTTATCTCTGAGTTATTGGGGCAAAACCGTGAGTTATTTTTTAACTTTAGGGATGAGTTTATGTTTTCTCTGAGGTCTTGGGGACAAAAACGAGACTTATTTGTTAAATTTAGGGAGGGGTCTCGGCTTTCTTTAGGGCCTTGGAGACAAAACCGAAAGTTGTTTTTCAACTTTAGGGATGAGTCTAGGTTTTCTTTAGGGTGGTGGGGCAAAACCGAGAGTTATTTTGTAACTTTCGGGATGGGTCTATGGTAACTTTCGGGATGGGTCTATGGTTTCTTTAGGGTTTTGGAGACAAAACCGAGGGTCATGGGGCAAAACCGAGAGTTATTTTTTATCTTTAGGGAATATTCTATGTTATTTCTCAGGTATCGGGGCAAAACCGAGAATTATTTTTCAACATCAGGGCTGAGTCTATGTTTTTTCTTAGGTCTTGGGGACAAAACCGAGTTATTTTTCATTTTTAGGGATGAGTCTATGCTATCTCTAAAGTCTTGGGGACAAAACCGAGAGTTATTTTATAACTTCAGGGATTATTCTATGCTATCTCTAAGGAATTGGGGCAAAACCGAGAGTTGTTTTTCAACTTTAAGGATTATTCTATGTTATCTCTGAGTTATTGGGGCAAAACCGTGAGTTATTTTTTAACTTTAGGGATGAGTTTATGTTTTCTCTGAGGTCTTGGGGACAAAAACGAGACTTATTTTTTAAATTTAGGGAGGGGTCTCGGCTTTCTTTAAGGCCTTGGAGACAAAACCGAAAGTTGTTTTTCAACTTTAGGGATGAGTCTAGGTTTTCTTTAGGGTGGTGGGGCAAAACCGAGAGTTATTTTGTAACTTTCGGGATGGGTCTATGGTAACTTTCGGGATGGGTCTATGGTTTCTTTAGGGTTTTGGAGACAAAACCGAGGGTCATGGGGCAAAACCGAGAATTATTTTTTATCTTTAGGGAATATTCTATGTTATTTCTCAGGTATCGGGGCAAAACCGAGAATTATTTTTCAACATCAGGGCTGAGTCTATGTTTTTTCTTAGGTCTTGGGGACAAAACCGAGTTATTTTTCATTTTTAGGGATGAGTCTATGCTATCTCTAAAGTCTTGGGGACAAAACCGAGAGTTATTTTATAACTTCAGGGATTATTCTATGCTATCTCTAAGGAATTGGGGCAAAACCGAGAGTTGTTTTTCAACTTTAAGGATTATTCTATGTTATCTCTGAGTTATTGGGGCAAAACCGTGAGTTATTTTTTAACTTTAGGGATGAGTTTATGTTTTCTCTGAGGTCTTGGGGACAAAAACGAGACTTATTTGTTAAATTTAGGGAGGGGTCTCGGCTTTCTTTAGGGCCTTGGAGACAAAACCGAAAGTTGTTTTTCAACTTTAGGGATGAGTCTAGGTTTTCTTTAGGGTGGTGGGGCAAAACCGAGAGTTATTTTGTAACTTTCGGGATGGGTCTATGGTAACTTTCGGGATGGGTCTATGGTTTCTTTAGGGTTTTGGAGACAAAACCGAGGGTCATGGGGCAAAACCGAGAATTATTTTTTATCTTTAGGGAATATTCTATGTTATTTCTCAGGTATCGGGGCAAAACCGAGAATTATTTTTCAACATCAGGGCTGAGTCTATGTTTTTTCTTAGGTCTTGGGGACAAAACCGAGTTATTTTTCATTTTTAGGGATGAGTCTATGCTATCTCTAAAGTCTTGGGGACAAAACCGAGAGTTATTTTATAACTTCAGGGATTATTCTATGCTATCTCTAAGGAATTGGGGCAAAACCGAGAGTTGTTTTTCAACTTTAAGGATTATTCTATGTTATCTCTGAGTTATTGGGGCAAAACCGTGAGTTATTTTTTAACTTTAGGGATGAGTTTATGTTTTCTCTGAGGTCTTGGGGACAAAAACGAGACTTATTTGTTAAATTTAGGGAGGGGTCTCGGCTTTCTTTAGGGCCTTGGAGACAAAACCGAAAGTTGTTTTTCAACTTTAGGGATGAGTCTAGGTTTTCTTTAGGGTGGTGGGGCAAAACCGAGAGTTATTTTGTAACTTTCGGGATGGGTCTATGGTAACTTTCGGGATGGGTCTATGGTTTCTTTAGGGTTTTGGAGACAAAACCGAGGGTCATGGGGCAAAACCGAGAATTATTTTTTATCTTTAGGGAATATTCTATGTTATTTCTCAGGTATCGGGGCAAAACCGAGAATTATTTTTCAACATCAGGGCTGAGTCTATGTTTTTTCTTAGGTCTTGGGGACAAAACCGAGTTATTTTTCATTTTTAGGGATGAGTCTATGCTATCTCTAAAGTCTTGGGGACAAAACCGAGAGTTATTTTATAACTTCAGGGATTATTCTATGCTATCTCTAAGGAATTGGGGCAAAACCGAGAGTTGTTTTTCAACTTTAAGGATTATTCTATGTTATCTCTGAGTTATTGGGGCAAAACCGTGAGTTATTTTTTAACTTTAGGGATGAGTTTATGTTTTCTCTGAGGTCTTGGGGACAAAAACGAGACTTATTTGTTAAATTTAGGGAGGGGTCTCGGCTTTCTTTAGGGCCTTGGAGACAAAACCGAAAGTTGTTTTTCAACTTTAGGGATGAGTCTAGGTTTTCTTTAGGGTGGTGGGGCAAAACCGAGAGTTATTTTGTAACTTTCGGGATGGGTCTATGGTAACTTTCGGGATGGGTCTATGGTTTCTTTAGGGTTTTGGAGACAAAACCGAGGGTCATGGGGCAAAACCGAGAATTATTTTTTATCTTTAGGGAATATTCTATGTTATTTCTCAGGTATCGGGGCAAAACCGAGAATTATTTTTCAATATTAGGGCTGAGTCTATGTTTTTCTTAGGTCTTGGGGACAAAACCGAGAGTTATTGTTCAACTTCACGGATGTGTCCATGTTTTCTCTGAGTTCATGGGGACAAAACCGAGAGTTATTTTTCAACTTTAGGAATGGGTCTAGGCTTTCTTTAAGGTCTTGGGGGAAAACCGAAAGTCCTTTTTCAAATTTAGGGATGAGTCTAGGCTTTCTTTAGGGTCTTGGGGCAAAACCGAGAGTTATTTTTCAACTTTAGGGATTATTCTGTTATCTCTGAGGTATTGGGGCAAAACCGAAAGTTATTTTTTAACTTTAGAGATGAGTTTATGTTNATATTTGGTAACTTTCGGGATGAGTCGATTGTTTCTTTAGGGTTTTGGAGACAAAACCGAGAGTTGTTTTTCAACTTTAGGTATGAGTCTAGGCTTTCTTTAGGGTCTTTGGGGCAAAACCGAGAGTTATTTTTCAACTTTAGGGATTATTCTGTTATCTCTGAGGTATTGGGGCAAAACCGAAAGTTATTTTTTAACTTTAGAGATGAGTTTATGTTTTTTCTGAGATCTTGGGGACAAAACCGAGAGCTGTTTTTCAACTTTAGGGATAAGTCTATGTTATCTCTGAGCTATTGAGGCAAAACCAGTAGTTATTTTTCAACTTTAGGGATGAGTCTATGTTTTCTCTGAGGTCTTGGGGACAAAACCAAGAGTTATTTTTCAACTTTAGGGATGGGTCTAGGCTNAGGACTAAACCGAGCGTTATTTTTCAACATTAGGGATCGGTCTAGGCTTTCTTTATGGTCTTGAGGGAAAACCGAGAGTTCTTTTTCAACTTTAGGGAGGATTCTAGGCTTTCTTTAGGGTCTTGGGGGAAAAACCGTGAGTTCTTTTTCAACTTTAGGGATGAGTCTAGGTTTTCTTTTGTTATGTCCAAAGGCGTAATCTGCGTCTGGGGACTACGACTAAAATAAATTTCTTTATTTCTTTGAACAATTACTAAAATCTTTCCAAGATTTAAATGACTTTAGAATGAAGTCATTAATAGTCTTGTTTTATTTTTAGAGGAAGACGACGCTATGGAATGTTTTATACTCTTATCTTCTTCATTTTATTTATATCGGATTCTATTTAATTTGGTGGGGCGACTAGGGAAATGGAGGGACTACAGGTTGCGAAATGACCAGAAGAATTGTTTATGTTTTGAAACATTGTCTCATATAATTTTGACCCAAATAGTTAGCAAGTTTACAGAGAATATACAATTTAAGAGTTCCTTTTTCTATACAAAATTATATTGAATCATGGGTTTCGGCTAAGTTCCCTAGAAAATTCCTTGTATAAGTTATCGCTAATAACTGGTACTCACTCAATGCCGTTCTAACTTCTTTCTCTAAACCCTTAAATATTGAGTAACCACTTCACTTAGTTTTTGAAAGGTAATGTTTGGTGTGAACTTCCGTTCGTTTCTCGCACTTGGTGCTTGTATAGTGGGTATCATGGGACGATATGAGAAATAAAATAA
>NW_021680401.1:2332943-2338156 GCF_001412515.2 Diachasma alloeum | reverse complement strand
TAGAGCCTTAAAACCTATTGCATTCGATTCCTGAGGAAATTTTGGTTCCCTATAGGCAGATGGACGGTTCAGAATTGCGTTTTTCCATTTCCTACAGCCTGTACAAGATAAATTAAATTAATTTTTCTCGGCCATTTCGTTTTTCGCGATTATCTCGGAAACTATGAGAGATAGAGCCTTAAAATCCATTCCCTGGGTTCCCTATAGGCAGATGGACGGCTCAGAATTGCGTTTTTCCATTTCCTCCAGCCTGTACAAGATAAATTAAATTAATTTTTCTCGGCCATTTCGTTTTTCGCGATTATCTCGGAAACTATGAGAGATAGAGCCTTAAAATCCATTCCCTGGGTTCCCTATAGGCAGATGGACGGCTCAGAATTGCGTTTTTCCATTTCCTCCAGCCTGTACAAGATAAATTAAATTAATTTTTCTCGGCCATTTCGTTTTTCGCGATTATCTCGGAAACTATGAGAGATAGAGCCTTAAAATCCATTCCCTGGGTTCCCTATAGGCAGATGGACGGCTCAGAATTGCGTTTTTCCATTTCCTCCAGCCTGTACAAGATAAATTAAATTAATTTTTCTCGGCCATTTCGTTTTTCGCGATTATCTCGGAAACTATGAGAGATAGAGCCTTAAAATCCATTCCCTGGGTTCCCTATAGGCAGATGGACGGCTCAGAATTGCGTTTTTCCATTTCCTCCAGCCTGTACAAGATAAATTAAATTAATTTTTCTCGGCCATTTCGTTTTTCGCGATTATCTCGGAAACTATGAGAGATAGAGCCTTAAAATCCATTCCCTGGGTTCCCTATAGGCAGATGGACGGCTCAGAATTGCGTTTTTCCATTTCCTCCAGCCTGTACAAGATAAATTAAATTAATTTTTCTCGGCCATTTCGTTTTTCGCGATTATCTCGGAAACTATGAGAGATAGAGCCTTAAAATCCATTCCCTGGGTTCCCTATAGGCAGATGGACGGCTCAGAATTGCGTTTTTCCATTTCCTCCAGCCTGTACAAGATAAATTAAATTAATTTTTCTCGGCCATTTCGTTTTTCGCGATTATCTCGGAAACTATGAGAGATAGAGCCTTAAAATCCATTCCCTGGGTTCCCTATAGGCAGATGGACGGCTCAGAATTGCGTTTTTCCATTTCCTCCAGCCTGTACAAGATAAATTAAATTAATTTTTCTCGGCCATTTCGTTTTTCGCGATTATCTCGGAAACTATGAGAGATAGAGCCTTAAAATCCATTCCCTGGGTTCCCTATAGGCAGATGGACGGCTCAGAATTGCGTTTTTCCATTTCCTCCAGCCTGTACAAGATAAATTAAATTAATTTTTCTCGGCCATTTCGTTTTTCGCGATTATCTCGGAAACTATGAGAGATAGAGCCTTAAAATCCATTCCCTGGGTTCCCTATAGGCAGATGGACGGCTCAGAATTGCGTTTTTCCATTTCCTCCAGCCTGTACAAGATAAATTAAATTAATTTTTCTCGGCCATTTCGTTTTTCGCGATTATCTCGGAAACTATGAGAGATAGAGCCTTAAAATCCATTCCCTGGGTTCCCTATAGGCAGATGGACGGCTCAGAATTGCGTTTTTCCATTTCCTCCAGCCTGTACAAGATAAATTAAATTAATTTTTCTCGGCCATTTCGTTTTTCGCGATTATCTCGGAAACTATGAGAGATAGAGCCTTAAAATCCATTCCCTGGGTTCCCTATAGGCAGATGGACGGCTCAGAATTGCGTTTTTCCATTTCCTCCAGCCTGTACAAGATAAATTAAATTAATTTTTCTCGGCCATTTCGTTTTTCGCGATTATCTCGGAAACTATGAGAGATAGAGCCTTAAAATCCATTCCCTGGGTTCCCTATAGGCAGATGGACGGCTCAGAATTGCGTTTTTCCATTTCCTCCAGCCTGTACAAGATAAATTAAATTAATTTTTCTCGGCCATTTCGTTTTTCGCGATTATCTCGGAAACTATGAGAGATAGAGCCTTAAAATCCATTCCCTGGGTTCCCTATAGGCAGATGGACGGCTCAGAATTGCGTTTTTCCATTTCCTCCAGCCTGTACAAGATAAATTAAATTAATTTTTCTCGGCCATTTCGTTTTTCGCGATTATCTCGGAAACTATGAGAGATAGAGCCTTAAAACCTATTCCATTCGATTCCTGAGGAAATTTTCGGTACCTATAGGCATATGCAAGGCTCATAATTGCGTTTGCGGAAAAATTCGATTTTGGCGCAAGTCGACTTTTCCCCCGAAAAAAGCCTAAATATGGTACTTTGGCTGCGGGTGAAAAAAAAATTGTTATTATTTGCCCATTTTTTGGGCGAGTGGCGCAGTGACATTAGGTGGGCCATAAAACACGAAATCAACGATCACTCGGCGGAAAGGTCGATTTTACCGAAAGTCGACTGTCCCCTGAAAATCCAAGATGACACTTCGGCCCCAGGTGAAAAAAAATTTTTTTTCATTTCGTTATTTCGGGCCCCTCCAAGTGTTTCATTAGCATCAGAAACGTTAATCGTTATAAAAATTAAGAATTGTAATCGAAACTAACTTTCATTTTTGAGGCCTTGTAGAAGCTCGAATAAGCCTTGACGTACTGAGCCTTAATACTCAAAGCCTGGGCTAGGCGTGAATTGAACCTCGGCAATGGCCCCTTGAATCGCCTTCATTTCAGACTCGAGTGAACGATGACATCAAGCCTGTCCCAGACCTGAGTCACTGACACACCCAAACCTAGGCTCGCACAGGCTTGTTTCCCTTGTCAACCTGTATAATTCCTACCTGGGGTAGACCAATGGGGTCGAATGAGGATAATTCGTCCACAATGGCAGAGAATTCAGTAGCGAAGTGATAAACCGGTAGAAGTTAATTTTTACCATTGTCGAATTTTCAGTAAATATCTTTTTTTTAAGTTCATACTGCATATAAAATAATAAATATCTCGGAATCTAAGGGAGATAGCAAAATTTTTATTCTAACCTTTTTTGTAGAACCGATTGAGAGCTACAACAAATATGATTATGAAAATTTCGGTATCTCCCTTTGATTCGGAAATATTCGTCAAAAACTCGAGTGGGAGATAAGTCGACTTAAACCGCTTTGCTAATTTTCTGCAACAAAACTCAGGGCGTTCAGGTAAATCGTGGAGTCCAGGAGGAATAGTGCGATGAATCATGTTTGTATAATCACGATAGATGCACTCCATATGATCTTCTCTGCTTCATGTGAAACGTGTCATCGAAACGGCCTGTTGCACAACTAAAACCACGATCGACACACAGGGTTACCGAACCGCCTTCTCGTAAATTCATTGGAAGTGCTACATTGTTGGCTGGGTGTATTGTCCATAGAAAGGAACCTCAGCACACGCCTGCTATTGTCATCCAATGCACTCCCCCAGCCCTTGTTCCACCTCCCTAGTTTACAGTTTCTCGTGAACATTTATAGATTTCCGAGGAATAGGAAACGAAATAGTGATCTATGTATAGAGAGAAGTCAGGGGAGTTTTATCGAGAAATAAATCTATAGCGTTTCAGTAAATGGTTATTTATCGTTCCGATTTTAAATAGATTGAGGCGTTATTCTGCATTGGAGGAGCGGATTATGATCTGACGAATGAAATTTGGAAATATCGATTTATAATCGAGTGCAGAAACTTATAATCAGATGTTTTGAACAGGCACCTTTGAGTTGCCATGATTTATTTCTCGGAGTTTTTATTTCTTTTACGACTTGACGTCAGGAAATTCGATTCAAGGATCGTATTCCTCTTTGATTATCGGCAAAAAATGAGGGATTTTCTAGGAACATTGCGCGATTTCAGGTCAATTGGATCTCGTTTTCAAAACAAAAAAAATACATTGGAAATGAAAAAAAATAGGGAAACTTCACTCGGTTGTTTGATTTTGTAATTTAAATAGAAAAACCTCACGAGAATTCGCTCGAGGTTTAATAATGGCAATTATTATTCTAAAAAATTCATAGTAAACAACATCGAATTATGAATTGATGATGTAATGAATTTGTGATGATTCAAACCAGTGAATTTTACCATATTTCATTCGATTGTTGGAATTGTAACTATTATTCTAAAAAATCATAGTGAACAATCTCGAATTTTCAGTTGATGATTTAATCGATTTTTAATGGTTCCACTTGTTAGAAAAAAATGAATCTTCATGGAAAGTCGACTACTAATTTTCAGGACAGCGACACTAGATGCGATTTAGGGGAAAAAAATCATAAAATTGCAGGTTTCACTGAAAATTCAGTAAAATTCCAGAATCTTAAGCAGCAAAACGACGAGAATTCCTTAATTTATTTGAATTTCCGGTCTAATACGAATATTCAGTGCCAAATTACATTAAATCTTCAGTGAAATCAGAAATTTCATTCATTTTTTTCCTCCTAAATCGCATTCAGTGTCAAATGCATGCGATTTAGTGGGAAAATGGAACTGCAAAATGCAACTGAAATTTACAGTTCTCTTTGATTTTTCCCCGAAATTCTGAATTTTCAATAACGAAATTCTCCGCAATTTCAGTGATAATTAAATTCGATAAAAATTTCTAAAAACTGCCGCAAATTTCAGACTAAAATTTTTAACAGTGTAGTTCACTTTACCCCATTTTACACTGAGAGAAATTTCAATGGTAATTTCAACTACAAGGGAATTGTCAAAAAAATAATAGGTACGGTAACAATAAACATTGTAGATTCAACTATTACATTAAAGTGACAATAACATCACAATTGACACTATTTGACATTCTAAATCGAACGATAAATCGCAATTTAATCTAAGTTTATTGTCACTGTAAATATAATTTCTTTGACAATTCCCTTGTAGTTAAAATTACCACTGAAATTTTTCTCAGTGTATTGAATTACTTAAATTGCAATTATTATTCCACAAAATCCATAGTGAACCCCCTCGAGAATGCAAGTTTTCCGAGAAATATGAAAATTCAATTTACATGCTATCGAGGTTATTATATATCACATTATTCCCTGCAGATATCCCTTCACATAGCAAATCAAGTTACCGTCAATGTTGCGGTGGGGAGTGCACTGTCGCAGTCTATTAAAGCGAGAGACACGATCCTCTCTCGTGCAAGCGACCAGAAACTCGTTGGGAAGATTCGAGTTGCGGTGTCGTTTCAGTTTTCCAGTTTTATCCTCTTGCATTCCCCCT
>NW_021680401.1:2253850-2332920 GCF_001412515.2 Diachasma alloeum | reverse complement strand
CCCCCCCCCCCCCTCAACCCTCAACCCTCCTCTCTAGCCAGAGGATAAGCCGGAACAGAATGAATATGCAAGGCAACAGGTCTCGATTGCCTGCCCTCGGTGATGAAATGCTCAAAGCGTATGGGAATATGTGGAAGACACGTCTGCCAGTTTGCAGTCCAATCTCACACTCAGCACTATCACGAGACGATGAGCTGCACTCAGTTAGATATTCATATAGAGCATCGCAGATAGGCTGGCAACAGGTGCCACGCGAATACGACACGAACTTAGCTCCACTGACAGCAATACCGTGCGTGAATGCAACCCTCTCGACTATTCTCACTCGTTTACTGAAGTTCTGACACAATTTGAACTTGCGTCCTGTGTATTTTGTGTCAGAACTTTGGTGTTTCGTTAAAAAAATTTTGACTTTTCTCGACTTTTTGGATTTTTTTGATGTTCCTGGGTTTTTTGAAATGTTGACACATTTTGAGTTCGATCCCCCTCTTTGAGATCATGATAAATATTATATTGATTTTTGAATTGACGGTTGACTTTTGGATTTTTTTTTGACTTTCTGTTCATTCTCGATAAATACATAATAATTATTCCTTGAAAATTGGGGAAATTCCGGTAAATATATTATTCCTTTTGCAATTAATTGAAAATTCAATGTTATTTGAAATCGAGACTGCAAAATTAAGGGTCAAAATAAGGGTCTCTACATTCTCTCTGTATTTTAAAAATCCAAATCGACTTTTGGTGATGAAAATTTGGTACCCGAAATTAAGCTTCCAAAATTAAGGGTGACGAAGGGTACAATGAGGGTCACGAGGGTTGGATTAAGGGTCGCAAGGGTCAGAATAAGGATCATGGGATCATATGGGGGTCATACGTGGGTCATGTGGGGATTGGCGAGCGGAGCGAGCCGGAGGCGTTTTTCTCGACTTTTTGGATTTTTTTGATGTTCTTGACTTTTTTGAAATGTTGACACATTTTGAGTTTGATCCTACTCTTTGAGATCATTATAAATATTACATTGATTTTTGTATTGACGGTTGACTTTTGGATTTTTTTGACTTTCTGTTCATTCTCGATAAATACATAATAATTATTCCCTGAAAATTGGTGAAATTTAGGGAAATTCCGGTAAATGTATTATTCCTTTTGCAATTAATTGAAAATTCAATGTAATTTGAAATTGAGACTGCTAAATTAAGGGTCAGAATTAAGAATACAAATAAGGGTCACAAGGGTCAAAATAAGGGTCTCTACATTCTCTCTGTATTATAAAAATTCAAATCGATTTTTGGTGATGAAAATTTGGTACCCGAAATTAAGCTTCCAAAATTAAGGGTGACGAAGGGTACAATGAGGGTCACGAGGGTCGGATTAAGGGTCGCAATGGTCAGAATAAGGACCATGGAGGTCATATGGGGATTGGCGAGCGGAGCGAGCAGGGCGCGTAGCCTCCTAGTCAAGAATAAAATTGTATTGAAGCAATCAGCGAAATTTTGGTAAATTTTTTGTCATTTTTTTATAAAAGAAAACAAATAATCAAAATCATTTCAATCAAAGGGTGTTTCAGCGAATTTTCTGTTCCTCCTGAATCACTTGAGAATATATTTCAATATACTTCTGCATTATTCATGGGTGAGAAAGAGCTAGATAGAACTTCAAAAGACAGACTGTCAGAGACCACTCCCTTCGTCACTAAGGACTAAATTGGAATTAACCATGATTATCGATCCGATACCGCTCAGTTCCAGTATGACAACAGTTTCTATTCCACTTTGGCAAGCCTCTTGGGGGGGATTTAATTCAATAATATGTGTATCATGAGACACTTGTGCTATCGATTACCTCGAGCTAATATTTAGTATCGGTTTTTCACTCTGTTCCATCATATTCAATTCTTTTTCTTCTTTTATTATGCTCTTGCTACAACCTTGTCATCAAGAGCAATGGCGATGTCACTTCTGGACGCTGACTTCCTGGCGGAATATCGTTCCGTCACCGTAGCCGCACATGATCGTCATTATGTTAACTGTAAAAGCGTGTATGCGATGACAATCATCTCCCTCTTGCTCATTGTACCACGCGTTTTAGTCGGAGAAAAAAATCTGAGGTAGACCCATTCGTCATGCAAGTTCACCGGAGCATTTTGAATTTATCATTTTTCAATCTTCTTTTCATTAATAAGATAGATTTGGCAGGCTTTGAAATGCATTTAAAATGACACATGGAGCAAAATGAGACAGCCGAAAACGACTATTTGACGGAATTCAAGCGAAAAACAATTTTTTATCAACTACTTTTATTATTGGGAGTACTGATGAGAATAATAATTTTCTATTCGGTAGAAAGGAACATGCGGTGCGAAAAAATCACTGATACAAGGAGGACAAGGAGATGAGCAATCTGCTCCTACCAACTTCCTCAGACTATTCACAATCACGTTGTTGTAGCTTCTTTCACTGCATTTGTTGCATGGAACAGGCAGATTCGAAAATTGATAATATGAGTGTAGAGTTAGGGGAGAGTGGGGCCACATGATACAGTGCAAAACAATTTTTTTTTATCAACTCTTTTTATTATTGGGAGTACTGATGAGAATAATAATTTTCTATTCGGTAGAAAGGAACATGCGGTGCGAAAAAATCACTGATATAAGGAGGACAAGGAGATGAGCAATCTGCTCCTACCAACTTCCTCAGACTATTCACAATCACGTTGTTGTAGCTTCTTTCACTGCATTTGTTGCATGGAACAGGCAGATTCGAAAATTGATAATATGAGTGTAGAGTTAGGGGAGAGTGGGGCCACATGATACAGTGCAAAACAATTTTTTTTTATCAACTCTTTTTATTATTGGGAGTACTGATGAGAATAATAATTTTCTATTCGGTAGAAAGGAACATGCGGTGCGAAAAAATCACTGATATTAGAAACCCTTGTATAGCGTATCGACTACCTCCACAGATGAATCCCACTCCCCTGTTAGATCTCGATCTCAACGTCCACTAGTCAGCTTGTCCCCTGACTCTCCAGCAGCCAAACTAAGACCTCGTCATCGCTGAGTCTATGTTCTCTCCTCATTCGAAACTCCCGAAGGTTTTTCATATATTTCTTATATCGAGACGACAATATTAATAATTTTCACTAATTTTATCCACAGCTCTCTTTTCAAGTAATATGAAATATTTCATCTGTAATTCAATTGATTAGATTAGGGCGATTACACTTTTCTTTTTTCATTCCATTGAAATTCAGCATCACATTTCCCTTTTTCCCCCTCTGGGTCTCCCCTGGGCCTTCCTCTGGACTTTGGATTTTGCTGTTTCATTTTCTTTTCAATTAATTCATTGACAAGATCTTCTTCCGTCAAAACTTCTCAATAATTTTCCATTCTACTGAACAGTTAATAAACGAAAATTAATAAAAGAAATAGTTAATTAACAAATTTTGCCCCACTCTCCCTTACTTTAACGTCAATTATCGAATAATGAAATGGAAAAAATTCAATTAAAAATTGAATAAAGTAGGAATTCAACAAGAATATTATTTTCATCTCTCGAGTACAAAGAAGTTGAAGTTGCATTCTATTATTACCTACGTGGTTGTATTTAATTCGCGAGTACCGTTTTAGCCGGCGAGTGATCCAACACACCCAAAATGGTTTTATTTTTGGATCGTGGGAGACCGCGACCAAACACCGAGGATACCGTGTTGTGCCAACGATCTGACCCACCACCGCGAACTTAGAAAGAGCAGAATTCAAGGTGAAGGTTGACTAAACTGTCTTTCACCTCCCACTCCCTTTGAGAACTCATGAATTTCCGTGAATTCTACTTAAAACTTGAATTTTCAGAACCATTTTTTCCCTGAATTCGAGTCAAAGCCACTCTCATGGAATTTATCATAATATTTTTCACGAAATTTAAAAAAATTCTACCAGTGTGCAGCCGTGAACCTCAGTAATCCATATCATTATCTCCCTCTATCACTGCAACTTTCTCTTTCTCATCTTCGTTTTTTGGAGTGATCACCCTGCTGTGATTAATAGGCCATTGTCTCGGGGCAACGCCAAGCAAATGAGGGCAATTATATTCAATTAGACATTCTCGACAGGTTGAGTATCACTGACCCATAACATTCCGTTTTTCCCTCTGCGAACCGATCAAATCAGATTTGCGAATTCTCGCACTATTCGCGGTATCATCGAGTGTATGGAAGCCGCGTTTTCGTTGACAATGGAATCGTTGGAGTTGAAATTTCCAGGAGCTTTGTGCATTCAAGCAGTAATTCTCTGTTCTGAAGCAAGTTCCCTTATTTATTTCAGTAGCGAGGTGGTAAAACGGTACAAGTTAATCTTGACTATTGGTCAGTTTTCCATGAATATCTCGGAATCTAAGGGAGATAACAAAATTTTTATTATAACCTTTTTTCGAGCGCGAATTTAGAGCTACGAAAAAGGTAATTACAAAAATTTGGCTATCTCCCTTAGATTCGGAAATATTCGTCAAAAACTCAACTGGGAGACAAGTCTATTTGAACCATTTTACCACTTCGCTACTGATTTAAGAAAAGAAGCTGTCTAAAAGATACTAATATGTTGCAAAATGTAATTTGGATTATACTGATGAAAAGATGTTGAAAATATCCAAATTATAGTGCGGATCGGACGAAACTGTTATCGAACTATGGATGCGGGTATCTTCCCGCGAGCAGCTCCGATGAAAGTGTTCCGTCGCGACCTATAAGGTGGGATCAGGGACAACTATCTGTGTTACTGCATATGGCAGAGACCACATTCAATTTCAAACCTTTAGACATTCCAATCGTTCATACTGTTCGTACATGCGTGAGATTGATTTTATTTATTGGAAAAAACATAAGCTTCTCTTAGGATTCGGTTCATCACGAATTCATCACATTGCTAATAGAAAATTGACCAATAGTGATGACCGCGGATTCTCTAAACTGTGTGTTGTCAGTATTTTTCCCTGAGATTATGGGAATACAAGCATTCATTGATAAAAAAAAAAGTGAAAAATATTCCTAGACGAGTCTTACTTCCAGCAAAAAATTCGCAAGCTGATGATTACTGAGTCTCCATGGAATAGAAAATGATTTGTAGAATGCAAGGTCTCGAGGTCACTAGAGCATTATCTTGTGACTTCTGTTTGGAAATTTTGTCGAATTTAAGGAATGTGTTTTCAAATTTTCAATGTTGGGGATTGGAATTCAATTTATGATCAATACGTTCATGAAATTTTCTATTGGTCTTGAAAATTTAACTAAATCAATGTCTTCGTGATGGTGAGCCATAATTGATATTTCATTGACAGCTTGATTCTCAACCTCATTATGAAAATCAAACATTACATTCAATCGAATTTTCAATAAAGTAAACTTCGAAACATCAGTTGCCTGAAATTTCACAATTTTTAGTAATATTCATTGTCATGTGGATCTGAAGATTGCAATTTCATTGAATATTACGAAATGTTTTTGTAAAAAAATTCACACTGTTAGAAATTTTTCTTAATTTCATGGAAAATATTACAGTAAATCTCATGAAAATGACATTGAATCGGATTTAGGGAAAAAATGGTTATGAAATTTCAAGTTTTAAGTAGAATTCACGGAAATTCATGAGATTTCAGTGGCAGTGAGATGGAAATTTCACAACTTGATGAATTTTCAGTGGAACATAAATACTCAGAAACAAAATGACATGAATTGTCAATTCTCCCCTGAATTTTCCTGATTTTTCTGAATTTTCACATAATAATTGAACTGAAAAGTGCATCCTCAGTAACTTTCTCCTCAAGTGAAGCAATTCGTAATCATCAAAAGAGTACAAGTTATTTTGTTTAACACAAACAACATATACTTATTCAATTTTGTCCTCCCCTCATTGCACCAGAAATATTTAACTACTCCGTGTTGAAAAATAACGACAGCTTCACAACGCTAACATTCACAGATGGAAATACAATTGTTTACGCCTTTTCGACATTGAACGATGAAAAACTACGCGAGAGTAACAACCAGGTGTTTGTCATTATTTCCGTGCGCAAGAGTGCGTCTCAATGCTGGTTACATCACTACCACAATAATTGACCGTCCTTCAGTTCAATAATGTTTTTTTATATTTTTCTTTCCAGACATACCAGACATTCCTGAGAACATCAGAAATTTACGCGCCCTACAGGTGGCGGATTTCAGCAGTAATCCAATACCCAGGTCAGTGTTTACGAAACAACAGTCGATAATCTTATGGATTATTCAGTAGTGAACTATCATTTTGAGATTAGATGCAGTTGTATATCGTTGGAATAATGTTAAGTGAGAGGAAACGTCTGAATCGTATGCATGCATGCACCGCAGTATGAGAATCGTACGTCGATTTATCATTCGTAATCTTATGGGTAAACTATTTTTAAACCTGACGTGGGTATGGGGAACCTGATTGTTCGCCAGGTGACTGGGAATCGAGAGAAAACGTTTGCTTTGCGGTTCATCAAGGGGGAATCACACCGTTTTTTCGAGTACCAGAAGTATTCGATGGAAAATTTCTGCGATTTTTTTAAAATTGCTTCTCTATTAAGGATGTTTAGCCAAAACCCACATTATTCACCATAATTTTGATATTGTCTCATATTCCAGGTTCATATTTGAGCCACACGTTAGTAATAATCTTAAGCCTTCCATCGGGCCATCCTAGTGAGAAATGAATTTCTGATAATCACTTCTTGTAACATTACGCTTAGGGGAGAAACGTGACCGTGTGAACTTTGATCGAGATGTTGCATGGGTTAGACACTCAAGATATTGAAAGAAAACCACAAGCCATTTACTTTAGACTATGGAGAATCTATCGCCGGCGAGAACAAGTAGGGGACCGGGCCATATAGGCGTGATATCTTCGATTGATTTTCGAATTCCTCTAAAAAAAATTTTAATTCAGTGCTGGAAGCATATGAACACGTATAACACACACAAACATTCATCTCACTGTTACAACCCCACTACTAGCCGAAGCGTGCGATGTTGCCCGATCAAAATTCGACTGTTACCACTGCAGTCCTCCATTATTTATGAACATTTTAGGAGGAACAAACGAAAGGAAATCTTTCTTTATGTATGAGGGACTTAAAAATATGCTTTCCGATAAGGAGTTATTGAGAAATTCGTTTATTCGTGGGACATTAATGTTCAGAATTCGTCTTTAATGAATAATGAATGACCAATCAATTATCAATTCGTGGAAAACAGAATTCACCGGAAGTTCTAAAGAATTTCCATTATTTATTAATAAAGATTCTCGTTCTTCAAAATTCACTATTGAATTCAAATTAATTGCGAAATCTGCTTCACGATATTGCCTGTGGGACAGCATTTTAAGATGACAATATGTGAAATAAAAATATTAATTCTGCGTGTGGAAAAGAAAATCTTGTCAATTTTCAATGGTTTTCTAACAAATATTGCTTCTGTGTTCGTGAATATGACGACAAACTTGAATGATTTTACAGGCTACCAGCGGGTTTCGTGAAACTGCGAAACCTTACAGTTCTTGGCCTCAATGATATGTCTCTTACGAATTTACCCCCAGACTTTGGAAGGTAAACCTAATATAGTAATATCATCACTCAAAAGAACAAATTTCAATTTGAGACTTACGATCTCAAATTGAGACTTATGAAAGTCTGAATTAAGACTTTCGATAATCTTAAATTGCAACTTGAACATCATTAATTGCGTTTTGAAACTCTCAACTTGACATTTTCGAAAGTCTCAATTGAAGACTTTCGAATGTCTCAACTTCACATTTGAAAGTTTCAAGTTAAGACTTTCAGCACGCTAAAATAGAAATTTTCAATTCTCAAACTAAGTTTTTTTTCTAGTTAATACTCACTAAATCCACCTCCATTTAATTTCGATCATACGAAAATTCTCAATTAACATGACTTACAGTTTAGAAGCACTACAGTCCCTCGAATTGAGAGAGAATCTGATAAAGTCCTTGCCTGAATCTCTCTCGCAACTATCGAAATTAGAAAGGCTCGATTTGGGTGACAATGAAATCGAGGAATTGGTAATTATCTCATCGATAAATTCACTCTCCAGTGCACCACAAGCACTGATATTATATTGATCCCTGGACGTCCTATTTTTTGTAGCCACCGCACATAGGCAAATTACCAGCCCTCCAAGAGCTGTGGCTAGATCACAATCAACTTCAACACTTGCCACCCGAAATAGGTGAATTGAAGACTCTGGCGTGTCTGGACGTATCCGAAAATCGTCTCGAGGATTTGCCGGAAGAAATAGGGGGTCTTGAATCACTAACCGATTTACATTTATCCCAGAATGTAATCGAAAAATTACCAGATGGTCTTGGAGAGCTTAGAAAATTGACGATATTAAAAGTCGATCAAAATAGGCTATCAGTATTGAATTCTTGTATTGGTAATTGTGAAAATATGCAGGAGCTTATTCTAACAGAAAATTTTTTATTTGAATTACCAATTTCCATTGGAAATTTATTGAATTTGAATAACTTAAATGTGGATCGCAACAGTTTGCAGTCATTGCCGACTGAAATAGGTAAGTAAAAATTATTTATATTTTTCTTTGTACGAATCACAGATTTGCGAGTTAGTGGAATGACAATTTTTTCTTTACTCTCCAGGTAATTTAACGAATTTAGGGGTTTTATCTCTTCGGGACAACAAACTTCAGTACCTCCCGCCGGAAGTTGGTCAGTGCACAGCATTACACGTGCTCGATGTCTCTGGAAATAGGTAATTGCTAGAATTTTATCTCAAAATTTTGAATTTTTTTATAAACTAGGACAGGGCTCGCCCTGTCTTTTTTCCATGGGTGCTAAAATAGTAAAACCTTATCGTTTCTCACTTTCATTAATTTTTATCTCAATAATAATGACGGGAAACATGAATGGTGTCGACAAAGTTTTTCACAATGAGAATTTAATTGTTGAATGATTCATTCGGAATCGGCATAATCCTCTCCATCTTCTTCGTTTCTCTTTTACTTTTTGCGTTCTATTTCATTTTTTAATTTTTTATTTTATTTTGATTTTTATATATACTGTTCTGTACATCGACATCTCCTCATAAAACTGTATATAAAAAGGGGGTCAAATACGCTAACCAGGGGTTGACCTTCCCTTATCGTTTTTTTTGTGTGGGAATACAACGGGATAAAGACAATGAGCAAAATTAGAACCCCCAGCTCATTGTCTGTTCGAGGTATAGGGGTGGTACGTTTTTTTTTTCAACTAGATGACATTTCCATCGTGACGTTCAACTACAGCATTTCAACTGCGACATTTCAATGTATCTTATTTCAACTACGACATATCGACTCACGTTCTTTTAATTACTACAGTTTTATTTGTGATGATTTTAAGGTCTGGATGGATTATTTTTCGACTCGATTGTCTTTCCATCTTCATGATCTCAAATATATCACTATTTTCATTGGATTTTACATCCCGATCTGTAAGATCTCTGAAAACCAACCCGGAAATCATGAAATTATTATTTTTCAGATTGCAGTATTTGCCATACACATTGATCAATTTGAATTTAAAAGCAGTATGGTTGAGTGAAAATCAGGCACAACCAATGTTGACTTTCCAAACAGATGTAGATGAGGAGACTGGCCAAGAGGTATTGACGTGTTTCCTCTTGCCTCAATTGGAGTATCATACCAGCGGTCCACATGGTATTTATTTTACATCTTCACCAGAGCTCTCTACCCAAACAGAATGGGAAAAACGATTATTCAATTTGCTGCTATTTCACTCCTCAATTTTACATTTTCTGTTTCGCAGAACCGGGACGCCTTGGAATGCTGGCTGGCATAAGGGGAGTCGTTCCAGGCGGTGAAATGCGAGAATTAGGCAGCAGTGACGATGAAAATTGGCAGGAGAAGGAGGCGTCGAGAACGCACTCTGTCAAATTTACTGATGATGCACCTGAGGCGGACAAGGAGGTGAGCAATCTGCTTCTACCAACTTCCTCAGCCTATTCACAATCACGTTGTTGTAGCTTCTTTCACTGCATTTGTTGCATGGAACAGGCAGATTCGAAAATTGATAATATGAGTGTAGAGTTAGGGGAGAGTGGGGCCACATGATACAGTGCAAAACAATTTTTTTTTATCAACTCTTTTTATTATTGGGAGTACTGATGAGAATAATAATTTTCTATTCGGTAGAAAAGAACATGCGGTGCGAAAAAATCACTGATATTCGAAACCCCTGTATAGCGTATCGACTACCTCCACAGATGAATCCCACTCCCCTGTTAGATCTCGATCTCAACGTCCACTAGTCAGCTTGTCCCCTAACTCTCCAGCAGCCAAACTAAGACCTCGTCATCGCTGAGTCTATGTTCTCTCCTCATTCGAAACTCCCGAAGGTTTTTCATATATTTCTTATATCGAGACGACAATATTAATAATTTTCACTAATTTTATCCACAGCTCTCTTTTCAAGTAATATGAAATATTTCATCTGTAATTCAATTGATTAGATTAGGGCGATTACACTTTTCTTTTTTCATTCCATTGAAATTCGGCATCACATTTTCCTTTTTCCCCCTCTGGCTCTCCCCCAGGGCCTTCCTCTGGACTTTGAATTTTGCTGTTTCATTTTCTTCTTAATTAATCCATTGACAAGATCTCCCGTCAAAACTACTCAATAATTTTTCATTCTATTGAATGGAAAATTGGTATTCTCATCAGTACTCCCAATAATAAAAACAAGTTGATAAAAATAATTTTTTTTCTCTATTTCATTTACCCCACTTTCCCCCAGAGAACAAAGAAAACTTGTAAAAAATAAATCTTGAAGACACAATGTGGGAAATTCTTATCCAACTCTCCACTACAGTTGCATTTGATAAAACCTTGCAAAATTTTATGTATATATTTAAGGATGTTCTACACCCTTTCTGGCAAAATTGACGTTTTTAAAATTTTTCTAGCAAACTTATGATGGAATTGACGTGAAACAATATAACGTTTTTGCGTTTTGTCATTATCTAATGACTGACGAAATTTTAAGGTGATGCGAACATTTTCCTGCGTTTTCTCTAAACTTTTAAAAAGAATCACAAAACTGTAGAAAAAACGCATGAAAATTATCGCACCACTACGCAACTTCGTGAGCCATTAAAGAATGACAAACGACAAAATCGTTATATTTTTTCACGTCACTCCCATCGATAATTTGCTAGAAAAATGAAAACAACGTAAATTTTGGCTAAAAGGGTGTCGAACATCCTTAATTTTATTGTTATTTTATTTTCTCAGAAACGAATTTTCTCAACTAATCATTAAATTTTCCACCCCTAACTTTGCTTTTAATTTTTCTACCCCTCTTTTATTTCTACTAATACTGAACTTTTGAAAGTAGTATATTTATATTGGTTGAAAGTGCATACCACACCGTAAGTACCCTAAAATCTCATTGTTCTCAGCAACAATTAGTGAGGATTGCTCTGCCCCCTGTCCACGCCTGACAGTATGTTTTTCTTTTCAGACCCCCTTCGTGAGGCAAAACACTCCCCACCCAAAGGAGCTGAAGGCAAAAGCCCACAAATTATTCAGCAAAGGAAAGAACGACAGCAGATCAGGCTCCACCGACGAGCAGGTACTTTCAAATTGAATTTCCAAACTCGAAAATCTACTCAAACAAACTTCATTAACCACTGTCGCATGTCCAATCAATGTTCATTGAAAATTTCAAACTTCAAACTCGCTAGGACGTGTCGCAAACATTTGGTCTTGATAAAACTGAGTTTGACAATTCGCACGAGGAGTCTCAGGATATGGTGGAACAGCCAGAGCCAGCATATCATAATACTACGCACGAGGAAGTTACGGCCTGTCAAACGGAAACGGTGAACGATGGCTCAGTGGAGCAGATACCTGATGAGAGAGATCAAACGCCTTCTCAACCGACGCCAGAGCCACAATTCCACACATCAGTAAGTTTCATGGATATAAATAACGTTTATAACAATCAACGAAATGACTAGTTTCTCACTGAAACAAGTCGAGTAATGGCGGTGCATTCTCGTGAATCATTTGAGGGCCACAAGCGATTTCGGGTTTGAAGGAGGCTTATGAAATTTCAAACAGTATTGAAATTAGCGTGTCACTTAGGGGACACGACTTACTGCGATGCAATTTGTGTTGACGTCGACTCTTGGACGATGATGATAGAAAATTCTAGAATTTTGAAACATTGTCTAAGTAGTTAGGGGTTCAGCCATCATGAAAGGGTCTTGTAGGCTCGGGAATTAATCAGGATGTTTTTGGAGATTCCTACACTGAAAGAAATATCGTCGTAGTATCACAAAACGAACTTCTTGCGCCAAATATCTCATCTCCTCAGTAGCGAAGCGGTAAACTGGGTTGAGCCGATTTTTCGAAAATGAGTTTTTCACTGAAATCGACTGTTGAGGGTATGATGCATCCGCCGCATGAACGATTTTAGCTTCAAAATATATTTGTGGACGTCCACATGAAATGGGACCACTTTGTCGATTCTAGTTTCCGAGATATTCACGTTTTTGTGTCAGCAACTCCCATTTACACCAATGTTAAGGTGTTTTTTCCATCTTCTCCAATGACGTCATTTTTGACCCTATGAAGATCATTTTGGGCTCAAAATGTGCGGAATTTAATCAATATTATCAGAGTATACATAACACCATATCGACAAAGTGGTCCCTTTTCATGCGGACGTCCACATTTAATGCCTTTCTCGGAACGAAATAAAACGGATTATTCCGCTTTACCGCTTCGCTACTGTCTTGAGGATAAATTTCTTCGGATAAGAATTCCGGATAATGTGTCCGACAATGTCAGATTTTGATGAAGTGTGACTTGAACGTCAACATTTCATGATAAAATGAGAATTTCTTGCCACAAGAAATCGGTTTTTTTTCGTATCAGAAGATGAGAAAATGACTAAAAATATTAAAAGCTTCGATTTAGTGAATCATGAATCAGAGAATTTCATATTGAATGAATAGAGAGTTTATGCCGAGAAAACCTCTTCTAGATATTAAAAAATACAACCGTCGCTTACGCTCAATCGCCTCAAGTTCGAAGGGAAACTATCTTTTTTTCCTTCTGTCAAACTATTCTTCTGTTTAAAGGAATATTATCTCATTTCGGAGAAAAACATCATCTTTTCATTCCGTAACTTCCTCCTTAGCCCGAAGAGCATCGATTTCTTGTCTGAAACCTACCATAAATTGCTCAAATACTTATGCGATGTTTTTCGCTCAAGAAATCAGTAGCGAAGCGGTAAACCGGTTTATGTCGATTTTAACTGTTGCCCAGTTTTCAATGAATATCTCAAAATCCAAGGGGGATAGCAAATTTTTTATTATAACCTTTTTGATAGCCCTCAATTCGCTCCACACAAAAGGTGATTACGAAAATTTCGCTATCTTCCTTAGATTCGGAGCTATTCCTCGAAATCTCCGCTGAGGGCTGAGTCGACTTAAACCGGTTTTTACCGCTTCGCTACTGAAATGATTTTGGTGATATCATGACGATTTTTCTCTTCGTGCAAAGTACAATTGGTGATGAGTCAGGGAAATGAATTTGATCAAAGAAGAACTGATGATAAGGGAATAAATAAGCTTGAGGAAGAAAGAGAAGAAAGCACCACCGGGGAAAAAATGGAAATCCTGTTTCAGGATGCTGAGATGAAGGGATCGGTGTCGGAATTCCGGGGTAGGGATGACGATGATTCTCAGTGTGACGATACGCAGAGACACGTTGAATTTACGATATCCGAAGAGGCAGATTGTGAGGTTGGGGGTGAAACGGGTAAGCCAAACAGGCTGCATCGCCGTGACACCCCTCACCATCTGAAAAACAAGCGAGTACATGACTCGATTGACAAGGATAAAGTTGCTTCAATCATCGCACAGGTCAGCCATTTGGTAAAGCATATGAGCGATTCCATCATTTTGTTTTATTCTCGGAGGGAGTTTTTTTTTGAAAATTTTCATTGCATTGGAGGAATTAGTTGTTTCAATGGATCGATGCCTGGCAATCGGTGAACACTCGAGTAATAAGTGGCACTTGTTTTTGTTAATAACATCGTTATTTTTGTTAGTGTTACTAATTAATGCTTATGAGGTTCTGGTTGTTGTTCTTTTAGAGCAAATGTAACATTTGGGAATGTGCGTAGTCACTAAATGCCGTGTCTTTTGGATACCTTGAGTACTTTTAATCACCACTAATGTAGCTTTTATCAATGGTCTCTGTTCTTTTTTTTCATGCTTTGCATCATCTTTAGATTTTCTTCTGATATTTCGTCGTCGTAATTTTTCATCTTCTCGTAATGATTCGTTATTTCTGTGAATAACATCACTGTTTTTTTGTTCGTTCACTGGTGGTTATTGTTTTTACGGAAAATGGGCTATTCATCCGGCAGAAATTGTTTCACGACTCAATTGTTTCAGAGATTGTTACGCTGGAAAAAGTGTTTTACATTTTTTTTTTCTTTATGGCTCATCAGTGAGAATCGCTTACTCAATCACCATTCACTCAGGTTCTGTAAAGAATACCTCTGTAGACAAAGGATTTTTCAGGCTTCGTTTTCTGTTTATATGGATGTGAAGTTATTTAGGTGGAGTTTTATTGTTATACCAACTTTATCACGTTTATAAAACTCGTTGATTGGGGTGAATCGGCCAGGTTTCGAATGAATAGGATTCAGGAAACGGAAAGGTTCAGAAAATTCGTGAACCTCTTTCCTAAAATAAAATAATGTTCCCATTTTTTCTAAAAACTAAGAATTTCTTCTCTCGTTAAGTCCCGGGTGGATTATATATATAATCGATCTTCAACGTATAAAAAGTCTCACTCGAATAACCCACGACTTTTAAAACTCACAGTAGTCTCCCCTTAAGTTTAAAAAAAATGGTCCCTGTTTTCTCGAATCTGTTATTCGAACATCACTGGACGATTCACCCTTGTGCATATATTAATTTTCGTGCTGAATGGGGTGTCAGCGTGATGAAGAAATTGATCATTTATTTTTGCGCAGGCACTGATGAAGAAAAGTGAGGATACGTCGGCTTCAGTCAGTCTTCCAATAGAATCCGTCGATAATTACGATATGCACAGTCAAGGTAAGTCCTGCGGAGGTTTAAAATACAATTTCATAATTAAACTGTTGTGATATTAGGGCTTGGTGCGGATGTTCACTTGATAAAATGAACTGCTAACCCACATTTTTTGTTTTCATTGAGTTCACTTTAAAAGGGGAGATGATAAGATACGATTACCTTACTCATACCTTATCACTGATGCATTATCTCCAATCCATAATGGCACCGCCAGCCTTCTATAGTACGTCTTTGCATTCATCGCGATTGTATTCGGTTTTGTAGAATATCATTGAAGCCTCGATAGTCATTTTTCCGAGGGACTTTTCTATTCTTAAAATGTCGAGAAGATTTAGACTTTTTGTGAGGAAGAGAAAGACGAGGACAGGGAGAGGTGAAACGCAGAGGATTAATTAGTTACGATAGCTGAATTCAGTTGATGATGATCATGTTGAATGAAGTGATTTGTCCTGTCAGTATTTCAAGTTTTTGATTTTTTTTTATTTTAAAGAAGGGGCTACGTCAGACGTTGAACCGACGTTGGAGGTACGCGAAGAGCAGTATGAAATTCATATAGAAAGGACAACTGGAGGCTTGGGATTGTCGATAGCTGGGGGCATTGGATCGACGCCGTTCAAAGGTGACGACGAAGGAATTTTCATTTCAAGAGTGACTGAAGGTAAGTTGATTTGCATAGTTTATTGTTTATTCCATTTAAGACCCGCGTGTATTATTTTTCGAACTTGATTGTTTTTTTTATCTTGATGATCTGAAATGTTTTCCAATTGCCATTCGGTTTTACATAGCCTTGGAGTCTCAAAAAAACTTTGAAAAATACGTGGGAAATTGCTCTTGTATTTTGCACATCATTTCCTTCTGTCATGTGTAATTCATTGTTTATTTCATTTTATTAAATTGAATAAGATTTCTTTTCAACTAATTTTGTCAGAGTTTCAAGTTAGTTGAATGTTATCATCATCATTATTCTTATTATCCCTTTCTTTTATACAACCGATTGTCTTTTTTACGGTTCTATCTCTCCCTTCAGCCCTTCGATAAAATCAGTAGCGAAGCGGTAAACCGTGTCAAGTCGTTTTTTACTATTGGCTAGTTTTTGACGAATATCTCGGAATCTAAAAGAGATAGAAAGATTTTTGTCAGGACCTTTTTTGTAGAACTAATAGAGCGTTATAAAAAAAGTCATGAGAAAAATTTTGATATCTCTCTTAGATTCCGAGATATTCAACAAAAACTGGCTAATAGTCAAAATCGACTTAACTCGGCTTACCGCTTCACTACTGAAATGTTAATAGAAAATTTTTATTTATACATACTTGAATGAATTTGAAACATGACATTTGAAGAAACCATCAGAAAGCTCACTTTCAGGGAAATTCATGAAAAATTCGAAATTTTCGATAATCATCATAAAAATCAAATCAACCAATATAGCTATCGTAATCATCTTTTAACTTCGACTTAATGGCATTAAAACAAACATTTTGAGCTATGATTGAATTCATTTGAAGCATGATATTCAAAGATATCCCCGGGATTCTGATTTTCAAAAAATACAAAATTTTCTCAAATTTTCAAATAAATCAAAATAGCGATTATTGCTATCGCCTTCATCTTCGAACTCGGTCAGAAGGATATCCAAACAATTTTTCAAAGCCATCATTCAATCAATTCAGAACATTTTTTCAATTATCGTGAGACAACCGGTTTTCGAAAAAATTTGGAAATTAAAAAACTAATCGATGAATTAAATTTTAATTAATGGGGATTGATAGAGCTCAAAATACCTACATTTGAAAAGAAAGAGTCAATTCCATCCATTCATTAGCGAACAATTGGAGAAAAACTTTGATACATACGTATCACACTGGGTCGATATAACAAAAAATCCAAAACTTGAATTTCAACGATTACAAAGCTTTCATTCAGAAGCAAAAAAGCCAAAGTACTTGGATATCGTTAATTAAATTCACTGGTATATTTGGCTAAATGGCTTATAATACCCAATCCCGAGTCCCTTAATTTTTCGATACGTTTGATGTTCTGCATTAAGTCCTTGTCTACACAATTTCAATTTTTAAAAAATGAAAAAAATGGGAAATATGAAGTTGCCTCGTGTGCAAAACGTCATTTTATGGAGGAAATGTTGTGCTGGTGTTAAAATGGCCTGAACCACTGCATTTCATATTGTTCAAACATTCTGGGGCAACAATTAACCACGCTTGAAATTTTTTAATTAACTTTTATGTCTTCCCATTGAATCCATGTTTTCCTTTGTTGACATCAGGTGGCCCAGCAGATTTAGCTGGTTTACGAGTAGGTGACAAAGTTATCTCGGTAAATGGAGTTTCAGTAGTTGACGTAGACCACTATGATGCAGTTGAAGTTTTGAAGGCATGTGGTCGTGTACTCATACTTGTTATTCTCAGAGAAGTTACGCGGATAGTGCCACCATCAGAGGTAAATATTCGTGACAATTCCGGGAGATTGATCCTTTTTTCAGATGACGAAGTTTATGGGGTAAATGTAATAATTGTGCTTTCATTAATTGATATTAGCTATCAACGAGGAAAGACTCATTGTGCTCGAGCTTAAGTACAAGTCGCGCACCGAGTGCTACATCGTATGTTTCATCAACAGCAATGTCACATAATCTTGAGAATGGCGATAGCCTCCCTCGTGATGCGAATAAAGTAAGACGAAATTTATCAGTTGAATGATTGTAATCACGTAGGAAAAAATTCCACGGAATTATTCTATCACTTCTTCGCCGATTCAATTGAAAAATTCGGCTGCTTGTCTGCAGTTGAAAAAATGTAATTACTTGATAAAAATATTGAAGAAGAAATCAGTAAATTTTTTGAAATTTTTTGGGTTCAGTAATTTTCTGTAGAAATTCCTGTACTCAATTTTTTTAAGTATTCCGTTTAAGTTCTTTGATGAAAGGAGAAGAAAAATTGAGTAGAAAAATCTCAAAGAATTTAAATCGGGGAATTTTTACAATAAATGTCTCAAAAAAATAATTTCAAAAAATTTTTTGTTTTTTTCTTCAATATTTTTATTAATCAACTTTTCCATACAATAGTTCCTGTTGGTCATTTTCAATAGAAAAAACTCCGAAGTTTTCTGTAGAAATTCCTGAACTCAAATTTTTTAAATATTTCGTTCAAGTTTTTTAATGAAAGGAGAAGAAAAATTGAGTAGAAAAATCTCTAAAAATTTATGAAGAGGGAATTCTGTAGAAAATGTCTAAATAGAAAAAATTCCATAAAGTTCAAATATTTTATTGATTTCTTCATCAATTTTTTTTATTAATTAATTTGTCCATACAATAGTTCCTGTTGGACATTTTCAATAGAAAAAACGCCGCAGCAAAGCGGTGAAATTTGTCGGTAGAATCGGTGGAAAAGAAATAGAATTTCCAACAGAAATCCAATAGAATTTTATACCCAATTCGCTGGGTTCATATATGAAATTTTTTCCTCTGACGATATTTGAAATGACAAGAGGATTAGTTGAAACGAGCATTCTCTTTTCGCAGGTGAAGAAAATCCCAGAGCCCTTACCGACAATGAGAACAGAGGAGCCATTAGTACCAGTTCTCGTTCACACAACCTTAATTCGGGATCAAAATGGCTTGGGATTCAGTATCGCTGGGGGAAAAGGCTCACAGCCAGCTAAAGATAATACAGATGTAAGTTTACTATTTTCAATTTTCTCTAATTCACTGCAGCCGTTACAGATGAAAGACATTTAATCAATGTTTATAGGTAATATGATACCGTTTCTTCGTGTGTGAAACCAAGTATTTCAACAGTTTATTCTGTTTTTTCGTGGAGTTGAACGTAATTATCGCATGAAACTCTTAAAAATTCGCATTTGTTGAGTTGAATTTGGATATGCGTTATCAAATAACATGCAAAGAACCCATATTTTATAAATGTCAAGTCCAATTACAATAGCGAACACAACTATTGTAGGACAAACACAAGAAGAATGAATTTCCAGTTGTTCGGAGAGGGTAATCACTCCCAAAAAGTTTCTACGTTATTTCACGATTCTAAAATTTTGAAAATTACAAATTTTTTTTTTCAATTTCTAGGGACTATCGAATTTTTAGACATTTATCGTTTTTGACCGATTTTATTGAAATGTCCAATAGAAACCGTCAACAGAATTCGTTTTTCTATATAATTTATCCTATTGCAATAGTTTCTATAGAATTTTCTTGGCTCAAATTTTCTAAATTTTGATCATTCTATTTGTCTTTTCTTTTCATCACGAAAATCAAACCAAAAAAACTTGGAAAATTTGAAGAAATTTTAAAATTTTGCAGAATTTCTGACAAAAATATCTCAATAAAATAGGATTTGTAGAAAAATTTCTATTGAACATTTCAATAGAAATCTATAGAACTAAATCTATTTTCGCAACGAAAATTTATCATCTAAATGCAGTCTTCAAATGGTCACCACTAGATTTTATTTTTTTGGTAATTTTTAACTTGCGATTTTTCCAATTCAAACAAGACTTGTTTGAGAAAATATTTCTTTTTTCTCTCAGGGCATCTCTGAGCGGATTTCATGAGTGATTACCTTCTCGATTAGTCGAATTTACATTTTCAAAGATTCAAAATGTTAACGCATGTTTCAGGCCATCTTCATTTCAAGGATAACTGACGGTGGGGTAGCCCAGAAAGACGGAAAACTACTCGTAGGCGACAAAGTGATATCGGTGAGTGATTTTTAATGAGCAAAGAAACAAGTGGAAAATTAACAATTTTTGTAAATTACAAGCATTGCTATAAATAATTCATAAATAATCAATTTTCCACAATACAAATCATTTGTTCGGAATCGTAACAAATTTATTCATATTCAGAACTTTACCAGAAATCGATTTAATGCCTAAAAAAATTAGATTTCCCAAAGTTTAAACAATTTCAACCATGAATATTCATGATTTCTTTCAATTTTTTGTCACGCGATTTAATTGACAAATTGACGATTAAAAAAATTGTTGAATTGTTGAGTCTAATTTTGCCAATGATATTATTATTTAAACTTTACAGGTCTGAATTTGAATCTCGATATTGAACCGTTAGGAAACATTTCAAAAATCTGAAAAAAAATAAAAACATTACTTTCTGGGAAAAAATTCATGAAATTCCTCCAAAAAATTGGCATTTTTGCAAATTATTGTCATTGTCTATAAATAATTTATAAACAATCAATTTTCAACCACAAAAATCATTTGTTCAGAATCGTAACAAATTCATTCACATTCAACATTTGTTAACAACCAATGTTGAAAAAAATAATAATTCTGTGCAAAATGTAATTTGAATGGCGCTGAAGATTCCTAATTTTTTCCTATTTTTCACACGCAATATAATTGACAAATCGATGCTTAAAAATACCTGAACCCATAGTATGGTCTCAATCAAACTGTGAAAGACACTTGGGGTATCCAATCTAAATGTTACGGTAAAAAATATTACGCCATAATATTACGCTAAATAATATTACGATCCAAATTGTTGCGGGGTCTAATAATTATTGGTCGTTTAATTGTTGGAAGTAATATTACAACGTTTTTACCGACGTCGGTGTTATTATTCATTATTATTTTCCGTTATTTATCGTATTTCTTTGGTTCCACATTTCGTAATTTGTTGAATAAAAATCTCCCATTCAGAGTGAAAGACCAGCACACACACTCCTAACAATTCCCTTAATATTTTAGATAAACGGAGTTGAAATGTCGGGAGCGCGCCACGAGCAGGCAGTGGCAATGTTGACGGGCTTGGAAAGGTTCGTTCGACTGGTAGTCGAGCGCGAGATACCCTTTTCCCAGGCGAATCCAGCGCTGCAATTGACCCCGTCTGAAAAATCCCCCCGACTAATAGGCGGGCCAAAGCCGTACACTGGTTTGTACTCAGCAAACAGCTACATGGCAAACAGGCCAGGCTACACTGGCTATCGTCGATCGATGGACGCTGACAAAGCCCTATCTCCAAGTCCAACGTCAAACACACCTCCCCCAGCGCCAGTACCAGCCCCAGTGGGGCTCAAAGGCGAGCCAGTGAACGGTGTTCCTAAGATGAATGGCTTGTCTGACACCCAGAGAACAGCAAATCCTTATCCACAGCCAGCCCCAAGGCAGAGTGTCCCACAGCAGCACCAGCAGCACCAGCAGCAGCAGCCACCACCACCTGGGGACAGAGCAACGTCACCGCAGGAAGACATACAGGTACCGAAGCCCATCACCAACGAGGAATTTCAGGCCATGATTCCCGCTCACTTCCTACGACCTCCGACCTCCTCGCCCTCGCCAGACTCCCAGCAAGGCCCTGTCGTCACTGTTACTATCAAGCAGCCTGATCATCTCCCCGGTGATGTTAATTTCCCACCAGCGCCTACTGCACTCGGTAAAGTTACCGAGGTCATCACTAAAAGCACACTCACCGAGACTGTCGTCACACGTGTCACTGACAATCATCTGGTACTACCCGTTATCATTGAGGTACGTCTCACCTCGTAGACATTCGGTTTTGGGGACTATCTTGGGGGCACGCACGAAAAAATTTCATAGAAATACCTATCGAATTCGTTAGAAAATTGTATTGAATTTATATTAAACTTTTTATCAGTTTTTGGCTGATTCTGGTGACATGTTCAACAGAAAAAGTCAACAGTTTCATATATTTTCTATAGAATTTGCTCGACTCAAATTTTCGACTCAAGTTTTTTTCATTATATTTTTCTTTTCTTCTCATCAAGAAAATGAAACGAAAAAACTTGGAAAATTTGAGCTGAGGAAATTATATAGAAAATATCTCAATAGAGTAAGTTATGCAGAAAAATTGAATTCTATTGACTTTTTCTACTGAATATTTTCTATTGAACATTTTAATAGAATCGGCCAAAAATTAATAGAACAGTTCAATAGGAATTTGATAGAATTTTCTAATGAATTTGATAGGTTTTTCTATTGAATTTTTTCGTCCGTGGGTGTAGAGCGGTTATCGTTTCTATTAGTTCTTTTAGTTCGATAGTTTTTTTTACGATCATTAGATGCTTTCTGCAATTCACGCTGACACATTTTTTTCACTCCTCTTTGTCGATCTTGCCGAGGTGAATCGGATTGTGAAAAATTGAAATTATCATTTGTTTTTTTTTTATCCAAAAATGCGTTTTTTAGTTTTTCCTCCGAGTGAAATTTCGAATTGTTTTTCCCTGGGAGATTTTCTTCCGTAATAGACATTTTTGGATTTTAATTCTAATATGAAAAATGGAATAATTTATGTTCTCGACTCAATACTTGAAATATTCACGCAGATTTTATATTTTTGCAACCATTCAATAACTCGAACAAAAATAATTTGTGGAAATATCGAAATTTCAATGCTTTTTAGAAGAGAAAATTAAGAGTTGGGACTTAACACATTTTTATTTAATTATTTGACTCATCTGGGGGGCGAACGCATCAAAATTATCCTATGAAGTGGTTAAATGGCACATCAATGAATTCGCAATAATTCTCTGAATTAATTCTCAAGAATCCTCACCTGAAATCGAAGGCAAAAATCAAAATTTTCTATCAAATAGTTAAATTCTTCATTTAATTCTTTCATACGTGAAGAAATGTAATTTTCCAATGCCCAAGTTCATTACACTTACTATTCCCCAAGGATATCCCCCATCAATACAATATTCGTGGTCGCAACTAATCAGTATTCATTCACGTCGAGATTTAACCAATGGCACTTCGACTGAGGTGAGTAAGCCACTGTCCAGCAGATGACACGTTTGCGCAAGCTGATCGAAAGGATTCGCCGTAGAGCGTAATAGCTACAAGTAACACGAACCCTTCTTCCTCCCACTGGTCTTTGAATACTCCTCATACTTTTCCTCCTGAAATGGGCCATCACTACTTGCATTACTTATCTCAACTTTCGGTTATGAGTTCTTCCCATGAAACAATGTATCTTTTGTAGGATGTCGTGCTCTTGAAAGAGGGGTCTCTCGGATTCAGTATCATCGGTGGAACTGATCACTCTTGTACGCCCTTTGGATCAACAGAGCCGGGTATTTTTGTTTCCCATGTGAGTATTTTTGACATTTTTTTACATCTATTATTAGGGGCTACGCATTCTGCTCGCTCTGCTCGCCAACCCCACATAACTTTCATATGACTCCCATTTGATCCCCATGACCCTTATTTGGACCCTTATTCCGACCCCTGTGACCCTTATTTCGAACCTTAATTTTAGAGTCCTAATTTCGAGTACAAAATTTTCATCACCAGAAGTCGATTTGGATTTTTCTAATAACAGATAGATATTCTGAACCTTGTAACCCTTAATCTGATCATTATGACCCTTAATGTCACCCTTGTAACCTTTAATCTGACCCTTGTGACCCTTATTTTGACCCTCGTGAGGCTTAATCTGATCCTCGTGAACCTTATTTTGACCTCTGTAAACCTTAATCTGACCCTCGTGAACCTTATTCAGACCCTTATGACCCTTATTTTGATTCTTGTGACCCTTAACTTTGGGGTCTTAATTTGAGCACCAAATTTTAATCACCAGAAGTCGATTTTAATTGTTATAATACAAAGAGATTCATAATTCAATTGTGGGAATACATTTTGTTGTGTAAATTGAGAGAATATTGTGATAAGAAGGCGAGTTCTTTAATTAAATCAATGAGAAGATTTATTCAACTTAACATTTTTGCTTTCGAATGGAAGCATTTTTTATATTTCATAATTGTCTTCAATACATCTTGATTTTTTCATTATTCTGTAGAATTTCTCGTTGAAAAATTTTTGAAAAGAAGGTATTTTTATAGAAAAAAATTAAGCAGAATTAATTGTATAAAAAATAACCATTGACTTTTTCGATTAAATATCTATAAAAAAATGCACTGCAAAATTACACAATTTCCAATAGAAAAAGGTAGAGAAAGTGGAAAATTTAATCAAATTCTCCAAGCCTTCAATAGAATTCCTATAAAATGCCTACAGAGAGCCAAATGAATTTTCCACCGACAGTTTCAATTTATTCGAACGGTTAAAAAAAATCCCAGAATCTTCTCGAATTTTCTAGAATTATAAATTTTTCAAATTAAAAAAAAAACAGAAAACGTTTCTACGTCAATACGTATCAAGTATTTTCCCCCAATTTTCATATTTCATGATAGTCTTCGATGGAAAAGTTAATGCAACAACTCAATTTACCCCGCGAAATGGTCACTTAAATTTTAATGGTCCGTTTTAGGTGGTACCTGGTGGTATAGCAGCAAAATCAGGAAAACTCCGCATGGGCGACAGAATATTGAAAGTAAATGGAACTGATGTAACAAAAGCAACACATCAAGAAGCTGTAATGGAGTTACTGAGGCCCGGTGACTCAATTGTCCTCACAGTCCAGCACGATCCACTGCCGCAGAGCTATCAGGTTCAAAGAATCATTATAATTTTGTGCTCAACACTTGAACACCACAGTAATTAATATTTCCAGCTTTTAACACCGTGATTAGTTGCTCAAGCTTTACGCCTTCATCAACGCACGCTAATAGTCTTCTTTCTGACATTTATTTTTCCAACTAATCGTGGGATTCGAAAATTCAAAGTTTACTCGTGATTCTTGAGAGGAAACAGTGAAATTAATCATGTTGTTAAAGTTAAAATGATAGATTGGCACTTATTTTTTCCATTGCTATCCAAGCTGGTCGAAATAGAGTACATCCCCGTGACAGTAAGTAAAAATAAAGTAAAGATTATTTTTGTTACATCCCCGGTGACAATCATTAGATCACTGAAATGCTAAAATTGTTGATCTATTACATTTTTTATTATTCTTCTGTTACGAAATTCTTGTCTCAGCCATTCTTTTCGTTGACACACAGCTTCTTGTGCTTTTCGCTGTTCTATGATGCTTATCATCTGCCAATAGTTATGTCCATTTTTATTACTATTAAGGATGTTTATTCAAAATCACAAGCCCTCAAAAAATTGTTAATTTTTTTTTTCAAACACAAAACATTAATTGTGATGCACAATGAAAAGAATTTAAATCCACTAAGGGCCGGTTGCAGAGCTTTGGTATTTTATTTTTTATATGATTGATTTGAGTTTTGCCGCAGACATAATATATTGGCGAAAAAATATGTGAATTTTTTTAAAATTCAAATCTTTCGATTTCTTTAATTTTTTGTAAAATGAATGATCAAAAGAATTTAACAAAAAAATTGTAGTTTATTGATATATCATGGTCTTCAATTTGCATCATACTAAAATATTATTGTCTCTACCAATTCGGAGCAAAAAAATCAATAAAATCTAAAAATGTGAATTTTCAAAAAAGTTCACATTTTTGTCGTCACCTTTTGTCTCATTTTTTAAATATAAAAAATGATGAAGAATTATCATAAATTCAAAAACAAAATTCACGGTCTCACTAGGAGACTACGAAAGACTACACTGATTACAAGTGATTACAAATGATTACCACGTGATTACCAAAACATGATTACAAATATGGTAATCATGTGATTACATTAGCGAGTGACACCACGATTGCGCCTGTGAATAGCCTCTCGAAAAGCTACATAAATCTTCTGAAACGTGAAAAAAATCAATTTTTGGAGAAAAGGATAAACATTCTTAACATCGTTTTACCTTGAGAGGAGAGAACGGTGAGACTGGAAAATCATGATGATTAAATTTTTAGGAACTCACCATTGTGAAAGAGCCTGGCGAGAAGTTGGGCATGCACATAAAGGGCGGATTGCGTGGCCAACGAGGTAATCCATTGGATCACAGCGACGAGGGTGTTTTCATATCGAAAATCAACTCAGGTGGTGCAGCTAAAAGAGACGGCAGACTAAAGGTATTTTTTTCTTATTCTTATTGTGCTCTCATTGAACTAAGATTTCACTTTTATTATCATTTTCATGAATAATAAAAAATTAATAAGTTAGTGGTGACGTCGAAATTCAAATGCTTCAGCGATTGGTTGAAACTGATTTTTCACAATTTTTAGAAATTGAAAAATATGCGTTCAATATTTTTCATGAAATTTTTGTATTTCAAGAATGCTTTATTCCTTTATTATAGGGGACAGTGGGGCAAAATGAAACAATCGAAAAACAACTGTTTGACACAATTTAAGCAAAAAATTTTTTTTCTTATTAAACACTTTCTTTATTAACTTTCTTTTATTCTTCGGAGTAGTAATGAGAATAATAATTTTCTATTCTACTGAGAAATTGTTAAATAATTCTATTATTATTATTATTATTATTATTATGGTTATTGTTATTTTGAATTATTACGAAATTTTGACGGGACAATATTTTGTCAATGGATTAATTGAAAAAAAAATTTTTTGCTTGAATTGTGTCAAATAGTCGTTTTTTGGCTGTTTTATTTTGCCTCACCCTCCCCTATGAATAAACTATTTATTTACACGGGTCAGTAAGATTAGAAAATTAATAAATACATTGTCACAAATTTTTTCAGGTCGGCATGAGGCTACTAGAGGTGAACGGCACATCTCTACTTGGGGCGACGCATCAGGAGGCAGTGAATGTTCTCCGCTGTTCGGGAAATACAATCACACTGGTTGTGTGCAAGGGCTATGACAAAAATGAAGTAGAATATTTATTAACGCTCTCGGGTAGAGATTCGAAAGAGTCGAGAGTCTCTGAAACAGAGCAGAAGGAATCGCCGATTGACGGTTTGAAATCGCTGTCCCAGAGTGTCTCCAGTCTTGACAGGGACGACGAGGAGGCGGCGACGCTGCGTCAGGAGCAGGAAATGAAAGCGGAAATGGTGGCCTGGGAACAGGAGGATCGTGAGCGTGCACTCATTGAGCATCGTGAAAAATCTACACCAGAAAAGGTAGGAAATGAAGCCGAATTCGTTCGTTATTTTTCAAAGCATGAAATCCTGCTGTAGTTGATACGTCATTGGGATTTTCATAGCTAACTAAAAGGCATTAAATTCATAATATTCACGTATGATTAAATTGAATAGAAAATCTGGTGCATTCGCTAAAAAATCGATTCTACTTCATTATATTAGAAGATATTATTCGTTATTTCTTCGCGCAGGAAATGGTCGTTTTTCCCTCGATATAGAGTCAAAAAGACCTAGAATGGTTTTTTCGATTACTTGTCTTTTTCAGTAATTTTCCTCAGCTGTAGGAAAAATCTCAGAATAAGTCATACAGAAAAATTGAAGTTTGTTCATTTTTTCTTCATAGAATATTTGTCGAAGAATCATCTATAGAACTTGCAAAAAAATCATAGGATTGACGAGAAAATTCTCATAGTGATTCAATTGAAATTTGAGGATATCCAAGTACTTTGGCTACTTTTTCTCCAGTGAAATGCTTTTTTACTTTTGTAGAAAGCATTTCATTTTCATTTAAGCCCCATTTTACAATGATTTTATTATTTACACTTTGAAGATCTGAATTTGAATCTCGACAATGAACCGTTAGAAAACACTTCTTTAATTTGAAAAAAAAATGAGAAAATTTACTTTTAGAGAAAAATTGATGAAATAATTTAAGAATTGTGAATTTGGAAAATTTCTACAAATTTATATAAATAATTTATAAACAATTTTTTACTATAAAAATCATTTGTTCACGCAATTTATTGGTGTAATACTCAAGAATATCATTTTCAATCATCAAATTTGTCAATTGAATTGCGTGAGAATTTTTTTTTTAATCATGAATATTCAGCGCCATTCACATTGTATTTTGCGCAGAATTATTATTTTTTAAACATTCGTTGCGCATAATTAAATAATTGACACTGTTTAAACTTTCGGAAAACTCATTTTTTAGGCATAAAATCGATTTTTGGTAAAATTTTAAAAATGGATACAATGATTTTTATGGCGGAAAATGGATTGTTTATAAATTACTGATGGAAAATGCTCTTAATTTTCAAAATCTGCAATTTTTAAATCATTTCATCAATCTTTATCCAAAAGACGTCTAATTTTTGTTCTGATTTTTAAAATGTTTTCTAATGGTTCAAAATAATAAAATCATTGCAAAACGTCCGGAAACTTAGGGCCAAATGGGGCTCAAATGAAAGCCCTGATATTCGACAACAAAATTAGAAAAGCATTTTCCTAATCAAAAAAAGCTAAAGTACCTGGATATCTTGAATGGATTTTCTTAGCAAAAGCACTGGGTTCTTCCTAGAAGTAGAAAATAGAAAGTAATAAATTTCCGTAGGTATTGGATGTAGTGCGGGCAGCTGAATCATTAGTGAACAAACCGAACAGTCCAGTTGACATACCCGTGCCACCAAAATCACCTGGTGGAACAAAAGATCTTAAAACAACGACCATTGTCATGAGTAAACACACATTGGCGCCCCAAAATCCAACTGTAAGTATTGTTCTGTATTTCTAGTCGCTATTTCAGTTGCCTGACATCATTTGAATGACCTAATAGCGTCAGCTCCTTGAAATTTCCCTCGAAACTCTCTCAACAGAGTGCGAATTTGCATGACTTCATGAGCACCAACAAAACATTTTCATTTTCTCGCTGTCGAGAGCTGAAAATTATTCAACTCCTGCATGAAATTGAGGAATTACTCTTTTATTTATTCAACTCTGAGTCGCACATCATCACTCTGAGAGTGTTTCTCGCACATATTACTGTATAGAACACACATAAAATAACGAAGGAATAATTATAGCGTTGGCCTTTGTCGTTTGTCAAGAGAAAACGCCTGCCATTGTAACTGCCTGAGTTGCAATAATTATCATCAACATATCGACCCAATTGAGCATCATTGATCATCATCGTCATTATTTCCTCTCATACCAATTACATAGATTAAATATAAGCACGTAATTGCACCAGTCACTCAGCGTAAAAGATAAATGTCGTTGAATTAAAAAGCGAAAAAAAAAAAGAAACACACAAGCCCTTTTTGGCGTTTAAGTTAGTTTACATCATGACAATTTTTAGTTCAATTCATTAAATGGCGCATGAATACGTGAACTCGGTGTTAATGTTATTTATTGGCATGCCACTGATGGTTTAAAAAAGCGAAAGAGAAAAAGAAGAGACGGTGTTTCACGTGTTTTACAGACGATGGACGGTGACAGTTCCAATTTGGCTGCCCTCTGACAGGAGTGAGTTATTTATCATTTGATCACGCCCAGGAACACGATTATGTAGGGTTCAAACGATAATTTTTTTAAATTAATTAAGGTCTCGTGCGGAATCTGAAGAACATGCAATTCCCATTGATTCATGAAGTACTTGTGCTTTGCATTATTTAGAGGAGAACTCCCCGTACCTTCCTTCAATTCACGGTGAGAAAAAAATGGTCGGAAAGGAGTTTCGTTTTTTGAAGGAAAAAATTGCGAGTTGAAAATTATCGAGAGTGAAAAATATCGTGTTGGTAATTCGAAGAGTTCCGGGGATTAAAGTTTTTTGTTTTTTTGGCTGTCCAATACTCAGAGGAAAAATTATTTCTTTAGGATATCCAAGTATTTTGCATTTTGTGTTTTCGGACATTTTACAATGATTTTATTATTTAAACTTTGCAGGTCTGAATTTGAATCTCGATATTGAAGCGTTAGAAAACATTTTTTAAATCTGAGAAAAAATGGAAAATTTACTTGTGGGTGAAGATTGATGAAATAATTTAAAAATTAACATTTTTGGAAATTACGATCGTTTTCTATACATAAATTTTCTGTAAAGTTGAATTTTAAAGAAGTTAATAATTAATAATACTCATCAATTTTAAATTATTAAATTAATCACCAATTAAATATCCAAATTCTGAATTATTTAATCTCGATATTGAACCGTTAGAAAACATTTGAAAAATCTGAAACAAAATAGAAAGATTACTTTTGGAGGAAAATAAATGAAATAATTTAAAAATTGCCATTTTTGAAAATTACGATCATTCTCTATAAATAAATTTTGAATAAAGTTAAATTTTAAAGAAGTTAATCATTAATAATACTCATCAATTTTAAATTATTAAATTAATCACCAATTAAATATCCAAATTCTGAATTCTTTAATCTCGATATTGAACCGCTAGAAAACATATAAAAAATCTGAAACAAAATAGAAAGATTACTTTTGGAGGAAAATGAATGAAATAATCAAAAAATTGCAATTTTTGAAAATGACGAGCATTTTTTATAAATAAGTTATAAACAATCAATTTTCCACCATAAAAATCGTATTTTCGGAATCGTCAAAAATTGATTCATATTCAAAATTTTTCCAGAAATCAATTTCATAACTAAAAAATGATTTACGAAAATTTAAACAATTACAATTATTTATTTATAACCAACGAAAGTTTAAAAAAATAATAATTCAATTTTTTCTCACGCCATTTAATTGACGAATTTGATGATAGAAAATGGTTGAATCTGTCGTGTGGTCTCTACCAAACTGTAAAACATTTAGGAGGGATATTCTCACCCTGGCAAGTATTTGTTTCAACGTAGACCAATCATCCATGTCATAAACTTTAAAATATTCAAAGAAAATAATCTCCACCCCATTTTCAACTTGTCTTTTTTTCCTCAAATAAGACTCATTTCAGAATATATTTTTTTTCTCCCAGTGGACTTTTAACTCTCCCTTTGTACACCTCGCAAACCGACATTATTGTTACTAAATAGTTCATAAGATACATTGTTGCTGCGTCTGTCGCCGTTACTGCCATTATTGATTAAATAAAACTTAAGGAGGAATAATATGTTGAATTTTCCGCCGGCCATCTATTCCGTTTCTAAATTAGATTTTTTTAACCGAAACAAAGTAAAAATGAAGACTGTACATAATGACCACACGATGAATTCGTCGTATTTTTATCAGGAGAAAAGACAAGAAAATGTTGAGTGAATATTTTTCGTGAGAAAAACGTCTCGAAAAAATTTCAATTGCAAGATTTTTCCCCTCGATCGTGTGATTTTCACGTTATGATGGAATTATTCATGATCAGTTGTTCCGCGTTTTTTGAATGTTAAAAACGTCACTAGATAATATTAACATTAAAATAAAACGTGACATACAAGTCGATAAAATGTTTCATCAAAGAAGAAAATTTTGAGCTTAAGGCCCGGGTGTACTATCGTTCGAACTTTATCACGATGTTTTTTTTCTGAAATTGTCAATTAAGTCCTGCATCATGCAGAAGTTTTGAAAAATTATGAATGAATAATGGAAAAAAAGTAGAAAAAATTCTCAATTTTTTCAAAGAGCATTTTTAATTTATATTCAGAATAAGTTGAATAACAAGAAATTGACAAATATATCTGATTTACGGTGATAAATGGCGGCCTGTCACCCAGTATCATGCAGGGGGAAGACTGATTTCGTAAATCATTTCCCACACTGCACAGAGACATTTATTACGGAAAAGGCTCTGAAAAAAGTTGTAATATTTTGGAGAATTTTTTAATCACACTTTTATCACATAAAAATGGCAGATGACTACATACCACTGTTTTGAAAATTGAGATACCTAGCTGTCACTTCCCATGAGGAGTTAGTGTTTTGTTATCCACCATGGAAAATGACAGCTAATAGATAATTTGCCACAGCGAATCAGATATTTGTAATTCCCACTTTTTTCAACTCATTCTGAATCTCAATTAAAAATGCTCTTTGAAAAAGTTCAGATTTTTTTCTATTTTTTCTATCATTCTGTCATAATTTTTGGGAATTTCTACATGATGCACCACTCAATTGACAATTTTGGAGTACGAAAGATAAAAAATCCAGATAACATTCGAAAGATAGTACACCCGGGCCTTAAGATAATCTTCTCGTTTAGGTTTAACAGTAGTTAGATTATTCGATTAAGTGAACGGAAAATTGTTGATAACTCCATGTCATTGAGAATCGTAATAACTAGGTAGAAAGCTCTATGCTTCCGTGGATATGATTATTCAACCCTGATGATGATCTCACGTCGTCCAAAAATTATTCACCTAAGCTAATGTTCCTTACATGACGTATTGAGAGAGCTCCAAGATATTTGGAGGCATTACTGAATTTGAGGATCACTAAAACTGTAAAAACATTACTTTTGAAAATACTAGCTGTTTATATATTGATTGTGATGATAGAATGTATCATAACAAATGAAAAAAAATATTCATTCTTTCACGGACTCTCGCTGTAAAAACAGAATGAAATTTTATCGCACCTGATGAAATTTATAATTCCAAGAAAAGTTTACGTGATTCCAACGCATTTGTGGGCCATCGTGGAATATGAAGAAACGATTTGCTTCTATTTCATTTAAAATAGAAGTAACTATTCACGTGTGAAAGAATTCGATAGGAAAACCTAACACTTCTGAAATTCTATGAAAATTCTATTGGAATTTCTAATAGTTTTTTGTCCATTTCTATTGACATTTGATTTTAAAAAAATTTATGAAGTGTTTCATGTCAAATCCGCCAATCCCTGACCCTAATCTGAACGAGAATTTTTTATAAATTGATTTTTATTAATTCAAATCGGTCGATTAGAACAACAGTACTTTTGAAAATGTAGAACAGTACTTTTTAAAATAGAAGTAACTGTTCACGTGTGAAAGAATTCGATAGGAAAACCTAATACTTCTGAAATTTACGAGAATTCTATTGGAATTTCTAATTGTTTTTTACCAATTTCTATTGTGATTTGATTTTAAAAAAGTATATGGGGGATTTCATGTCAAATCGGTCAGCCCCTGACCCTCGCCCTCTCAAAACACAAATGAGTTGATCTTTTTCTCAGCTCCCCAACTATCACCATCAGAATAATAAAATATCGACTGTTTGTCTTCAAACATAAAGATTCATAAGAAATTTTAATAACTCAATTTTGTGTCACAAAATAAACGTCCAATAATTCTCCAAAATTTTTCCGGAGACATATTTAGATGATTGAAAGGTATGTACGAGGAGTAATCGAATGAAAGTGGCGAGAGAATCAATTCTGTAATTTTTCCCTATTTGCGAGTGAAAAAGAATTACGTAATGTTCACTGTTAACATAGTAAATAACGAAATATTGAACAAAGCTGAAGAGAGCCATATCATCGGAGAGGTTTAATTCTGCAATGTAATTATAATGCCAACAGAGAATTTTCTATAAATGTTATATGTTAATATAACTCTAACGGACCAGATGTTTATATATTATTACGAACCACAAGATAAAATCAGAATATTTATCTAATAATGAAAAGAAGAAATAATAAAATGATGTTGACGTTGATTGTTTTTCAGTGATTTCTTTGCGGAATAGGGAACTTGCATGATTTTTTTTTCAATTTTCAATCTCAAGTTTCGAATGATTAATTTTTTGTTTGTGAATATAATTGATTGTCCAAAGCTGAAGATTTCGAATGCCGGGCCTTAACATAACATCCCTGTGTCACTTCGTTACGTCGTCGAAATAATATATTTCAAAAACGTCTGATGTTCGATTAATTATTACAAAACATCTAGGCAATATTTCTCCATAATTCTTTTCCTTTAGTAACATAGAATGGAAGAATCGGCAAATTAGGGAAAACTCCATGCAAGTTCCCCATTCGAAACGATCTAAAATCCCCCAGTAAATGCGACCGCATCAGGATTTCTCTTGACAAAACGGCTCCAAATGCATCAAAAAGGACCTAAAAATCCCAAATGTGGACGATAACACTCGCTTTGTTTCAGAATATCCTTATGTGTGTTCTCGAGCAAACGAATTGATAAATGATCGAGTATAATTAACTAACACGTGACGTTCTCGTCTGATAATGGTTTCCCATTGGTAGCCTTTACAGTCAATAAGTAATGAGGGATCGGGAACATCTGTGGATCCTTCATCACCACTACCACCAGTATTAAAACAAGCAAAGTCATTTTCCGATGTTGTAACGACTAATCTCGATGATACTCTTCACTCTCAAACATTGCCAAAGTCTAAAACTAAAAACACGACAAAACGTAGTGTAGCATTTGCAACTCTTCCAAGTCCTTACAAAAAAAATGACTGTAATGTTACGCCAATTGTCAATTACTCGACACATCCTGCATTGAGTGAATATCGTGTTCCTTCTGGGGATGATTTTTGTAAAAAATCATCGAGTATTGAGGGTGGAATAAATACAACGCGGTCTCGGCTGCCACCAACGCCACTCACAAGCCCCGGATCCACTGGGAAAATTGGTACACCCACTTCACTTAACAATAGACAGATTGCACGCTCTGTTCATGGACAAGGGCTGATTGAGGTGGGTTTCAATGGCATGCAACTACTACTAACGATCTAATCTATTAGATTTTATTTTCGTGATTTTTAATGGATGAAGTGACGGTTCGAGCTTCTTTCTCTGATTTTCTCGGCTTATCTGCACGCAGTAAACACGTGAAAATACGGATGAGATATTTATGAACACATGTTGATTTTTTATGGATTTGAAGTTATATTTTTGCGATCGCTTTTGGCCAATGTAAAATTATGTTTTCGTATTTAGCCGTCACCTACGCCGTCTCCAACGCCGGCCCCACCTTTGAAAATGTCTGTCAGTGATCGGAAGCGATTGTTTGAGAATGCTATGGAAGAACATCTCAAACCATCTCCAAAAACAGGTATTTATTCCAGGCGAAATGTCTTTTTTTTACTCTTCTGGAGGATACGTGTGTGAAACTATTCGATGGAAAAAAAATCAATTCTCCAGATTTTGCTTTTAATTTGATTTGGAATTGTACTGGATATTTTCTTTGTGTTCTGTCAATTTTCTGTTGAAAACTCCGCACAATTTCCTATTTCCAGCTGTTAAATTTTCATATTACGATAAATGATTTGCTCATGTTCTAATTCCTATGTTCACTGAATAATAGTCGCTCAGTCCTTCTGTAACACACTTCGAAAAAATAATTAAAAATTCTGACCGGTATTTTTATTTAAGGCCCGGGTGTACTATCTTTCGAATGTTATCTGGATTTTTTTTATCTTTCGTAATCCCAAAATGCCAATTGAGTGGTACATCATGTAGAAATTCCCAAAAATTATGATAGAATGATTTTAAAAAATTGAAAAAATTCTGAACTTTTTCAAAGAGCGTTTTTAATTGAGATTCAGAATGAGTTGAAAAAAGTGGAAATTACAAATATCTGATTCGCTGTGGCAAATTATCTATTAGCTGTCATTTTCCATGGTGGATAACAAAACACTAACTCCTCATGGGAAGTGACAGCTAGGTATCTCAATTTTCAAAACAGTGGTATGTAGTCATCTGCCATTTTTATGTGATAAAAGTGTGATTAAAAAATTCTCCAAAATATTACAACTTTTTTCAAAGAGCCTTTTCCGTAATAAATGTCTCTGTGCAGTGTGGGAAAAGATTAACGAAATCAGTCTTCCCCCTGCATGATACTGGGTGACAGGCCGCCATTTGTCACCGTAAATCAGATACATTATTCAATTTCTTGTTATTCAACTTATTCTGAATATAAATTAGAAATGCTCTTTGAAAAAATTAAGAATTTTTTCTACTTTTTTTTATTCTTCATTCATAATTTTTCAAAACTTCTGCATGATGCAGGACTTAATTGACAATTTCAGACCCCTTTCAACATTTTTCAATTTTTTTTCAGAAAAAGTATTTAGTTTCCTCAGCCAAGATGAAGTAGAGAAAATGAAAGCTGAAGAAGGTAATCTAATCCACGAATAAGCCAATAACAATAATTATTCACTACAAATTTCCTGACATCTTTCGTAACATCCTGTTCTTCTATTCTGCAACAGAGAAAAAAATAGCGACACTTACGAGGGACGAGCTGAAGTCGTGGGCACAGATTGACGAAATGGAGGGCATGGATGAGTCCGAAGACGCCTTGGAGGACCAGGATAACAGGCGACCTAAGTAAGAGACTGAGCGACTGAGACAATCATTCATTTTTTGCGCACATTTTTTTGGTTTTTCCATGCACTAGACGTATTTTACCATTTTCAGTCACCGCATAGGCATTGTTAATGGTTTCCTTCTACCTCCTTCATCACCTCTTTGTATACATAAAGCTATGTATTTCAATATTGTTCTTGCAATTTATGAGAATGGGTTTTTTTCATTCCTGCACACGTGAAAACATTCAGTAGAAAATTCAGGGCATTCCCTTGAAAATTCTACTGGCTTTCTGTTTAGAATTTTCTTTATTTTCCAATGAGTATTAAAAAATTCTTAATGAATAATTGGAAAATAAATTATTCATACGAAAATAAAAATTATTAACTCTTCTGTTAAATATCGCATGGAAAGTCCGCATAATTTTCAACGGAAATTGGTAAAAAGTCTCCAAAGAATCGATTTCCGAAGTTTTTAATTAGAATTTGAACAGAAATTTCGTAGAAATTCCAAGGGAAAGCGCTAGCTTTTTTCTATTAAAATATTTCAGACGAGTGAGCTGCTAAGTCTGGGCTAAAACAGTATTTTGGCGATTTGACAAGCTGAAAAATTGCATGTTTTTCTTTTGCATTTCTCCAATTATGAGTGCCGTAAATTAATTAAAAAATGCCTCATTGTCTTACGCTTCGCTGATAGTACGGGCAATTCTTGTGTTTCGCTTAGTCACATCGCTCTCAATTTCAAGGGACCATTATCATCAGTATGCCATCATCATTCGTTTTTTAATAAAAAAAATCTACGAAGAACACAGTTTCATGTCTTCTATTATGAAATTGAATTTAATGTAAATAAGCAGATAATTGTGTACTCACTAGGTAGTGAAATTGACAAAATTGTATTGCCGTGGTGTAATAATTAGGAGAACAGCAAAATCTTTCTATTTTTGTGCAATAGGACTGATGTGTGTATTGAATTCTGCTTTCTACGGCTTTTGTATCCGATTGACGCAATAAATTTTTCATGTAAAAATTGACTTCATACTTGAATTAGTTAGTACGCAATTTACTCATTGACTTGCAGTAGTCGATTGAGCTCGCGAAGTTCAATACCTTCGTTAAAGGGAATACCGGGTATCGTCAGGACCGCCAAGGCAGAACGACGGTTTAAAGAAAAACTCATTCAAGAGGTAAGCAACTAACATTTTAATTCACTTATGAGAACATTCCAGAGAGAATGCTTTTGTGTTTGATGAAAAAATTATTTAAGAAAGTATTTAACAGGAAAAAATAAATAGATTTGAATTTTTTTATTTAATATTTTCTCTTGATTTTTTTCTGGATCACATTTTAAAGTGCAGGGAAGAAAATTTATTCATTTAGGAATTTCTTATAGAAAAAATATCAAGAAAATTGATTGTATAGCGAAGTCTATTGATTTTTTCCTGTAAAATATTTCCTATGAATGTTTCAATTTCATAAAAACGCTAAAGTTACTGATTTTAATTAATTTTAATTTTTTAATTTTATAAAATTATTGTATTATTATCCGTTTCTTCTTACAAACTGTGAACCGTTCCTAACAATTATTTCCGAATAGATTTCGATTTTTCCATGTAATATATTCTGTTGATTTTTTCTACATCACATTCCAAAGTGCAAGGAATTTTATTCATTTAGAATTTTCTTACAGAAAAGCTCACGAGAATAGATTGTACAACAGAATTTATTGACTTTGTGCTGACAAATATTTCCTGTGAATTTTTTTCTTCAAGAAAAACTCAATAATTCAGCAGAATTTCCATCCAATAATTGTCTCGTCCATTTCTTCTTACGAAATGCTGACTTTTCACAAAATTGTTGTGAACTCCACAAAGTATAACATCAAAAAATGCTTCGTGCAGCTTTTTGTTCTGTCTTTTTTGTTCCTATAAATTTTGCATTTGAAGTCATATAAAATTCACTGGAGAAACCCCAGGATTTTTTGCTGGAATTTAGAAAAAATCATGCCTTCTTAAAAATTCACTGAAAATCCCATCATCGATAACAAATCGTTCCTTAAAATTACATTAATTTCAGGGATTGATATCGGATGACGACGAAGAGAGCGGTTTATCCCCAGCGGAGCAGAGGGCTCTTAGAGCGGAAAAACGTGCGGCCTGGAGGCAGGCGAGGTTGAAATCCCTTGAACAAGTAAGTTGTTCAAACTAATATTTATATTTACGTAACTTAAATTTCGAAGATGAAGAACTGAAATAAATTCCAAAGGGAAGTTGAGATGAATAAAAATATTCTGGTCGAGTTCGTGTTTCAATAATTAGTCTAGTATTATCGACAATAATCAATTCAGAAAATGAATTTTTCGAGATTAGACAGAATATTAAAATGTAGAAAAAAATCTAGAAAAATTATTGAAAAATGCATTAAATTTTTTGCCTAATGCAAAAATTATCGTCAGTGTTAAACTTTTGTGATGAATAATTTATGTTCCTGGGTACCCCGAATGTACAGAATGCCCTAAACGAGCAAATGTTGTTTAAGAAAATAATTCAGCAGCGAAGTGGTAAAACGGTACAAGTTAACTTTGACTATTGACGAGTTTTCAATAAATATCTCGGAATCTAAGGGAGATGGCAGAATTTTTATTATAACCTTTATTGTAGAGCCGATTAAGAGCTACAACAAATGTCATTACGAAAATTTCGCTATCTCCCTTAGATTCGGAAATATTCCTCGAAAACTAAACTGGGAGATGAGTCGACTTAAACCGGTTTACCACTTCACTACTGAATTGTAAAGAGAACATCCTGAATTAATGTTTTACTCTTATCGAAGTTATAATTCATATAAAAAATTATCAATGATAAATAACTTCTTCCGTCATTTTAAATTAATTTTTCCTCACTTAAATAACACCGAAACCCACGAATTCCATTTATCATTTATGTTTTATAATTATTCCACCCTCTGTAGGACGCACTTCAAGCGCAAATGGTGATAAAGAAAATGAACGAGATTATGGACACATCAGGGACAAAAGCGGACGAGATTTCAGCAGCACCCTACCCTCAAGTGGCGCCCACAGAAGCAGAAAAGATAAGTGAGGTAATAAAAAAAATCCAACAAAAACTACTACTCAATTTTTTCCATTGATAAACGAAAATTTTAATATTTTTTTCCACTTTTACGTAATAAATTAACCCAATATTTTTTAATTGTCAGGAGTCTCAAGACTCGACACGTTACTAATTGCTCGTTTTTATAATTTATTTCAAAGTAATTCTTCACTTAATCCGGGAGAAACGACTTATACAATAAAAAAAATGCTGTCATGTCGGTAATTAACAAATTCACACAGGGCATCTCGTATCTGTTTTTTTTGTTCCTGAAAATATTATAGTTCGCTACATTACGGCCTTCGAGTGCGGATTTTCCTAAGCTTGCCGTGCGCAGCAAAGTGGGACCGCCAAAGGCCGTACGCGAATCAGAAAAAGTTGTCGACGAGAAGGTAACTCGTCGCACTGAGGAATACGTCGATGAGATCACTGGTGAACGGCGTGTACGAACCGTTGAATACGTCGAGAAGCTCATTGAGCGGGAGGTACTAATAAATGCCTAGAAAAGAAAAAAACGCTATGAGAAAGTTCATCATTCACAGGGAATGAAATTTCATGCACCACTTCATGTATAAAAAAATCTGTTTCCTATGTTGCGGAGTAATTATCACCGTGTAGAAACCTGCAGGCGAAATTACATGGACAAATTGAAGGTTTCCACGGACGAAAAAATTTAATAGAAAAACTAAAAATATCAAATTCGTTGGAAAATTCTATTGAATTTCTATCGAACTGTTCTATTAATTTTTGGCTGATTCTATTGAAATGTTCAATAGAAAATATTCAGTAGAAAAAGTCAATAGAATTCAATTTTTCTATATAACTTATTCTATTGAGATATTTTCTATAGAATTTCTTCGGCTAAAATTTTCTAAGTTTTTTCGTTTGACTTTCTTGATGAGAAGAAAAGAAAAATGGAATGAAAAAAAATTGGAAAATTTGAGTCGAGCAAATTCTATAGAAAATATATGAAAAGAATAACGTATATAGAAAAATCGAATTCTGTTGACTTTTTGTATTGAATGTTTTCTATTGAACATGTCAATAGAATCAGCCAAAAAGTAATAGAAAGTTTAATAGAAATTCAATAGAATTTTCCGACGAATTCAATGGGTTTTTCTATTAAATTTTTTCGTGCGTGTCATGTCAAAATATCCGCGATGTTATATCCAGCGTCGAAATATCCGCATAATTTTTCTGTACGAATTATTCTATTGAAATATTTTTAATCGAATTTCGTCGGCTCAAATTTTCTAAATTTTTGCGTTTGATTTTCTTAATGAGTAGAAGAGAAAAATAGAATAAAAACGACTTGGACAATTTAAGCTGAAGAAATTCTGTAGAAAATTTCTAAAGAGAATAAGAAAAATAGAAAAATCGAATTCTATTGACTTTTTCTATTCAACATTTTCTATTAAATTTCAATTTAATTTCTCTGGGACTTTCACCGCAGTTGTTGGATTATGCGTTAATTTTTAAAAGAACTTTTTTCACCTCATTTTTATTCAATTAAGAAATTAACGATCAAAGAAAATTCTTGAACTCTTATGACCGTTTTCGTTAAACCTGATGATATCTCAGAATCTAAGGGAGATATCGAAATTTTCGTAATAACCTTTTTTGTAGAGCGCATTGAGAGTCATAAAAAAGGTCATGAGGAAAATTCCGCTATCTCCCTTAGATTCGGAGATATTCCTCGAGAACTCAGATGAGAGTTGAGTTCACTGATGTTGGCACGTCACGAAAATGAAGGATAAATTCCATAAGGATATTTCGGCGCCGGATATTCTCCAACGATATTTTTTGTAAGATATTTTGACGTGTCGCCCAGAAAAAAAATCCGTTGAAGCACAAGTTTTGCGGCAAAAAGAGAATTCGCGGCGATTTTCTTGCATGGACACACAGCGGCACTGCTTACTTGCATGATTAATGACTGAATGACTCTAATTTATTGACTATAATTGTATTAATATTATTGTAATACTTACTTTTACAAGATGCCACCACATACGCCTGGAATGAAATTTGCAATGCCTTGAGTCTTCACTTCACTCTCACAATATAATCACTGAACAAAAAACCTCACACGCCTCTACATTTGTATGGTCTTACTCATGCCCGCACTAATGTTGTAAGTTCACCAGAAGTAATCAATATATGAGTACTAACAATAATTACATGTAATTGTTTTGACGTGTACATATATGTAATGATTTTTTGGTTCACCGATTTTTCTTCCCCGATAAAACTTCCTCGATTTTTTTTCCTTCAAAATTTTCCTCGAACCATTTCTTCCTCAAAATGCATCTTAGCACTAATTTTTTCCCCATCGATTTTCTTCCAATTTCCCCAGTCAATGGCATTTAGGTAAAAAAAATTATTCAATATTCAATTTTCATTAATAATAGTCCTCAGTGCGTGGGTGGGATATTTCCAATAAACGAAATAAAATGCTCCTGCAGGTGTTGATAATAACGTTGAGAGGGAATAATCCTTTGTATGAATCAAAGTAGCTCTACCCTTACGGTAAATTCAAAGATTATTGAAAACTGCAAAAAAATTGCAGAAAATTCGATTAAATTCGGAATTCCAATTTTTTTCTCAATTTAATTATCGTTTTGGTTTTTCAACGAAGAAATGTTTAAAAATCAGGATTTAACCTAGTGTCTTATGTGAAAATGAACATTTCCATTGTAATCAAAGATTAAAATCTGCATTTTTTTTCATTAGATGTGAAAAATAAATTTTTTTCACACCTCATAAAAAATAATCCACCGTTTTGCAAACAAGTTTTATTATTTATTTATAAGAGGGAAACATGAAAAAGTAATAAAAGACATGAAAGAGTAATAAAAATGGAAAAAATTATGAAGATGGAAAAACAATCGAGATAACATTTGAAAGATAATCCACCCGGGCCTTAAAAAACTACTTTGATCTCAAGTCCCGGCCTCAATGAATTTTCCAATACTCTTTTTTTTATAAATAAAATTCTGTAGCGAAATGGTAAAGCGGTTTAAGTCAACTTATCCCGCAGTTCATTTTTTGAGGAATATTTCCGAACCTAAGGAAGATAGCGAAATTTTCGTAATGACATTTATTGTAGCCCTCAATCGGATCTACAAAAAAGTTTATAACAAAAATTCTGCCATCTCCCTTAGATTCCGAGATATTTATTGAAAACTGGTGAATAGTCAAAATTGACTTAAACCGTTTTACCACTTCGCTACTGAATTAATGAAGGAACACGAAAGAATAATAAAAATGGAAAAAACTAGTGCTAGCATGAGTTTTCGAGAAAGAATCATCGGGGAAATTTTATCGGCTAAGAAAAGAACTATTTTCCATGGTCCCAATTGTTCACAATAATCCAAATAACCCATTTGATTTTCTCTTCCTCAAATTCAGGTGGAAACGTTGAGAGAAAAAATCATATCCTTGGAGTTGAGTAATACCGAAGAAGACGCCGATAACGGAAAACTTGGGACCTGTGCAAGTGATGCTGAGAGTGAGAGTGAAGGTATTACAAGACAAGATTCTATAAACGCAGCTGTTGAGAGTTCAGAGTCATTTATTTGTACGAGTCCAACATCAGAGAATGCTCCGAACATTGGAAAAACAGGGACTAATGGTGGAAATGCGAAGCGGAAGAAACGAAAGCGTTCGAAGCGTGGACGCAACTGAAAGTCTAAACATTCGAGGTGCATTATTGGTGCGATACTTCGTGTGAATGCGTGCAGCGAGTTATATTAATTAGAAATTTTATGATCCAAGTAATGCCCAGAGGTGAGAGATAAGAGGGGAATGATAATAATGATGAAACAAAAATTAAGGTTGACGAGTGCGAGCAGGCGATAGGAGATGCGGCAATAGCGTGTAATTATTGCATCCAGATGTATGAAGAGAAAAATGTTAAACTGAAGTAATTAAAGTTATATTGAGCATACCACAGGGAGTCGGATTAATCCTGCCATTTGACTGTATTTTATGTTCATTATGAAGAAACTTGTTTGAGAACTCTCTAGTTGGAGAGCTCGAATTCGACGGATTTTCCCTGCAAATGACGTTTTCATAACAGAAAATAAGTAATGAAGACGAACAACTACACATTCCTTACGCTGACGTGAACTTGTCAACGATTTTTGTAAATTAATTGATCTTGCCCGATGTCGTTTAGTGCGAAATGCAGCAATGGAACGTAAACATAAGTCCAAAAGTGATACGGGGATTCCCAGTAAAATCAGAGGAGCGCTGAAATGATCTAAATGAGAGGGGGAGAATGAGAAATACGAAATGTTGAACTTCATTAGAGGATTTAAAATCGATGAAGTAGCTAGATGAATAAAAAATGAGTTGTAGACCTGAAAGAATATATGAATGAGGAAAAAACAATAATTTGAAGCGGAGAAAATGAAGAGATGAATAATTAAGTGAGGGAAAAGTGGAATATCGTCCAAATCCCCAATGACTGAACGCTAGGGCCAACAGATGGACGGTGGATGACCAATACATGGACGGTCTGGAGGAATATAGAATTTTCATCCAGTTTGTACAAACGTGAATTTTTTTTATTGAATGTGAAGAAATACAAGGCCAAATAGATTCTTAATCTTCGGGATGTGATTCTCCTCCTGAAAATATTGTGCTATTTCCCACATCTGACTCTTTCGGAAGAGAACTTCTTTTTTTTCTCCACGACACTTTGTCACTGATGCTTAGCAAATTGCAGCGCCACGCCACCCAACACTGTACCTCCCGAATATTTTATTTTTTTCCTTGCTGTAATGTTGATATTTCGAGAAAAAAAACTTCATCACATAATTATGCATGAGTGTTATTATTGATAACGATAATTGTCCGTACAGTTTTCATTCTATTATTTATAGAATATTCAGTAAAATGTGAAATCGTCCAGGTATTGGCCTGTTCCCCCTGCACCTTCCCATGCTTTCACTCATTAACTGAAAAGTCTGATCCTCAATCAAAAATTGATACAATTATGAAAAAAATTGTTTTTATAGTTTTTTTAAATTCTATTCGTCTATTTCACGATTTTCTGGAGAAATGGACATCCCAAATTATGTAAAATATAATAATGATTATTTTTCAACTCCCTCTCCCCATTTGACGTATTTAATATGATTTATTGGAACATGAATCGTAGGGATAGCTATCCTCTGAAGCTAATCCCATCCGCAGATGAAAGAAATGAGAGGAAGTTGTCATTTGTTCTCTCGAAAATAGTCTAATCATGAGGCAAATTATAGGTAACGAGATGCATCAACCTTTATAGATTAAGAAAACTTTATTTAGTTGAGAATAAAAAATGGCAAATTATAGGTAACGAGATGCATCAACCTTTATAGATTAAGAAAACTTTATTTAGTTGAGAATAAAAAAAATATCAATTGTAATAGTAAATTTCTCCAGTCTTACGAGAAGAGGTCCACCGTAATTGATTCAAATTAAAGATGAAATTGTAAATTAATTGTAAGAGAATTGTCGCAGAATCTGTGTATTGGAGTAAATGACAGTACACGTGTATTATTTCTCACAGGTTAAGGGTATAAATGCAAAAGACAATAAGAAGAGGCTTAAGTTTTTACTGCGAAACACTGATAGAGTAGTAAAAACACAACATTAATATGCAGTATATGGATTATTTAACTGGGATGAGCAACTCAACTATGATTGGCATCAAATTAAGCTAGAATTCAGCAGCGAAGCTGCAAAATGGTTCAAGCTGATGTTGACTATTGGCCAGTTTTCAGTGAATATCTCGAAATCTAAGGCAGGTAGCAAAATTTTTATCATGACCTTTTTTGTAGAGGGAATTGAGCGCTACAAAAAAGGTTATTACGAAAATTGCGCTATCTCCCTTAGATTCGGAGATATTTCTCGAAAACTCAGCTAAGAGCTGTCGACTTGAATCGTTTTACTTCTGAATTACATTGTGCTTTTCCAATAATTAATCATTTGTATTGCTCATGTAGCGTCGCCTTGGAAAGAACTACTAATAGTATTACATGGGGGAGCCTGGGGCAAAATGAAACAGACGCAAGTCAAGGAAAAAAAAATTTATCAACAATTTTTTAAAAATAACTTTGTCTGATTATTGGGAATACTGATGAGAATAATAATTTTCCATTCAGTGGAATGGAAAATTATCGAGAAGTTTTGACGGGAGAAGATTTTGTCAATGGATTAATTGAAAAGAAAATGAAACAGCAAAATCGCATGTTCTTTTCTACCGAATAGAAGATTATTATTCTCATCAGGACTCCCAATAATAAAAAAAGTTGATTAAAAAATTGTTTTTTCTTGAATCGCGTCAAATATTCGTTTTCGGCTGTTCCATTCTGCCCCACTCTCCCCTATTTTTTTCAATTACGGCTATAGATGTTGTCGGACGAAACAGGTTCTTCGTGAATATGATTTGTGCGTGTGCTCGAAAGTTAATTAATCAATCATATGTCTGAGCGATGGGACCAGCGAGTAAAAATGTCCTTTTGATGGACTCATCCAGTTATTTATCTCACAGGGAAGATGATTTTTCCGTTTAATCGAATTTATGTATTTTTTTCTATGTAATTTCACATTTTTTATAATGCCATTGTTTTGTCCATTTTCCCATTACTTTTCTTTCAATGCGAATCGCCCATAGAACTCTCACTCATTGTCACAAGTTCCTCACGAGAGGAAGGGGGCTACAGTAACAGTATACAAATCAATTGCACCGTGCTTGATAACGATTCTCCATTAATACGAATATAAAATAATACAAAAAATGTATTTACAAATATCATTATTACGAAGAATGAATTATGCTGTGGACAGGAGAAGGATGAAGAATAAATTAGTTAATGGATAATGCGGACACTGAATTTATCGAGTATTTAATTTTTCTCTAGGTTTTGATGGAAAAAATACAAAAAAATATATATATATATATTTATTACTGTCAGCTATATTCTTCAATGAGCAATATTTATACGTTTTATAATGCTATACGTGTATTTGTATGCGGAAATATCATGTAGACGAATATTCATTAAAGGAAAACGAATGAATACTTGTTATACTTTGTCCTCAGTGTTTTATTCAGATTCAGTTGATTTTAGTAAACGCCTCCTACTTCTTTGGTGCGATGATGCCTTCCAGTTGAGTCTGAAATGAGGGAAGAGGACGGAATTTTCAGTTGTCGGGGATATATTTTTGTCTCGTTTCTAGCATTTATTTTTAATGAGGACTCATTGAGTTCTCTAGTGTCGTAATTAATTGAGGTGAGGAATCAAATTCCACTAGGCGATGGGAAATGATTTTATTACGGGATAATTCTAGTACTTTGGCTATTTTTTCTCACAACATTTTAAAAACATTTTAACAGTCTGAAAGAAGATTGAAAAATTTATTTTTGGAGGAAGATTGTTGCAATAATTGAAAAATTGCAATTTTTGAAAATTACGAGCTTTTTCATAAATAATTTACAAACAATCAATTTTTCACTATAAAAATCAGTTGTTCGTAATCGTAACAAATTCATTCATATTCAAAATTTGAAGAAATTGACCTAAAAAAATTAATTTTCCGAAAGTTTAAACAATGTCAATTATTTATTTATAAACAACGAATGTTTAAAGAATAATAATTCTGCGCAAAATGTAATTTCAATGACGCTGAATATTCATGATTTTTTTCAAATTTTTCTCACGCAATTGGCAAATGAATTGACAAATTTGGATATCCTTAAGTACATTTAGGTTCTAGCTGAGTTTTCAATGAATATCTCCGAATCTAAGGGAGATACCAAAATTTTTGTAATGACCTTTTTTGCAGCTATTGTTACGCCCCACAAAAAAGGTCATGACAAAAATCTTGCTACCTGCCTTAGATTCCGAGATATTCACAGAAAACTGACCAATAGTCAAAATAAACTTGAAACGATCGTGAGGGACGAGGATATATTCATGTTTGTCTCGTTCGTGAACGATGTAGAACACTCGAGACGTTTTATATGAATTTTGAAATGATAATTCGTTGTGGCTCGCGCCACCCAAACTGCTACGAAAATGGGAAATGCAATCCAGATTGTTGTGCATTCAAAAATGCATACTTTCAGCTGTTGATTGGTTTTCTTGAGGAATTGAATCTCTTCCGCATGTTTTTTTTCTTCGGCTTCCCGCAGCTCGGCGGCTCGTCTCTCAGACTGTTCGAATTTTTGTCTCAATTCAGTGACAGCTTTTTCTAGTTCAGTCTTCTGCGCTCGTAACTCATCCGCAGCGGTTATCAGATCTTCCTTACCTTGTTCAGTCTATTCGAAGAGAAAGGGGTGTGTTACATAGTTGAACTTATGTGATGATAAAATGTTTTTCACCTGGAGAGCTTTGCGCATCCCGAAAGCGATACTACTCTGATAAAGTGTCTGATAAGCAGCCATCGTCATTTTTATTTCGTCTCTCACTCGGAGGAGAAGCAATCCACGTTCGGCGCAGTTGACTGTCACTTGGCGTATTATTTCATCTGAAAGTAAAATTATGTTACGTCCAACGTCTTTTCCTTCCAATTTACATATCCGTGTTTTCGCCAATTATTGGTATGGTTTTGTATTCTTGAAAGTTTATTTCAAAATACGAAAAAAGAGAATTTATTTTTGCAAAAACTAAAAATTTCATAAAAAATTCAAAAAAATAAAAGACAGACGCAGTGAGCATAATACAATTGAAAAAAGGAGAACGATTTTTTATGGCTTTTTAATGAGAAAAAAACATCAGGCGCCGCAACAGAATCACAATTTTTCAAGATAAAAAATCATACTAATAATTAGCGAAAACACCCATGTGAACTTTGTTCTTTCCAAGAATATAATTTTTTTTAAACATTTCATTTTTATGAACAATTAAAGGAAATTGTTTAAACTGTCGAAATTTCAGGTAGCATTATGAATATGGACAAATTTATTACGATATCGGAAAAAATATTTTGATGAAAAAATCATTATTTATAAATTATTTATGAGAAAACTCGTAATCTCGAAATGCTTCCTCATGGGTGCAAATGGAGAATCAAATTTAAATTTAAACCTTCGAATTTCGAATATTGAAATTACCACAAAATATTTGATAACCTAGGGTGAAATGAGGTTTAGATGAGAGCTCTGATTTAGCTGTAATGTAGGAAAAAATATCGACGGAAAAATCGCTCAAAGTACTTGGATATCCTTAAATAACACAAGTCGCAATTTTACCAAAACACTGTGAATACAATTCCCTCCGAACCGGGCAGATACCAGTTTCTCGAGCTTGTCTCTGCTGCAACCTCATATCCAACTGCTCTTGTAGATTAATTACATCCAATCTGGTTGCGGGTGTACTTGAAACCTTCGAATATTATTGAACAGTGATTCAGTCAGTGAACAGTCTTTTGCGTGATTTCATAAATTTTTGGCATGATTTCGAAGGAAGAAAAATTAGAAAGAAGTGGAAATTTCCTCCAGAAATACAGATTAAAAAATTAAAAATGTTTTACCTCTTCCAAAATACACAATAAGGAACTTACATGATTTTTTTTCAATTCTTGCTTTCGAACGGATGGAATTGAATCTATTTCTTTCAAATGTAGGTATTATTGAGCCCTATCGATCACCATTAATTAAAATTCAATTCCCCGATTTTTTTTTTCAATTTTCGAATTTTTTAGAAATTCGGTTGTCCCACGATAACAAAAAAAATGTTCTGAATTGATTGATTGATGGATTAAAAAATTTGTTTGGATGTCCTTTTGACCGAGTTCGAAGATGAAGGCGATAGCAATAATCGTTATTTTGATTTATTTGAAATTTTGCAAAAATTTTGCATTTTTGAAAATCAGAATTCCGGGGATATCTTTGAATATCATGCTTCAAGTGTATTCAATCATAGCTTGAAATGTTTGTTTCAATGCCATTAAGTCGAAGATAAAAGATGATTACGATAGCTATATTGGTTGATTTGATTTTTATGATGATTGTTGACATTTTCGAATTTTTCATGAATTTCCCTGAAAGTGAGCTTTCCAAGGGTTTCTTCAAATGTGATATTTCAAATTCATTCAAGTATGTATAAATGAAATTTTTCTATTAATATTTTATAGAAGGGCTGAGGGGAGAGGTTGAGCCGTAATGGTGATGATAACATTAAACTAAGTTGAAAATCTGACAAAATTAGCTGAAAAGAATCTTATTCAATTCAACAAAATGAAATAAACAATGAATTATACAGGATAGAACGAAATAATATGCAAATATTTTTTAAAAAGTCAAAAGTGTCGATTTTACCCCACCCTCCCCTATCGCCCATTGGCATTCACCTGTTGAGTCCAAATTTGTCCCTCTTCTTCCCACTCTTTCGGTGGCAAAATTCCATTGAGAATTTCCACAGTCTCACGGCGAACCTCGACTGTTGGCGGTGAAGCCTGGGCTTTGCAGGCTACACCAATTTTCACTGGGGCTGTGTCCTTTACAACTTTCTCCGGATGAGTTGAAACGAGTACGGGGTTGTCGTACTTCACCAATGTATTCATGGCAGGAATCGTTCGTTCTTGCACTGCCATTGCCATTTTTATGAATTATCCTATTTGATTTAAATTATGTTGGGAACAGCGGAGAAAATAGGAAGCGGATTAGGGTGTTATTCAATTAAATATTCAGGTTTCAGGTTCATCAGGAAGAAAAACAAGCGACTGCTATGGATACCTGTATCGATCTAACAAATTTCGTATTCGGGAAAAGAACAGTTGGAAGTTGAAGCCCGCGGGAGTAATATTTTTGGAACGTGATTTTGGTTGTTTTTTCTCATTTGGACTCTTTCTCTGACCCTGATCATCGCCAGAAGTCGATTTGGATTTTTATAATATCGACAGAAACTTTGAAACGTCTGAATTTGAATTTTGATATTGAACCGTTAAAAAACATTTTAAAAATCTGAAAAAAAAAATAGAAAGTTTACTTTTTGAGGAAGATTGATGAAATAATTTAAAAACTGCTATTTTTGAAAATTACGAGCATTTTCTATAAATTAATAAAAATAATATAAAATGAAAAATCATTTGTTCGGAATCGTAACAAATTTATTCATATTCAGAATTTTAGCAGAAATCTATTTCATACCTAAAAAAATTAGATTTTGAAAGCTTAAACAGCTGTAATTATTTATTTATAGACAACGAATTAAAAAAAAAAGTTCTGTGCAAAATGTAATTTACAAGACGCTGAATATTCCTGATTTTGAAAAAAATTTCACTCACAATTTAATTAACAAATTTGATGATTGAAGATGGCTGAATCTACTCCCATATACAAATAGAAATAACTATCAAATTTAACTTAATGCAATCGTAAAATATCTCAAAATATTTAATAATTTTTTTCCATAGATATAAAATGATAAACTTTCTCTTTTACATGATATCACATAAAAATCTAAGACTACAATTCTGTATGGCGTTCGAGAATCCTTGACTCGATATCGGCGTGCAATTTTTCAACAGTTCGTGCGTGTTTCTTTATATTCTGTTTTGTTGAGTTATCAGCATCGTAGTCTTTTCCATTTCGGGCTGCCTCTAGAGCTGCCTCTGTATGTAAATGACGCAGCTTCAATAATCTAGTTTCATAGTGACGAAGTTCCTCCTGAAAACAGTTTATTATTATTATTATTATTATTATTATTATTATTATCATTATTATCATTATTATCATTATTATCATTATTATTATTATTATCATTATTATTATTATCATTATTATTATTATTATCATTATCATTATTATCATTATTATTATCATTATTATTATTATTATTATTATTATTATTATTATTATTATTATTATTATTATTATTATTATTATTATTATTATTATTATTATTATTATTATTATTATTATTATTATTATTATTATTATTATTATTATTATTATTATTATTATTATTATTATTATTATTATTATTATTATTATTATTATTATTATTATTATTATTATTATTATTATTATTATTATTATTATTATTATTATTATCATTATTATTATTATTATTATCATTATTATTATTATTATTATAGTGAAAAGGAATATCTTGTATTTGAGAATATCCAAGTACTTTGGTTGTTTTAAAAAAATATTTTTCATTATTTGTAATTGAATTTTACCCTACGTTTTCGAAAATTCTGTCATAATTTTATTACTTGAATTTTGAAAGTCTAACGTTAAATATTCATTTTTATAAAACTGAAAAAAAATTATTGACAGAGCAACTGAAAAATTGGATTTTCTGCAGACTCCCATTTACTTTCTTTTCTCATAGATAATGTAATGTAATATATTACATTCATACATTACTGTACGAATATTCAATTTTCTACCGTAAAAATATTTTTCTTTGAAATACAATACACGATAAATTCGATCTTTGTTATAATGCGATATTTTTAATAATCACCTTTAATGAAGCGAGTTCATCTTTGGTGAATTGTGCTTTTTTTGCGATTCTCCATAAGCCCTGAACTTTCGGTTCCACAAATTCCTGATGATTTTTGCCCTGCGCAGTCAGCCTATCAAGATTATCGTATCCACTCTTTATTTCGATGTGTTTTTCTCTGATAAAATACAAGAAAGATTAATAATGGAAGCATAGTTGTGCGAGAAAATTCAAGGGGTAACATTATATATCGAAAAGTAATTAATCTCCTCAATTTACCTGAGTAAGTTTGCTGTGGCGATGTAATCAACCTTTTTGGGGTATACTGAATTCGATTCTTCCTCTTTGTGGTCAATTTCGTTCCAACTTTCGTGCTCCTCATCCACGCTATCTGCAAAGTCACATCCTTATTATTTAATTTTTCAACAAAGACATATTTCATGGAGTAGTGAATCTCCCCCTAAAATCACTATTATTTTCCATTTGTGCAGAATTCTGCCAGAGAATGCAAGTCGTTTAGTGTCAAAAAAGTCATATTTTTTTTAATGGACGCATCAATCGATAATTGATTACTCATTACTCATCAATTACTCATTTTGTCAAGGGAGAATTGATGTTTCAATAAAAATCACTAGTATTTGCTATTTTATGCAGAATTCTACTAGAGAATGTAAGTTTTTAGTGGCAAAAATCAAAGTTTTCGAAAGATAGATTCGTCAATCGATAATTGTTACTCATTTTATCTAGGATAAATTAATGTTTCAATAAAAATCACTATTATTTTCCATTTTATGCAGGATTCTGCCAGAGAATGCGACTTTTTTAGTGGCAAAAGTCAAAGTTTTTGGAAAAATAGATTCGTCAATCGATAATTGTTATTCATTTTATCTAGGATAAATTAATGTTTCAATAAAAATCACTATTATTTTCCATTTTATGCAGGATTCTGCTAGAGAATGCGACCTTTTTAGTGTCAAAAGTCAAAGTTTTTTGAAAAATAGATTCGTCAATCGATAATTGTTACTCATTTTATCTAGGATAAATTAATGTTTCAATAAAAATCACTGTTATTTTCCATTTTATGCAGGATTCTGCCAGAGAATGCGACTTTTTTAGTGGCAAAAGTCAAATTTTTTGGAAAAATAGATTCGTCAATCGATAATTATTACTTATTTTCTCGAGGATGAATTAATGTTTCAGTAAAAATCACTATTATTTTCCATTTTATGCAGGATTTTGCTAGAGAATGCAAGTTTTTTCATGGCAAAAGTCAAAGTTTTTTGAAAAATAGATTCGTCAATCGATAATTATTACTTATTTTCTCGACGATAAATTAATGTTTCAGTAAAAATCACTATTATTTTCCATTTTATGCGGGATTCTGCTAGAGAATGCGACCTTTTTAGTGTCAAAAGTCAAAGTTTTTTGAAAAATAGATTCGTCAATCGATAATTGTTACTCATTTTGTCAAGGATGAATTGATATTTCAATAAAAATTGATTACTTTTATAGGCTTCTGGATCTGGGCCCTCGACATCTTTCAACAGACTCATGTATTCGTCAACTTTTTCTTGATGATGAACGAATTCTTCTTTCAGAGCCTCAAGCTCTTCATCTAGAACAGAAAAAACAATTAATAAATAACTTGAAAAATATAAGAATTGACGGCAGTTGTCCTGAAAATAACTGAGCTTTCTTCTGATTCATAAATAAATTAAGATTAATTAATAAACTAAGAAATATTAAAATTGATGGACGCTGTCCTGTAAAATAATTGAAAGGAGAAAAAACTTTACGTGTAAATCCAGCTTTTTCCGCTTTGGCCCACAGTTGGTTGAGCCGTTTATCTTCAAACACTTCTTTGGCAGCGTAATTACTCCCGTCATTGAGGGCTTTGTGGTGTTTAAGTAATTCTGGGTCATCGGTGGCGGCAAAGTGTTCCAATAAGCCGTAAGTACTCATTATACCTGTAATAAGCGCATCGTAAGTACAAAAATTCTGCTCCCACTACATCAGAATTCCCATTGCCAAGATTGATGGCTCACCACCATAGAACATATGACAACTTTAAAAATTGCAACTTTTCAAATTTTTCAAGTTTTTTAAATTTAATTTTTATTTTATTTTCACCCAATAAATCAAACAAAAAACATTGACCTTCAAAATGGTAGAAAAATTCTCCATTGCGGCGTCAATTATTCGTTAAAATTAAGGAGAAATTTAAGGAGAAATCAGTGAAAATTGATGGAGCTGAAACTAGCAGAATATTCGACAGCGAAAAATTCAATTTAGGGGATATTTAAGCGTAGGAGAGTCAAATAATCATCTGTACAAATATTTTTCAAGTGCGAAAGAGTTTGTACATTACTTAAAAACATTTGTACAACCCCTAGATTCCCCTAAGACAAATCATCTGCTGTCGAATCTTTCGCTAGTTTCAGTTTCATTGAAAAATGATGAAATTTCAAAAGAAATTAATGTTTTATTGAATTACGTTAGTTTCACATTAGTTTCTCCGTATGAACGTACCAATCAACTTTTTCCTCAGTCGAGCTTCCTCTAGTCCTTCCTCATCTTTCCCATCAGCCCTATAATGTTTATAAGCCACCTCTGCTTTGTCGTGGAGCTTCAACTCACTGAACAATGACTGAAGTTTCGGATCCGTCAAACGCTGAAAATTTAATTATAATAATTGTAAATGGGTGAACAGAGCTGCGAAGTAGAGGAGGGTGGGGTAAAATGGACACTAGACTTTTTTTAAAATACTCATAACTCAGAAACAAATTTATCAATGGAGCTCAGTTTAGGCTCATCACAAAGGGCGAGACTTGCTCTTTGAATTGAAGAAAAAAATTATTAAATTTCATCACCATTTCAACCTGTCATTAACATTTTTAGAAAAGTCAAGTGTCCATTTTACCCCAACCTCCCCTAATCATTTTACGAAGCGTTTTTTTCTTTCGCTCACGTGTTTAGCCTTAGTCCATAATAAATTGAGTTTGGCCATTCTGTACGGTTTGTCAAGCTCTCGTATTGAGGTTGGAACTGGAATTTCTCCGTCTGCGATTATCGGGACTTTCTTCGCATTCTTATTAGGCTTCGTGGCTTTATTGGCGTCCGCCGAGTACTTATTCTCCGATGCGCATTGAGAAATTAATAAAATTGAGTAAACGCCGAGTAATAAACAGAATACTGTAAATTTTGACATTTTTAATGCCGTGACTCTTCGTCTTCTTCTAATCCTGGTGGCTTTATCCTCTTGGTAGAAGGGTAGAAGCAAGTGCCACAATGGACAACACGTTTTATGAAATGATCAACACAATCAAAAATTCTGTTGTGATTTTAATTAAATTTTTGTCATCTACAAAAATTTGTCGAATGTTATTATTTGGAGTGCCAACTCACGAACCAATGTTCCTCTATTTACAATCCCAGATGAAATGCCGTGATTTTTTCTCGGAAAGAATGGTCTTTGGGTTTATCCCCACCACCTTCGTATCTTCTGTATCACAGGAGCATTTAAACGTATTATACCCAGACTGCGCATGTGGAGGGGGAGCTGCATAGGCAATGCGAAGTTGGCGTCGCACTTGTGTTTACAAATGTGAAGTAACCTGCGGATATTCATCATTTTTCCATTCATTTCACGTTTATGTGACCTGTTGCGTCCTTTCGGAGTTCATTCCCTTGATTCGGCTCTATATATTCGAATTGACCGCCGTTAAGAGTGCATTGTTGCTGGCCAGCAAAACAAGGAACAATATTTGAGTCTGGAATGGTGAATTGTTGTGTTAGTTGAAGGTACGTGCAGTAATCAGTGAGTACAAGGGAGCTACAAGTATTTTGAGGAATGTATATTGGAGTATTCAATAATATTTTCATTCCATATTTTTGTCAACCGCTGCCTTACGCCCGGAATTACAAAAAATATACAGGGTGACCCGAAACTCCGGTTTAAAGGGGAGCAGAATGCCTCGAATTTTCCAAATTTTTGGAGCAAATTTCCCCTCGAATTTTCCTATTGATCTTCCTACAAATTGAAGTACATTAACCTCCAGAAGATGATAGTGAAGATTAATGTGTTTTGGGGTCAAAAAATATTAATAACTTTGAGCAGGAAATAGGGGAGGTTGGGGTAAAATGGACACTTTTTAAAAAATGTTTTTAAAAAAACAACAAACTAAAACTAAAATAAACTAACTCGCTAACTCGCTGTGATAACTGTTAAACAATAAACTTTTTTTAAATGTTTTTTTTAAATGTTAATGAGGAGCTGAAATGGTGATGAAATTTAATAATTTTCCTTTCAATACAAAGAACAATTCTTTCCCTTTGTGACGAGCCTAACCTGAACTCAATTGATAAATTTTTTTCTGAGTTATGAACAATTAAAAAAAAGTCTACAGTGTCCATTTTACCCCACCCTCCCCTATATTAAAAAATTTTGAGGTAATGATGGCCTTCTGTTACCCCTTAATCTCTCGAGAAATGAAAGGGCGAAATTCTGAGTCTCACGTCGATCGGTGATCAGGAATATTATTCCAAATGCTTTCGTCAGAGATCGATATGCAGCTGGACATAAACGTTTTGGAATTAGAGTCTGAGCTGTGCAAGCAGTCTCATGGTGTTATCTGAGTGCAGTTTCCGTTCTAAAAATGGTCGTCTAGGGTGAACAGGCCAACACCTGGACGATTTCACCTTTTATTGAATATTCTATAAATAATAGAATGAAAACTGTACGGACAATTGTCGTTATCAATAATAACACTCATGTATAATCATGTGATGAAGTTTTTTTTCGAAATATCAACATTACAGCAAGGAAAAAAATAAAATATTCGGGAGGTACAGTGCTGGGTGGCGTGGCGCTGCAATTTGCTAAGCATCAGTGACAAAGTGTCGTGGAGAAAAAAAAAAAGTTCTCTTCCGAAAGAGTCAGATGTGGGAAATAGCACAATATTTTCAGGAGGAGAATCACATCCCGAAGATTAAGAATCTATTTGGCCTTGTATTTCTTCACATTCAATAAAAAAAATTCACATGTTTGTATAAACTGGATGAAAATTCTATATTCCTCCAGACCGTCCATGTATTGGCCATCCGCCGTCCATCTATTGGCCCTAGTGACCAGTTATTCCACTTCTCCCTCATTTAATTATTCTTCTCTTCATTTTTTCGACTTCAAATTATTGTTTTTTCCTGATTCACATATTCTTTCAGGTCTAGAACTCATTTTTCATTCATTTAGCTGCTTCATCGATTTTAAATCCTTTAATGAAGTTCAACATTACGTCCATTACGCGAATTCTTAACGACATGTGGTATTTCATTCGTCCTCAATGAGGAAATAACGTAATATCTCCGAATCTATGGGAGATAGCGAAATTTTCGTAATAACCTTTTTTGTAGAGCGATTCGAGGGCTACAAAAAAGGTCTTAACAAAAATTTTGCCATCTCCCTTAGATTTCGAGTTTCATCATGACAAAATGCATTACTAAATACGCGAAATGATAACGTTTTACTATTCTGCTCGTTCTATTTTTAGTATGCAAAGGATCAATCATGGATAAGAAAAAGGCAAAGCTGGTGGAGAGCAAAACTCCGGCGCAACTGCTCCACGAAAAATTAGCGAAATGTGGCTCAACAGCCCAATACGAATTGGTTTACGATTGGACGAAAGGGACGACCAACGTCCCGAAATTCACGTGGAAAGTAACAGTCGGAGACCAAGAGGCCTTTGGTACAGACAACAGTAAAAAAAAGGCGAAACAAGATGCAGCCCGGAATCTGCTTATGCAAATAAGCGATGATATTGAACTATTGAAAGCACTTCCACAAAACACAGGAGAGAATATGCAAAACCACATTGGAAATTTGAGTGTATGTATTCATCCATTTATTGTTTACCTTCGGGGCTATTGTTGTCTAAATAATCAAATTATTTATCGTTTTATTATTAATATCAGATTGTTTTCCATGATTGTATTGTTTAAACTTGGAAGGTCTGAATTGGATTCTCCAAAATGGGAACCATTATTGCGCATTTGAAGAATCTGGAAAATTGAGAAATCTACTTTTTGAGGGAGACTTGTTAAGTAATTGGTAAAATGCAGTTTTTGAAGATTACGACGTAAAAATTAATTCAGTTCAAAAGTATGTTCTTTGAATTTCACTTATTCAAATTAACTTATAATTTTTTTTATTTATTAAATTTGATTTAGTCAACAACGAATGTTAAAAAAAATAATTCTGTGCAAAATGTGATTTGAATGACCCTGGATCTTCATAATTTTGTTCAAATCTTTTTGATAACTGAAAATAGTTAAATCTATAGTCTGGTCTGTACCAAACTGTAAAAGACTGGCTATTCTTTCTCCAGTGAAATGCTTTTCTACTTTTGTAGTCGAACATGAGAGCTCTCATCTGAGCCCCACTTGACCCTAAACTTTCAGACATTTTACAATGATTTTATGATTCAAATTTTGTAAATCTGAATTTGAATCTCGATGTCGAACCTTTAGAAAACATTTTAAAAACCTGAAAAAAAAATTAAAAAATACTTTTGGAGGAAAATAAATGAAATCATTTATAAATTGCAAATTTTCCCAAATTACGATAATTTTCTGCAAATAATTTATAAACAATCAATTTTCCTCCATAAAAATCATGCGTTCGCATTTATTCATTTATTCATATTCAGAATTTCACCAGAAATCGATTTCCTGCCTAAAAAAATTAGTTTTCCGAAAGTTTAAACAATTTCATTTATTCATTTATAACCAACGAATATGTCAAAAAATCATAATTCTGTGCAAAACGTAATTTGAATAGCTCTGGATCTTTATAATTTTGTTCAATTTTTCTCCCGCAATTTAATCGACAAATTTGATGATTGAAAATGACTAAATTCATAATCTCGTCTGCACCGACCTTTAAAAGATACTTTTAGATACCCTCAACCTAATGACATACTCATTCTCATTCTTCCAGATGTTCTGCGCCCGAAACGAATTACCCCAACCACAGTACCACGAAGACATCGAGGACGGCCCAGCCCACAAACGAAGATTCTACTGGAACTGCATCGTGGGTCAGCACCGAGAGGTGGGAGTTGCCCACGCGACAAAATCAGCCAAACAGTTGGCAGCGCAAGCAATGTACCTCAAGCTCGTGGGTTTGATAAGCAACCCCAACGACGCCGACTTGCCGGACTACCGACTCAACACGGAGACCATGCCCCTGTGCAAAATCGAGAAATCCGAGAAGCTTGAACCCCAAGACAAAGACGAAATGGATGTCCCAGAGGCCGATCACCACGAGCCAATTTCCCCGGAGCCACTGGACTTCGACGAAAGGTACGACGACGAGGATCGAAGACAGAGCGTGAGGTATTCACCCCGAAGGAGGGAAAATGAACATAGAATGGATCGAAGATACGAGAATGAAGACTACAATAGGATCGACTACCCCTCGACCTCTCGATTCCCACGATCCGAACGTCCTCACACTCCAGAGCGCTCTCGAAACATCACAATTGCCAGTGAAGAATGTCTCGAGAGGAAGTACAAACTGCAGCTGTCGTCGTTCACCGAATGGGACATTCCCGTCGCCTCAGAAATGCCTCGTCATGACGAAGCTCCAGGGGAAAACGATCCAGCTACTGCAGAACCCCATCTTCTTCATGATTCTTCTAATGTTAAAAGAGAGATGAAGTACTCCCACAGTATCGACGCTGCGGGAATAAACGAAGACGAGAACAATCATTCACTCTCACACGCAACGTCTGACGACCCACGAGACCCTGAAGTCACTCAAGACATTAACGATTTAATGAACACCGAAAGTCAAGAACACGAAGAAGAACCTGGGGTCGACGTAACAGAACACAAAATTCAACCGGAAGTCAAGTTCAAGATTAAATTGGGGGGATTTGCTACTCCTTCAATTCCTGCACCAGATGCTTCTGGTTCTGCTATCGAACCGCAAATCACGGCGTCTGGGGGGCGAGGAGACATTCCTAAAAGTCCTGAAAGCCAAGTTTCTCAGGTAAACGTTAGTCCTGATGAACGTGTGGATGGAAGCGATTCAATTGGGCTTCAAACCGGTCGCGAAAGTAAATTAAAAACTGAAGATGATGATAAGTCTAATAAACATGGAATCGAGGGCAGAGGGACTGATAGCAGATATTCTGCGACGATAAGCAGTGCTCGTGAGGCAACTGAGGCATCTCGTGAACCTGGGGATTCGTCAGATGTGACCGCAAGGGCAGCAGCTCCTCCTGAGGACAGAGACCTGTTCCCAGAGTATTCTATGAAATTGGAAATGGCAGATTTATCGTTTAAAACGGGAACCATGGACGTGAGGGATTCTCGAGAACGTTTGGATAATACGGATAACTGTACAGGGGTACATGACGATAATAATGAGTCTAGGGGTAATTCTTTGGAGGAAGTTATGAGGGAATTAAAGCCTGAGCCTCTCATGGATATATCGTCTGAGGGTGAACACACGAGTAATGATTCCTGGGCTGGTCTGAGACGAATGGCATCGGCGAGGGGTGCGTCGTCAGCAGCAGCTGAGACTCTGAGTGATTGTAAAGTTCAAGAGGAAGGGCCAGAAAATGGAGACCAGAAACAGCTCTCAGAACGTTCGACTCGAGAAGTCCATTCTAATGCACTGAAACGTGAAGATTTTGGAAGAGGAATTGATGAGAGAAGTTCATCACTGCAAAGTGAGAGAGTGAGAACTGTTGATAATGCAGAAAGGTTGAATGGAAGTGCAGAAAGGTCCAATGGGAATGTCTGCCTGACAGCGTCAGCGTCGACTGCTGGTGGAAAGGAAGATAAAATGAACGGAAATTATTTGGATCAGAAGGAATCTGCAATAACAGGGAATGGGGAGCCAATAGTTGAAGTGAAGAAGCCTCTCGACATGACAATATCTCACTATTATTACATGATGCTGACTGAGCATGGGATAGACTTGAAACCGAAAGTTTGTAACAGGATTTGTGATTTGATTGATGCACTGGCTAAGTGGGATGTCGTTAAGAATCCACATATTGTTGAGGAGGGAATTGCCATTTTGAAGGATATTATTGTCCTCATTGATCTCCATTTGGATAGAGTGGTTTATCAGGCATATGATGGAGAGTACATTGTTGTTATTTACATCAACAGTATTTCAGAGATTGTCGAAATGGCGAAAAAATGTGATTTAAATGAGGCGAATAGGGCTGTCTTCTTCAAGGTCATCAGTAGGCTGGACAAAATGTTACTGTGATTTCGATATTAATTTCTACTCAATTCCGTAGTGAAATAGTGAAATTGTTCAAGTGGATTTTGACTTTTGTTAGTTTTTAATGAATATCTTGAAATGTAAGGGAGATGGCGGAATTTTTGTTATGACCTTTTTTGTAGAGCGATTTGAGGGCTACAAAAAAGGTCATGACGAAAATTTTGGTATCTCCCGTGGGTTCGGAGATATTTCTCGAAAACTCAGCTAAGGGCTAAGTCGACTTAAACCGTTTTATCACTTCGCTATTTAATTTTATTCTTGAGTTCAACTGTTCAGAGGTTTTTTACTCATTGAAAAGTATATATTCTTCATTTTTGCAGAATTTCAAAAGGGAAAAATATTTTGCGCAGTTCGGTATAGTACAAATTTGCGTATACCTGTAAAAATTGTTGAAATTGATTTATGTTCTTTGTATCTTCATTTTGATAAGATAAAATATTCTACTGGCTTGGCTACAACCAGTTAACCATTGCAAAAACTAGATAGAGTCAGTATAAACAGTATAAAATCTAACCTAACGAATTCACTAGAAAATTCTATTAGTTCGATTAGTTTCGTCTATTTTGAAATTCCACCGCTTCTCGGTGCTTTTCTGCACAGAAAATTTCAAATTGAGAAACGATTTTATTTAAAAAATCTGTAGAATTTTTTTTTTACACAACTTTTGCATTGAGACATTCTTTATAGAAATTCCTCGCCATAAGTTTTCAACAACAAAAATTTCTGTAGAAAATATCTCAATGAAATAATTTCTATTGATGGATCAAATTTGATTAATTTTTCGTATGAAATATTTTTTATCGAACATTTCTATGTAAAAAACGCGGAAAATCAAAGGAATTTTTTAATGAATAGACAAAAAAATGATGGAATTTTCAATGAAAATCCAACTGAATTTTCTTGCGAATTCGTTAGATTTTTTTATGAAATATGAGATAACTTTTATTTTATCAACTCCTCGAATATCCTATTTTGTCGCTGATCTTCCCGTCTGTAGATTTCACCGATTGTTGTGAAGCGAAAAACCGCCCCAAAGTGAAACAATGTTAAGTCATTTCTAAGTATTTCTATGTTGCCAAATACAGTATATTTATTTCTTTGTGCATTTATTCTGAGAGGATGGCTTGAGCACAAGCAGTTGACCATTGTAAATCTTAATCAATCATTCAAAGTCTTATCTACACGGACGAAAAAATTTAATAGAAAAACCTATCGAATTCGTTAGAAAATCCTATTGAATTTCTATTGAACTGTTCCATTAGTTTTTGGTCGATTCTATTGAAATGGTCAATAGAAAATATTCAGTAGAAAAGGTCAATAGAATTCAATTTTTCCTCGGCTCAAATTTTCCAAGTTTTTTCGTTTGATTTTCTTTATGAGAAGAAAAGAAAAATAGAATGAAAAAAACTAAGAAAATTTGAGTCGAGCAAATTCTATAGAAAATATATGAAAAGAATAATTTATATAGAAAAATCGAATTCTGTTAATTTTTTCTATTGAATTTTTTCTATCGAACATGTCAATAGACTCAGCCAAAAACTAATAGAAAGTTTAATAGAAATTCAATAGAATTTCCTAACGAATTCGATAGGTTTTTTTATTAACTACTTATTTTATTATTATTTCTCCGAATGTTCTAATGTCACAGATTGTTGCGAAGCCGAAACATCCTCAAAGAGAAACAATATTAGGTCCGTTCTGGGCATTTCTATGTTGCCGAATATAATATATTTACGTTTCTTCGTGTACTCATTCTAATAAGATAACTTGAATACAAGAATCTTGTTAGAGAGCAGTTAACCGTTGTAAAAATCGAAATGAGCCATTTTGTTAAATCCGTTGCAGTATAAAATATTATCTACATATCCACATAAGATTACTTATAATTTTATTATTTCTCCGAATTGTGTACGTAGAATGCAGACAACAAGGACATGGGCCATGCTGGCCTGGTCCCACCGATACGAAGATAAACTATGTGATGTCAGTTCAAAGTATTTTGACGTTACCAAATACAATATATTTTACTTAAATTTCAATGATCATTTCCATACCTTCACCTTCATCCGAGAGAATTGTATTCCACTGATACGTAAACCGCAAAAGCAATTTTAATCTTTGATTAAAAAAGGTTTTTCCACATTTGCGAGTTATTTTTCTTGTAGAAAAATAAACTTGAAGAAAAAAAACAAGTGGGAAATTCCTTTCGTCACAACATAGTCAATATATTTTTGCTAATAAATTAGAATTTTACTTGCGAATGGAATTTCCATGACGATCTAATTTTAATTTAGTAGTAATTTTAATTTGGTAAAGCGGTAGAACGGTTTAAGGCCCGGGTGGATTATCTTTCGAACGTTATCTCGATTGCCTTTCCCTCTTCATAATGTAAAATTTCTGCTGTAATTTGCTTAATTAAAAATTTTTGCTTTTTTTCAACATTTTTTTAACTGTACACTTATAATTTTTGTAGACTCCAGGGCTATGTAAAACTGAATAGCAATTGGAGATCATTTCAGATTATCAAAATAAAAAAAACAACCAAGATCACGTCCGAACGATAATCCATCCGCTAAGTTTTCGAGGAATATCTCCGAATCTAAGGGCGATACCGAAATTTTCGTAATAACTTTTTTTGTAGAGAGAGTTGAGGGCTACAAAAAAGGTATCGACAAAAATTTTGATATCTCCCTTAGATTCCGAGATATTCTTAAAAAACTGGGGAATGGTCAAAATCGACTTGAATCATTTCACCGCTTTTGCAACTGAATTCTTCCGCTTAATTTCAATCGATATGGCAGTTGTCTATAGGTGTCAAGGTTTAGGTTATGTTATAGCTTCGTTAGGTGTGTGTTGTGTCGATGTGTACATTTTTTCCAGCAAATGATTGATAGTATTGGGATAAAGCAAGGAAATTTATAAAATGCCCACTGCAGACAAGAGGAAAGGCGACGAGATCCTGGCTCTCGTGCCAGCCTCAAAGAGGACAAAGAATGAAGTGGTGTTCAGTAGCAGAGAAAAAGCTGTCGTCCAGAATGTAAGTGCACCTCAAAAGTTCCAATCGCCTTGAATTTTCTCAAATTAATAAGTGCATAGGGGAGGGTAGGGTAAAATGGACACTTTAGACTTTTTAAAAATTATTCATAACTCAGAAACAAATGTAACAATAGAGCTCAGTTTAGGCTCATTTCAAAGGGAAAAAATTGTTCTTTGTATTGAAAAAAAAATTTATTAAATTTCATCAACATTTCAACCCGTCACTAATATTTTTAAAAAAGTCAAAAGTGTCCGTTTCACCCCAACCTTCCCTAAATGAATTTGTTTCACTAATCATTAATTAATTTGGAATTCCACTATATTTTAGGGTCCACCACGAACGTCCTCCCTGATCGCACCGATTATGCTGTTGGAGGGACATCAGGGTGATATTTTCTCACTGGAATTCCACCCGGAAGGACAGTATCTCGTGTCTACGGGTTTCGATCGGCAAATTTGTAAGTTTTCAATGAACAAACTTGATTGAAAGCTTGGCATATCGCATGCACCAAGAAATTCTATCAGTATTTTATTAATTTATTGGTTTATTTGAGCATTTTATCGATGCCCTGGGGTAAGAATGCAGCCCCTAGGGGCAAATACAAGATTATTAAATGATATAAACCAAAAAAACCATAAGGCATATAAAAGAGTAGAATAACAATGTTTAAATTTACGTAAAAAGCATTCGTGACTAGTCCTATTGTTCCTTCATAACATAAATATCAGTGTCCTTCAATTAGAGGTACAAAGTACTGAATCAGAAGTGGGAATCTATTGAAAATCTATTGGAAATTGCTTTGTTTTTCGTCGATTGTTATTTGAGGTAGATCCTAAGACAATACTATACTGAGAGAAAAACGCCAAAGTTCTCAAACAAGTCTTATTTGTGCCAAATATGCAGAGCAAAAATAGATTTAGTAGTTAAAAAAAATTGCATTCTCTGTAGACGCAAGAAATGTCATTTCTAGGACTACTTCGTTATTCGATACTCCCATACGTATTTTGCTCACGAAAAATCGTCGTTTTATGCGAAACAAGGGATTGTAGTTTTTCGTTTCGGCTGTCTAATAATCACAGACAAGAAATGAACCCTTAAATGGAATAATAATGATGATATGATAGCAATCTTGTAACTTAGGGATTAAATATTTCTTGATGAATTTTCCTCTATGAGATATTTTTAACCTGAAAAGGCACCGTCTGGTGTGAATTATCCACCTCTTGAGCCAAATTTTACATTATAAGGATGGAAAAACAATCGAGACAACGTTCGAAAGATCATCCACCCGGATCTTAAACAAGAAATTAATTGTTAATTCATTGTTTGAATCGAATGAGAAATGATTTCACGAAATATATATTTTTTAGAGTTGAATATACAGCTATTTAGAATGCTTTCAATTGCTAGGCAATATTGTACACTAAAATTCTTTCGAATTGTTGCAGTCATTTGGAATGTTTATGGCGAATGTGAAAATATTGGAGCTATGTCTGGTCACAGTGGAGCAGTGATGGAGATCCATTGCAGTTCCGATGGAAATCTCCTGTATTCAGCTAGCACAGATATGACTCTGGGCTTGTGGGACATAATAGCAGGAACGAGAATAAAGAAACTCAAGGGCCACACCTCCTTCGTTAATTCAGTGGCCGGAGCACGCAGAGGCCCAACACAACTATGCTCTGGAAGCGATGACAGCACTATCAGAATCTGGGATCCAAGGAAACGGGGTCAATGTTACACTTTGAATAACACGTATCAAGTGAGTTTCCTGATTTATTGTCATGTTTTTTGAAAACAATACAATTGTTTTTTTTTAATCTAGGAGAGTTCTAAAAATATTATTATTTATTCAACTGAAATGAATATCTATTGAGTTTTTTTTTATAGAAGTCATTCTCCAGACATTTATTTTATTAAAATTCTTGACCATAAATTTTTCAAGTTTCTACAGCTGTTGCATCGTTTCGCTTTTCATTTCATTCACTGAGGAAAAATTATTTCTGCCGAAAAACTATATGCTCCACGTGAGAATATTTGATGGAGTGACAGATTTATTTGAGGGAAATTTTTGTCGTGATCATCAGAAATATAAAAATTTCACATTTAATTTAAATCTAAAAAAAATTAAATCTAATAATCTAATTATAATTAAATCTAATTTTATCTGTAATTTAAATTTAAGTTTAAAAGTTAATTTGAATTTAACATTTAATTTAAAATTTATATTTTTTCGTACGTGTCCAAGGAACCATTCGACTCGAAACTACCCTGTAAATTCACCCCAAAATTCCGCCATCGGATTTAGTGACACCTTTTATTGATTTTTCAATCACAGGTAACAGCAGTTACGTTCAATGATACAGCTGAGCAAGTCATCAGCGGGGGAATCGACAATGATATCAAAGTATGGGATTTACGAAAAAATTCGGTTCTCTACAAGTTGAAAGGGCATTCCGATACCGTCACTGGCATCAGCTTGAGTCCAGATGGCTCGTACGTACTATCAAATTCTATGGACAATACTTTGAGAATTTGGGACGTTCGACCATTCGCTCCATACGAAAGATGTGTCAAAATGTTGTCTGGTCATCAGCACAATTTTGAAAAGGTAAAGAAAGAGTTTTCATTATTTTTAAGTTCACACAGTTTAGTTTGTGAATTTCGATTTCATAGTTACACCAGTACAAAATAAAATTCTCGTACAAGAATTATGCTTTTTTGAAATGAAACCTCGAATGAAACAATTTGCACCTTGGTAATTATCAGATGAATATCTTGTTGCTTCAAAAAGTTTTTACTTGTTGACTTTTTTTTCACCCTCTGCGCATTTTTTCGTTAATATAAAATAATGCTTCATATGAATGAGGGTTTGAGGGGCTCTAAAGACCCAAGAAACAAAGAAATTTTGTTTTGTCTGTCATTTTACCCTTAGATGTGATCACAAATGGCGTCTTTTTATCGCTAAAAGGTTTTCCGACATTAATAAACTTTATTCACAGAATTTGTTGAGGTGTGCTTGGTCTCCAGACGGTAGCAAGGTCTCGGCAGGCTCTTCTGACCGATTCCACTATATTTGGGACACGACGACTAGACGGATTTTGTACAAATTACCCGGTCACAACGGATCTGTCAACGATGTTGACTTCCACCCGAAAGAACCCATTGGTAAGTTGAAGATAGAACTTTCATTTTTCGAGATTTATTCATATTCAGAATTTTACCAGAAATTGATTTCATGCCTTAAAAATAAGGTTTCCGAAAGTTTAAGCAATTTTAATTAATTATTCATTATATATTTTTTTTTTATTTCATTTATTTTCTTTCAAACTTTTCTCACGCAGTTTAATTGACAAATTTGATGAAAATTATTGAATCTATAGTGTGGTCTGTATTAAATTGTGAAAGATACTTTCATATCCTTAACACCCATCTAAATTTGTCTCTTTTTCGTTTCAGTTTGCTCTGGATCAAGTGATAAACAGATATATTTGGGAGAGATTGAACCATGAATTATGAGGGTAGAATGAAAATTGTGCTGTGGACGTTCCAGATAGATATGACTGCAAGGGGTGCGAACATTTTTGAGACGTGACAAAATAAATTAGAATCTTTATAAGAATTCTGATGTATACGTTTATTCAATTTCCTCATCATGTCTCTCTGTACTATAAAAATCCAAAATGATTTTTTATTTATTTTATTTATTAATAATGTCTTCTGGAGTCCTATGTTGTTCCACTAGCATGGGGGTATAACGAGGCGAATTGAGCCGCCTCAACACTGAGAGAAAAACGACAAAGTTCTCAAACAAGTCTCACTTGTGCCAAAAAAAATAGCTTTTTGAAAATTATCAAAAAAGGATTTTTTTGTGCGAAACACGCAGAGAGTGCGGAATGAAACATTTTTGTCGCAAAAATAGATTTAGTAGTTAAAAAAAAATTGCATTCTCTGTACACGCAAGAAATGTCATTTCTGGCACTACTACTGCGAAAAACCTTTGTTTTATGCGAAACAAGGGATGGTAGTTTTTCGTGTCGGCTGTCTAATAATCACAGACAAGAAATGAAGAAAATCTAATTAAAAATCTATCTGAAGAAAAATCAGGGAAAAATGTCGAGGAAAGTAAGACGTGCCACCATTGAAGTTTGCTGAACTTTTTTATACATTCTCCTCTCCCTCAAATGTGACTCGATGGTCAGCCCGCAAGGGTTTTTCGCTAAAACTCTAAGGAATTACCTAATAAAGAGGAATTTCTATCAAACGCGTGACTGGATGGCCATTCCTGTAGGGTTTGGTCGCTGCCAAATCTACAGAGGTGAGAGAGTTGTTATAAACAATACCAATAATTATTATATTATTATAAACAAAATGAATTGAAATTATATAATTATATTCCGGTAACACATACTGTTAGAATTTTTTTGAAACTTCATGGAAGACGTTATATTAAATCTCACGAGTGACATTGAATCGGATTTAGGGAAAAAATGGTTATAAAATTTCAAGTTTCAAGTAGAATTCACAGAAATTCATGAGTTTTAAGTGGAAGTGAGATGGCAATTTCACAAATTGAGTGCATTTTCAGCACGGAGAGAAATATTCAGTAAAAATTACGGAACTCACAATTCGCTTACCGATTACGGAATCGACTCAGAAAATTTAAGTGACGGTATCGTAATTTTTCACATGAGATACAGAAAAAAATTACGGAGCGCTCTGGAAAAATTCCGTGACAGTTCCGTAAAATTTCCTGGAGCCACATTTTGCTTCGGAATTACGGAAAAGACGTAATTTTTATTGAATATTTCTCTCCGTGAGTGGAACATGAATATTCAGAACCAAAATGACATGGATTTTCAAATTTTCCTGAATTTTCACTGAATAAATGAACTGAAAAATCAAGTATTTTATTGCTTTCCAGATCATTCGTCAGAACCTATTTGATCTCAGAACCGAAAATCAATGGAATATTTGATATTTCAATGACAAGATTTTCTGAAATTTCAGTGGAACTTGAATCGGATAAAAATTTCCACAATTTGGTACGGAAAATTCAGACGAAAATTGTTAACTGTGCATAAAATACATGTGAACGAGAGTAAATTATCGGTTATTGAAGTAAAGTCTGAAGTGAAAGAATCTTCATCGATTTATAACAATTTGATGCAAATGATGGTTTAACGTGGCCTCTTTACGCTTCGAACGTCGTCTAACTCAGTTGATTGCAGTAGCGACAGAAACGCGGCCAAAATAATAATTTGAATTTAACAAACTTTATTGAGTGTCCGAACACGAAAGAACGGAGACAAGATGATATCACAATCGTCACTAAGAACAATGCGTCAACTGCATCATAATGTGATCTAGAACGAGATTCACGCTTCCATATTCGTATCCCCACGGAGATCTTTCTGAGAAGAAACACCACTAGAATGGCACTATCATGTGGCAGCTGCAACGACACTTATTGCATGTACAAAAAAATAACCATCTGGATAAGTGGGTCGAGCGTTTGCTAATCTTCACTGGAGCACTGGTACCCCATAGCGTTCTTCTTCGCGTGTTCATTCTCAGAAAGGAAAGGTGTGTTTTTTGGGGTGTCAACTAATCGGGAAAACAGTTCAACCCTAGCAAGAAGGGGTGGCGAAGGGAAAAACGGTAATACACAAAAAAGAATTACTTCTCACGAGTATAAACCGGTACTTGGGAGGAAGTTCACTTTTGAAAAGTTCTAAAAATACTCGTCCCAAGTACATTTTGGGTCCTTGGGTGAAGTACCACATCTGCCAATCTAGTAGAAATGGTACTGGGAGGAAGTAGTATCACTACTTACTGCCAGTACTTTTAGTACTTTTCACAAGTACCAAAGGTACTGGTGAAAAGTAATTTTTCAACTTCTCTCGAGTACTTTTAGGACTTAATTTCAGTACTTCCAATTGATTACTTGGGCTTTCTTACGCATTTTTGTAAATAGAAATGTTCAGCAGAACATATTTTGTAGGAAAAAATCAATTGATCAAATCAATTGAAACGGGAATTATTTGGATTTTTGAATTTTTGACGAAATTCGGTTTTTAGAAGAGGTAGAAAAACATTTTTAAGTTCTTATACTCAACTTATATTGAGTTTATTTGGTACTTTTGAAAAGAACCAGCCAGGTACTCAGTCCAAGTAATTTTTTTACTTGTCCCAAGTAACAAAATACTTGTGACAAGTACTGAGGTACTTCTCACCACTGCACAGGTACTTGACGCATGATACTTGCATCAAGTTGTTTTGTAACTTCGAGGAAGTACAAAAATGTGCCTTTTCCCCAGAACCTCTTGGTACTGGGTATAAGTACTTTAGCTACTGATCAAAAGTAATTTTTTTTTGGGTCTATATAGATTTAATAATGAGTACGAAAATATTTTTTTCATTACTTGCGGGTGAAGTGAAAACATTTTTTAAAAACATCATTTCTTCTCTTTTCATGGCATTTCCAGGCATTTCCACCCAAAATTAGGAAATCGAAAAAATCACGATTACAAATCAGTAGTGAAGTGGTAAACCGGTTTAAGTCGACTTACCTCTTAGTTGAGTTTTTGAAGAATATCTCCGAATTTAAAGAAGATAATGAAATTTTCGTAATAACCTTTTTTCTAGAGCAAATTGAGTGCTACAAAAAAGGTTTTAACAAAAATTCAGCTATCTCCCTTGGATTCCGTGATATTCACTAAAAACGGGTCAATAGTCAAAATCGACTTGAACCGGTTTACCACTTCGCTACTGAAATAAAAAATCATATCTCCGAAACGGGCTGTCGAAAAAATCTGAAAAAAATTGAGCGATAGTTCTTCTAGCTCCCCAATCGTAGAAAAAATCGAGATCAATTTCCAGAAGGGTGAGAGTCAGCCGTACACTCATTTGGCATGGAATACCTCCTAGTTTTTCAACAGAGCAAATTTTTTCTCTCAGCGTGTGGAGTCCCAGTTAGCGTTGCAAAAATGATGCTGTGCCCAATGGTCAAGTGACCACTTGACGAGTGCAATATAGTACTGATCTACATGAGAGGTGAAGGAAGAAATGGAGAAGCGATTTGCAAAGGGGAAAGTGGGGGTTGGAGATGGGCTAAGGAGGCGAGTGACAACCCTCCCCTGTCTCCGAAGTGTAACTCGTAAAGACACGCTGATTGTCGCAAGTTTAGTCGCCTTCAGCCCACGTTGAAGGGTGGTTGGCTCAGAGGACACACCTCTTTTGGAAATATGTGGGAACGAAGTGGCCAGATTATCGGGTTTTTTCTGATTCTTAACGTGTTACTTGTTGATGCCGGAAAAACGAGGCGGATCAGGTCTAGGAACAGCAGTCAGCAGCAAGATCAGGCACCTCCGGTAGACTACGACGAATATTATGAGAATTATTCAGATTACGAAGAAATTGGAAACGGTAAGTTTCGTATAATTAAATAAATTAATCTCGTTACTTTCTCATTAGACAATTATTTGATTCCGAAAGCTCTTTATTGATGCTTCGCGGTACAAATTCCCAAAAGGGGAAAGGAAGTTGAACACATAATTTTACGAGTTTTTCTGAAAGAACAGTGGAAGTAACTCGTCTAAGAGCTGCTCAATTCATTCCGCTGTTCCGAACGCCTCAGTAATTAATCCGTTTAACAAATGATGCCGGATGTCTCCTCTGAGTGTTTCGCTCGGGTCACGATTTCATGTGTTCATAGAGTTAATTAATTCAATGAAATTGACATGGGGGTATCTGATAATTGTTAATTAGACTGCGGGAGTTTTCAGATACAACAACTGCCGCTGTTGCAACGACACGCACAGGACATGAAGATATAGGTAAAATAAATAATTCATGCCTAATAATAATTGTGATAATTTCGAAATTGTCAGCATTCCCTTGCGGCGATTGTTACACAACTCGCAGGTGTCAAAAATACATTTACGCACTCGTATCGAAATATACTATTTCATAGCTTGTGCGTAAAGTAAAATTTTACGCGCACCGCGACAACAATAGAAACCCCTCCGCCTCACCTCCTACATTTCCTCCTCGCCCAATTATCCTTAATGACAAATAATTCGTTTGCTATGTTTTATTTTTGATTCATATGTATATATGTTATGTAGTGATCCTGTCATTGGTCATTTGGTTCTATCCGAACCAATAAAATAAAAAATAAAAAAATAAAAAAATTATTTTCGTGTTTAGGTCATGAAAGAACAACTGAATCCCCGGAGATAACAACAGTTTCATCTCCAGGTACGGTATCAAAGTTAAAATTGATATTTTCATCACGCTGTGACGAAAAGTGAACTTTTCGGCACGCTCTGCGTGCCTAAAAGTCCAATTTCCGCCACATTGTGATGAAAAATATTGTTCGTAACTCGCGAAAAAATGTTTTTTATCACGCTGTGACGAAAAGTGAACTTTTCGGCACGCTCCGCGTCCAATTTCCGCCACATTGTGATGAAAAATATTGTTCATAACTCGTAAAAAATTTTTTTTAGCTCGTGGGATTTATAACCTCCCACTCGTCAAAAAACACTTTTTTGCACTCGTTACGAAATATGCCATTTTGCACTCGTTACGAAATATACTATTAAATTTGAATTCCAATACTTTGCTTTTTTTCAGTTGAACGAATGTTTAATGACACAGACTCATCGGTGAGTAATTACAGGGCCAATGTGTCCCGTCGAAACGAAAGAAAAATTGGAAATACCTGACATGTTTTTTGTTCTAGTCAACGGAGATGGTGTCGGGGGAGAGTAATCAAATAAATTCAATTGCCGGAATACGTGTGAGTAATTTAGTTCATCAATCGAAGGATGCGAGGCAGAGCATATTTTCTCGTATAGTAATAGTTGCGGTGTAACTATCATTGATCGGTAGAATACCGCGAATTATTATATTATATTTTCTGGGGAAGGCAAATGAATGAAACAATGATGCTTAGTGCCTCGCGTCGCAATTGAAGATGTAAAATGACCGTCACTTTTTAGATCGTGTCATATGACCAAAAATAAGGGTCTTGTGACAGATCGAAATCTCCGTCTCTAAACCTCCGGTACCACTTTTCACACGTTTTATGTGTTACAGCGTTTTTTCCAAGAGCACTACAAATCATTTGAGCAGCTTCGGCAGTATTTTTCTTTAATTGAAATGCAAAAAGAATGCAGTGCCTCAGTTATGTAAGAAGTATTTACTGCTTCGGTAACTGAACACTACCAACATACAAAATATTGAAATATCAAGTTTTTGAACGCAATTATAAACCGCGAAATATAGGGGCACCTTATTAATTTGTACACCTAATATATACATGAAAGATGCCCGTGATTTCCCTTAAAAAATGGAGATTAGGCCAATACAACATGACTCTAAACAAAAATTGATAAAGGCAAAAAAGAATTTGCATCTGTAGAGATGAAAAATGACTGTCATTTTTTCTCGGCACATTGTGACGGTCACAAAAAACGGGGGATATGACCGTCATATAACGGTTCATGTGATCCATTTGCATTTCTACTTGAGACATGTCGTAAAGTTTGATGGACCGCTCAAAAGGTCAGAAAAATTCAAATAACAGAATCTAATAAAGTAAACATTTCTCATTTATTACGCGAGAAATCCTACAATGGGAGGGGAGAATGTAGAGAAAAATCCTAGATAATTTCTGTTTGTCTATCTGTGAGATAGGGTCAACAAGGACGACCAGGGGAAGATGGTCAGCCTGGTATCGCGGGAGCACCTGGTTCTCCTGGAATGCCAGGTGCCCCAGGACTCCCCGGAGCTGTACCCGATGTAAGTCAGTTCTCGAACGAAATTGTTAAAAAAGTGTAATATCTGACGAAATTCCCCTCCAGATGTCTTTATATTACCAACAATTGGCGATGGCTCAGGCGAGTGATGATAAAGGCCCGATCGACGCAGCCTCATCCCTCTATAATCCACTGAGTTATTTACAAGCACCGGTGGGGCCTGCCGGCCCGAGAGGACCGCAAGGTATTTCCTCAGATACAAAATTTAATTTTGGAAATGGATCTTTTTATCCCCCACCGGAGGTACGTTCGTCTTTGCGATCAGAACGGACAAAACATTTCGGTTCCCTAACATTTCAGTCGGAGAAGTTGCCTTCCCCCACCATCGACAACGTAAATGTGTTTGGGTAGATCTGTGTGTCCCTCTGCGCGACGGGACTGTGCAGTAAAATTACTCTCGGGGTGTGAGAGTGAAACAGGCAGATTCTTTCTCTATGTTTATCTCTTTCCTAGCTCCACCTCCACAGAAGCGTAAGGGCTTCCCGAACATTTAATTCCTTGAATCCTGGTTTCAGAGGCTGAAATGTTGAATGTCGCGCACCAACTCACGCTGAAATTTCTACTAGGGTTTTGTTGTTTCTTTGCTTTCATTTATATAATCCTTTTGATGTGTGTTTTGATGTATTTTTTACCCTCATGATTCCAGTATTTGACCCTTACATTTGACTCTTGTAATGGGGAACTTGCATGATTTTTTTTTTAATTTTTTAATTTCAAGTTTTAGTCTTAAATGATCAATTTTTCATTTTTAAATATTGGAGAAAAATCGCGCGTCAATTAATATTTGATTATCACAAGTTGAAGATTTAAACGCTTTGAAATCGCCAATGACGTCACAAGGGTGGTCGTACGCTGGACCAATCATAGAATGGCTCGAGCCAACCTAACCCAATCTTCACGTGCGCCTTAACCAATGGATGACGGCAACTCCCCTCTGTCCTCAGAGGGCCAATGAAGCGCTACCCAGAATTACTTAGGCTATTTTGTCGTCGTGACCGAAATAATATTATTATATTATTATTAAATAATATTATTATAAAATAATAATATTATATAATATATAATATTATATTATAATATTATAATATAATATATATTATAATAGTTTTTCAACGGACGTTACACATAAAATGGGAAATTAAAAACTCGAATTAAATTGACTGACTCGAGAAGGAAAAATAACAACTGAGAAGGGATGAAAAGTGGTTCTAGATTTTTCCGACGGGAGAACTCGGAGAAAGTCATGAAAAAATTGAAAAATCAATAGACTTCATTTCTTGAAGGTCATATTCTGAATTATTAGGACCAGCTGGTGCACCGGGACTACAAGGTTTACAAGGCCCTCGAGGCGAGACAGGGGATCCAGGTCTACCAGGTTTACCGGGCCCTCAAGGAACTAGGGGATTGCCTGGATTTCCTGGAAAAGATGTAAGGCAATTTGTGAAGCGCCTCTCTCTCTTTTAACAACTAATTAAAGACCTCTTGATCGGGGATGTTAATCCGGAGTTGACTTAACTTACACCGAGGTTTAACCGATGGATGAAAAAATTGAATGGAAAATCCTAGCGAATTCGTTAGAAAATTCTATTGGATTTCTATTGAATTTTCTATTAGTTTTTGGCCCATTCTATTGAAATATTCAATGGAAAATATTAAATAGAAAAAGTCAATAGAATTTTGTTTTTCTATATAACTTATTCTATTGAGATATTTTCTATAGAATTTCCTCGGCTCAAATTTTTTAAGTTTTTTTGTTTGATTTTCATGATGAGAAAAAAAGGAATGTAGAACGCAAAAAAATTGGAAAATTAAGCCGAGGAAATTCTATAGAAAATATCTGGAGAGAATAATTTATATAGAAAAATCGGATTCTATAGACTTTTTCTATTGAATATTTTCTATTGAACATGTCAATAGATTCGGTCAAAAACTAATAGAAAGTTCTATAGAAATCCAATAGAATTTTCTAACGAATTCGCTAGGTTTTTCAATTAATTTTTTTCGTGCGTAGGAAATATTCAATGGAAAATATTAAATAGAAAAAGTCAATAGAATTCTGTTTTTCTATATAACTTATTCTATTGAGATATTTTCTATAGAATTTCCTCGGCTCAAATTTTTCAAGTTTTTTTGTTTGATTTTCATGATGAGAAAAAAAGCAAAAAAAATCGAAAATTTAAGCCGAGGAAATTCTATAGAAAATATCCGGAGAGAATAATTTATATAGAAAAATCGGATTCTATAGACTTTTTCTATTGAATATTTTCTATTGAACATGTCAATAGATTCAGTCAAAAAATAATAGAAAGTTCTATAGAAATCCAATAGAATTTTCAAACGAATTCGCTAGGTTTTTCAATTAATTTTTTTCGTGCGTAGGTGATTAGCTAAACCAAAAACTGTCCTTATTGGGCTGGTGGAGGTATAAAGTCTTGCGTGATAGTCTTGAACTTTAGAACGAAATTTGGGGATTTGTTACTGGGAAGAGATTTAATGAATGACTTTCCAAAAGGGTGAACCGGGGGATGACGGTGAAACAGGTCAGCCAGGGAGTCAAGGCCTCCGGGGTTCGAGGGGGTTGCCAGGTTTACCAGGCATTCCTGGAGCTAAAGGCCACCAGGGTTTGCCGGGATTGGATGGAGCCAAGGGCGAGCATGGCGCCGCTGGTGACAAAGGCGACGTGGGCGCGCCTGGACCGACAGGGCTGCCGGGACCGCCGGTAAACTACTGTAATTTCGAGTCGATAGAGTCGAGAGCAGGTTGACGAATGCATTGATAAATCACTTTGTTTCTCTTTGGGTCTCTAATAAAAAATATTCCATGACAAATATCACGGAAAAAAAACTTGAATTTAGTGCAGAATATATTTGAATCAAGTACATTTCATACTTGAATCAAGTATATTATATACTTCATTCAAGAATATCATTCTTGATCCGAGTATATTATATTGTTACGTGATTCAACCATATTATTCTCGATTCCAGTATACAATTATTTTAAAGACTTGAAAAAAGTAAAAATACTTGATTCCAGTAAAATATACCTGAATCAAGTATATTTTACACTCAATTCATTAGCGAAGTGGTAAAGCGGTTTAAGCCGACTTATTTCCCAGTTGAGTTTTTGAGTAATATTGCCGAATTTAAGGGAGATAGCGAAATTTTGATAATTACTTTTGTTGTAGTTCTCAATCAGCTCTACAAAAAAGGTTATAATAAAAATTTTGCCATCTCCCTTAGATTTCGAGATATTCACTGAAAACTGGTCAATAATCAAAATTGACTTTAACCGTTTTACCACTTTGCTACTGAATTCAAGTATATATTTTTTTCGGGTATCATCAAGCGCCGCATATTTTCGATTTTTTAAGGGTCAAGCAGGGCCAAGAGGTGAGAAAGGGAGGGAAGGGGCTCAGGGACCGCCTGGAGTTCGTGGGATTGACGGCGCAAATGGACAACCCGGTCAATCAGTAAGTATGCGTTTTTTTTTGGGTAATAAAAGAATGTTGTTTTTTTTAATTATGATTCGTAGAAAAAACTTTTGGTTCTCGACGTCAAACCCTTCAAATCTAATTTTTTTTTTTAATGAAATGTCTCACTTTTTGTTTGCTGATTATTTATTTATTTAATTGCTTTCTCTTGATGTGTTTTTCATTTATTTGATGTTGCTTTCATTTATTTATTTATTTTTATTTTCTTATGCGTAATTTACCAAAAAAACATCATTTTTTACGCTTAAAATAACTTTTTTTTCTTCGTCGTTAATTACAGATAACTAAAATTAATTGAATCGTCGTAATTTATGAATATGAGACCATCTCCTAATTTACACTTTAACTCTAAGTGTAAAATACGTAAATAGTACTTTACGTTCAGGTTTTTCTGTGTATCCAACGAAATGTATTCAGTAGCGAAGCGGTAAAACAGTTCAAGCCGATTTTGTCTGTTCGTCAGTTTTCATTGAATATCTCGGAATCTAAGGCAGATAGCAGAATTTTTGATATCACCTTTTTTATAAAACGAATTGAGCGCTACAAAAAAGGTTATTATGAAAATTTCGCTATCTCCATTAGATTTGGAGATATTCCGCGTTTAATCGTTTTACCGCTGCGCTCCTGAATTATTCTAGGGTCCCGCTGGCAAAATCGGTTCTCCGGGCTTTCCTGGAGTTCCCGGAATGAAGGGCGACCAGGGGTTCCCTGGCCTCAAAGGCAGCCAAGGATATCCGGGCCAAAAAGGTGAGTCAGGGCGAAATGGCGAGCCTGGAGAAACGGGCGCCGAAGGTCTTCCTGGAAAGGATGGCATTCCGGGTGAGAAAGGAATTGCCGGACTTCCGGGATTAGTCGGCGTTCCAGGATTTCCAGGGGCTAGAGGATTGCCCGGTATACCCGGTACTCCCGGGCTGATGGGCGCTAAAGGCTTTCCTGTGAGTTTAATTTAATTTGTCTCGACGAATTTGTGCTTCAAGGGGGAAGTCACACCGTTTTTTTCAAGTCCCACAAATATTTGATCGGAAGTTTCGGCGGTTTCCTCGAAAATTCAAGAAAATCATTCGTTTGGTTCGTTAGAAAATGTTTGAATTCGTTAGAAAATTCTATTGAATTTCTATTAAACTTTCTATTAGTTTTTGGCTGATTCTATTGACATGTTCAATAGAAGAGTCAACAGAATTCGATTTTTCTATATAACTTATTCTTTTCATATATTTTCTATAGAATTTGCTCGACTCAAATTTGCCAAGTTTTTTTCAGTGTATTTTTCTTTTCTTCTCATCAAGAAAATCAAACGGAAAAACTTGGAAAATTTGAGCCGAGGAAATTCTATAGAAAATATCTCAATAGAATAAGTTATATAGAAAAATTGAATTATATTGATTTTCTCTACTGAATATTTTCTATTGAACATTTCGATAGAATCGGCCAAAAACTAATAGTTCAATAGAAATTCAGTAGAATTTTCTAACGAATTCGTGAGAAATTCTATTGAATTTCTATTGAACTTTCTATTAGTTTTTGGCTGATTCTATTGACATGTTCAATAGAAAAGTCAACAGAATTCGATTTTTTTCTATAACTTATTCTTTTCATATATTTTCTATAGAATTTGCTCGACTCAAATTTTCCAAGTTTTTTTCATTCTATTTTTCTTTTCTCCTCAAGAAAATCAAACGAAAAAACTTGGAAAATTTGAGCCGAGGAAATTCTATAGAAAATATCTCAATAGAATAAGTTATATAGAAAAATTGAATT